>NW_023270265.1:30094811-30563183 GCF_011800145.1 Mirounga leonina | reverse complement strand
AAGGAAAGGAAAGGAAAGGAAAGGAAAGGAAAGGAAAGGAAAGGAAAAGGAAAAGGAAAAGGAAAAGGAAAAGGAAAGGAGAGAAGATGAGAGGGAGGGAAGAAGGGAGAGAGGGAAGGAGGGACACCATGACAATAAATGAACCATGACAATAAATGAACCACTCATTGGCAGAATCCTATGGCTGAGGACAAACCTCTCTAATTGATTCCAATATTATTTTCTTCTTTATAATAATTTCTTTTGCCTCATTCCTTGTTTCCCACACTGCTGCATGTCTATAAAGCATTCTGAGAGTGAAAAATAAATATTATCTTTTTCTTCAGAAGACTCTAGTAGGAGGATGGCTCAACAACAACAACAAAGTCTATGATGATAATTCTTCCTTTACTACATCTTCGTATGATTGGGTTTCCTAACATTTGATTGACCAGTTTCAAATGACGAACACACATATGCGGCAAAAAATTAGGATGACGTGGACAGAAAACCTGTGCTTTTTAATACCTTTCCCATTATGAAGCTTGACCATCCATGTGGCTTGCAAATAGCACGAGTCACGTCTAGAACCCTCCTACCCCATGGCGTGTATGGCATAAAGGCTGTATTTGAGCTGAGATGCTGCAGTCCAGCAACTGCATGGTTCTTTGCAAACATGGAGAGGAGGAAATCAAAGTCTTTCTTCCCTCCAGGGTAGGAAAGGAGGGCAGAGGGTGCCAACAACTGGGAACCGATCTATTCTCTAAGTTCTTCTCCATTTACATGCTGTAGGAAGAGAAACAGTAAAATACTGTTGCAGCAAAGAAAATTGCATCAATTTTTAATTATGTGCTTAATCATCCTCTTCCAGAAGGGCAAGCCGTCTTTCACGACAGTTTTACATATCTGAAGGCAGCACTGTGCACACACAGGGCAGGATGTTGGGTTTATTAGATGTCACAGATAATTCCAACTGACACTGATGGGCTGATTCAAGGGACAAGAGCCTTTTAAAGGGCGTGAGTGCCAGACGCCGAAGAGACACGCAATGCTTGGCCTCAGTATTTTTCTTCTTTTGTTGATTCACTCAGTTAATTTGCTAAGACTAATTCCATGAGGTATCACATTCCAAATGTCAGTGATACAGAGATGAAAGGTAGTACCTACTCTGTAAGAGCTCACAGTGTAATTATTGATGCAAACATCAATACATAACTTAAAAGTAAAAGCATTATTAATGGAGGCATGGGCCAGGCAGAGATGGTCTTGATCTAGAGCAAGTAACCATGAAGGTTTCTGCTTCCCAGAAAATATCTGGAAGGTTCTGAGCAGGGTTTGGAGGCACAGAGAGCAGTTGGGAAAATAGGCAATGTGGTATTGTGGGTTTGTGTGTGTGTGTCCCTTTAATGCATGCTTTGGAAGAAAAAGGGACGACCTCCAGTCAGAGAGAACAATTCCTACAGAAGCCTGTAGACATGTTTTAAAAAGGGAACATCACCATTCTAACTGGTGTGAGGTGGTATCTCAATGTGGGGTAGAATGGCAAAAATTTACAAGGCAAGAAACAACAAATGTTGGAGAGGATGTGGAGAAAGGGGAACCCTCTTACACTGTTGGTGAGAATGTAAGTTGGTTCAGCCACTCTGGAAAACAGTGTGGAGTTCCTCAAAAAATTAAAAATAGAGCTACCCTATGACCCAGCAATTGCACTACTGGGTATTTACCCCAAAGACACAGATGTAGTGAAAAGAAGGGCCATATGCACCCCAATGTTCATAGCAACAATGTCCGCAATAGCCAAACTGTGGAAAGAGCCGAGATGCCCTTCAACAGATGAATGGATAAAGAAGATGTGGTCCATATATACAATGGAATATTACTCAGCCATCAGAAAGGATGAATACCCAACTTTTACATCAACATGGATGGGACTGGAGGAGATTATGCTAAGTGAAATAAATCAAGCAGAGAAAGTCAATTATCATATGGCTTCACTTATTTGTGGAACATGAGGAATAGCAAGGAGGACATTAGGAGAAGGAAGGGAAAAATGAAGGGGGGGGATTCAGAGAGGGAGATGAATCACGAGAGATTATGGACTCAGAGAAACAAACTGAGAGTTTTGGAGGGGGGGTGGGGAAATGGGTTGGCCCATTGATGGGTATTAAGGAGGGCACATACTGCATGGAGCCCTGGGGGTTATACGCAGACAATGAATCATGGAACACTACATCAAAAACTAATGATGTCAAAAACTAATGATGTAATGTATGGTGATTAACATAACAAATAAAAAATTAAAAAAAAACAATGATGTACTGTATGGTGACTAACATAACATAATAAAAAAATTTTTAGTTTTTAAAATATTTTTGAAAATTAGAAAATAAAAATAAAAAATCAACAAGTATAAATAAATAAATAAATAAATAGGAACATTACACCTTTCCTGCTGGGGCTGACTGAAGGCAGATGTAATATGAAGATGCTGAATATTGTCCACAGTTCTTTCAACATAGAACATTTGTTTCTATAAAGCAGTGGAATGCAATAAGGTAAAATATAAGGAAAAGGCTGGGATCCTTGTGGTTAACTCTGGTCTGATTCCTGAAATGTGTCATTTTTTTTAAAAGCGCCTTAATCTTTTGTTGCTATTGCTCATAGGCTGGCTTTTTTTTTTTTTTCCATTGTGGCAAAATACATATAACACAAAATTACCATCTTGACTTCTTTTAAATGCAGAGTTCAGTGGCAGTAAGTACTTTCGTGGTATTGTGCTACCATCACAACCATCCATCCACTAAACTCTTTTCATCTTGCAAAACTTAAACTCTATCCGCTGAACAAAAGCCCGCCAAGTCCCTGGCAACCGCCATTCTAACCTCTTGCCTCTATGAACTTGACTATGGGACTCCTCTAATTACCTCACATAAGGGGATCATATACTAGTTGTCCTTTTGTGACTGACTTCTTTTGTTTAGCAGAGTGTCCTCAAGAGTCATCCATGTTGTAGCACATGTCAGAATCTCCTTCCTTATAAAGACAGGATGATATTTCAGTGTAAGGGGATACCACATCTTGTTTATCCATTGTTTATCCATCAGTGGATACTTGCACTGCTTCCACCTTTTGGTATTGTAAATAATGCCACTATAAACATGGGCATACAAATATCTCTTTGAGACCATACGTTCCATTTTTTTTATATATATATGGAAGTGGAATTGGTGGATCTTAGGGGGTTTTGCTTTAACAGTGAAGGTTAGGGTGCAGCGAGGCAACTAATTCTGTCTTGTGGGGATCTTTGAACTCCAAGTGAGAAAGCATGGACTCTCATCAAATTTGTATCATTCACTTGATGTACAAGCTTGAGTAAGTCACTCTACCTTCTGTTAAAAAGGGAAGTTTGATTAAATATCATCGGAGCCCATCTTAGCGCTAACATTCCGCGGTTCCAGCCACGTGCCAGCTATGGCTCCAGTCCGACGGATGAAGGCAATGAACTTGGTTTACCCATGATGACCCACTGCACACCCACGCCCTGCCTTGTTCTTGGTGGGGAGGAAGGGCAGAGGCGACTGACTACTCATGAGGGTGGGGGCAGTGAGCAGTCCGGTTAGAAAAGCAAATTTAAATGTGCATCATTTAAATCACAATGCATTTTGTTTTCTGGTTATGGGCTAGTATTATGCACACGAGATCCTTCGCAGAGAGAGTTTATTAATTTGGAGTGAAGTTCTGGAGCAAAACCGCCTGGGTTTGAATCCTGGACTTCCACTTACTAGCTGTATGACCTTGGGAGAGTTGTTTAATGTCCCGTGCCTCAGTTTCCAGACTGTAAGTATAATATACATGCCATGGCATTGATGTGTTAAATAAAGCACCTAAAACAGAGCCTTTTCCTTGCCCATGATCTTTTCCTTGGCCTTGTTCATATTTATCTCCCTCCTTGGTAAATTTTGCTTCTTTACTTGGCAAATAGTAAGTGTTAGGAATTTATATTCTGGACCTCTCAGATTCTTTGCCCTCACTTTTATTTTGACCCTGTTTCTCATTCCTTTGCCCCCTTACACATGCCCCTCGTTCCTCCCATCCATGTTAATTTTCTTGATTTTATTCTTTTGCCCCCTCACCTCGCCACTCATTCTTCTCATTTATCCTAACACCTTCTGGTCTTTCTCTCATTTTCTTTAACTTTCTCTACTCCTGTATTGAGATAAGCTCCTCTCTGCAGGTAAAGCACTTAAGACTCTCAAACAAAATGAGGTCACAGATAAAAATGCTAGCTCCCATAAAGGCCCAGGGTACTCTGTGGGGCTCCTCTGGGGTCTTGAGGAAAGGAGAGGAGAAGCTTAATTTTAAATAGTTCCACCTGCTTCTCAAATCTCATATCAGTCAATTTTAGTTTATCAATTTATTCTCCTGAGTAAGAAATAAAATAAGGGTTTATTCAAGGATCCTTTCTTTTTTTCAAAAAGAATGATTTTATGACATAACAACAAGACCATTTTCAAACTTAAGAGCAATAGGTGTATTTTTCAAATAGCAGCTAACACCTATGATTATCCATGATCATCCACAAAATGTCTTTTTACGAGTGGTTTCTTCAATCAGTGTGTAAAGCAAAGGACCATTGTTACATTGGGTAGCTGTCTCTTAAGTCTCTTTAAGTCTAAAACAGAACCTCTTTTCCTTTCCTTTTTTTTTTAAACATTTCTTATATTTTGAATAAACTGGATTGTCTTGGAGAAAGTTGCACCTTCTGAATTTGCCTAATTATGTCCTCATAGTGTCATTCACTTGTCCCTCTATCCCCTGTGTTCCCTCCATGGCCTGCAGACTATTAGATCCCGGTTAAGCCATTTTGGCAAGAATGCCTCACAGGGGACGCTGTGTCTCGCAGGCTACAGCACGGGGAGGCACGCAACGTCCGTCTCCCTTCTGGTGACGCCAAGATTGATCGGTGGGTTCAGGTGGTGACAGCCGTATCTCTGCATTGTTCTGTGATTTGCCAGTGGAGCCTAGATTAGGTAATTTATTTCAAGTATCATGGGCAGTGCCTGTCTAACCTTCATGGAGACTCAATAAATACTAAATGACCAGGGTGGATAAACTAACACTCCCCTCCTGCCTGGAGCCCACTCTCCCGTTAGATATTAACAATGATGCTGTCATTTACCGAACAGGTGCACTTGCCAGGGACTACTCTAGACACTTTACAAATCTTAACCCATTTATTCTCACAACAGTCATCCACATTTTACAAATGAGAAACCTGAGGTACAAAGACGTTAATTAACTTGCCAAGTTCACATGGCTGAAACGTGAAAGCTCAAACTCACACAGGCTTCAAAAGCCCACTCTTAACCCCCCACCCAATTCCTGTCCAGGTCACGTCAAACCTCACTTTTCCCAAGAAGTCGTCCTTGACTGTTCCAGTCCTTTCTATACTTCATGTGACACAATGTAGCACCGAAATTATAGAATGTTCTAGAGTCTGTATTGCTATGCAGCGGATAACATACCCCACTTGAAAACATGATGTGTGGAGTCAGGAGGGGAAAGCTTATTTCAGGCTGTCACTTTCTAGCTCTTTCGAGCTCTTTGAAAGAGTTCTTGCTCTTTCTAGCAACTTAACTTCTGTGGGTCTAGTTTTCTGCCGTAACTGTATCTTTCTCTTGAAGTTCTTAAGAAGGTCCAATGAAGGACTATGTAACTTTAAGGCACTGTCCCAGTGTTTCAATCCTTTCATTAATTTGTTCATTCATTCATTCAATCCCTCTCTCCCTCCCTCTCTCTCTCTTTCATACACGTCCTCCCTATAATCAGACTGTAGAGTTATCAAACTCAGGGGCCACCTTGCCTCTTCCTTTTTTTCTCTCCAATAGCTTTCACAATTTTTCTTTGTTTACAACATTTGCTAGGACATCAATAGCTAAGCAGACTGTCTTTACCAACCACCAAAGCTTTATTTCCCAATGGACCCTCAGCCCACAGATGACTCAAGATTCCAACAGGTCTTCCAGCCCTGGAGAGCTGCCATGTCTGGCACTCCAAAGTGTTAAATAGAAGGCAAAGAACACCATTTCTATCAAAGTCACATTGATTAAGATTCTACTGAGTTACATATTCAGACATGGGAAATGTGCTTCTCATTCAGAACCAGCATTGAGCAGCAGGATGAGGCTGGCAAGACCCTCTTTGGAGTCTACTTTTTTCACTCCTCTCCCCTCTGTATGTAGAATTCCCTTGATCCCTGGATATTCTTTGGGGTAAAACAACATTTTATTTGTGTATGTGCGTGCATGTGTTACTGTAAAATGAGGTTTATGTTTTATTTATCTCTAGTGCAGATGAGCAATTTAATTGAGGTCTTCAGTTGACTATAATTTTACACAAGGCATTAACTCCAGTAGGTGGAAGCCTTAGGCATGCCATTGGTGTTTGCGTCATATATGAAGAGAATTTGAGATAGACACACATTCCAGAACTCATCAAAATGACTAAGAACCAGATAATGCCTATTCTACCTATCTATAAAGCAAGTCCATTCTTGATGTACAGATTGAGAAGTTCTGAGTAATTACTTCTCTGGTGAATCTTCAAGGATTGTCCATAAATTGAGCTCATTCTAGTCTGAAGTTTATTTGCTGCAGTGCAATCTGAATAAAGCTTATCAAGTTTATTATTTGGGTCTTCAGCTTGCCAAATGACACACCAAATTGTTGTGTCCACTAGAGACAATTTAATAAGATTTTATTGAGCATCTAGGCACAGTTGGTCATTTAAGCCAAGAAAGACACAAGCCACCTCTCTCTAGATGTTGCATATGCAGAACCATGAAGAAAAATGGGAATGGACAAATCTGAGTTCAAATCTCGGCACTGAAACTTACTAATTAAGAAATTATTTAACCTCTCCTACCTCAACTGTTTTCTCTGTAAAATAGAAATAATGAGTTGAATATCCCAGATACCCTGTTTTTTGAATAACTTAAAAGACACAATATAAGAATCACTATGTTGTAACCTGAAACTAATTAACGTTGTGTGTCAAAAACACTAAAACAGAGAGAATGAGAGAGATGATGTAAGAAAGTGCATGGCATATCATGGTCTCTCAACAAAGACAAATTTCCTTTTTGTCTATAATATACTGTACATTATGATAAGTTTCATAGCCTAAGTACAAAGTATCACAAGCCTATGGGAGGAGATTAATTTGGAGAGACATTTAATTGTCAGTCTATCATTACATCCAATGAGACCCTTATATATAATGCTTTTTAAAAATTTCACTTAACTTTATTTTCTAGAGTCCATTAACCTCTCAGTTTCAAATGTGTATAGAGTTTGATTTCAGAAAAATGCCTTCAAAGAAAAAAGTTTCTTTTTTTAACACAGAACTTTTTTTTTTTTTAAGATTTTATTTATTTATTTTTGTGTGAGAGAGAGAGCAGGAGTGGGGCAGGGGAGGGAGAAGCAGGCTCCCCACTGAGCAGGAAACCTGATGCTGGACTCAGTCCCAGGACCCTGAGATCAGGACCTGAGCTGAAGGCAGATGCTTAACCCACTGAGTCACCCATGTGCCCCAAGAAAAAAGTTTCTAATTGAGACTCTCGACCATGTCAAAGAATCTTATGTTTGCCCGTAAGATGGAGTTTTTCCTCTTGGCTTTCCATACCATTCTCTGTCCATTCCCTCTCTCAGCCAGATAGCCAGCTGTTGGGATCCATAGGCACTATTCCTAAACTTTACCATGTATCCCCCCATTCAAAACCTCTGCAACTTATTGGGCCAGCCATGTTTCAAAAAATAAAAAAATAAAAGAAAGAAACAAAAACAAAAACTCTCACTCAGAGATGCACACACACACACAGTTCTCAGGTTTTTGTGGGGTGGGTTTGTTTCATTTTGGGAGCACTAACCATTAACTCAAACTCCTGGGCTCTTAGTTTCTGTTTACTATTTTGAAGAAAACATGGATCACCCCTATTTCCTTACTCATTCCTGCTTGTGTTTGGGGTTTTTTGTTGTTATTGCTTGATTTTTTTTTCTCTTCTGTTTTTCCTATTACTTTTGGATTAAATTCCCTCTCACTAAATACTTAAATACTCATTGTATGGTCTGAACTCTTCGGACATAACCAGACACTTTCCATATTCTCTTGTGTTTCAGCTAAGCTAATGGATGGCTGGTTGAAGTACACAGGAGCCCATACATCCAAGAAGAGGCTTCCACAAAGTCCACGTGGATTCTCAGGGCCCAGACCACATTTCCAGAAAAAACCCACCCTCATCCTATCATGCACAACAATGTTTATTTGTTCCTTATAAAAAAAACAAGGTAAGTAAGTGAGAGAATATGTGGGTTCCCAGCAAATGCAAACATTCACTGGTCAACTGGGCAAGAAGAGAGATCCAAGCACATGGCTTATATAGGTTAAAAAATTTTGTTGGGCAGACCTGAATTGACACTTCAAATTGTATGCACTGAAGAACATATCTGTGTCTGAAGTAGGGTAACTTCGTTTCTCATTTAGCATGTAACCTGTGCTGCCTCCTATGTTTTCTTATCTTTTTATGACTATAAAACTTGCTTTTTGCATATAAGACCTTGTGACAAATAATTGAAAACACAAGTTTTTATGTTTTCCATTTTATATACTATTTGATTAGCTGTTGGTTTACAAACAGATACGCATTACAGGATTTAAAAATATCCTTCTTGGGTGCCCGGGTGGCTCTTGATTTTAGGTCAGATCATGATCTCAGGGTCCTGAGATTGCGTGGAACCTGCCTGGATTCTTTCTCTCCCTCTCCCTAACCCTCTGCCCTCTGCCCCCCATCCTCCTGCTTGTGCTTCCTCCCTTTCACTCACTCTAAAAAAAAAAAAATCCTTCTTTGCCACTTTGTATATTGCTTGTATCCACCGGACTCTCAGCCAACAAGACCCTTGAGTATGGTCATCCCACCCCACACACCAGAAGAAACAACAAAGTACATAATTACCCAGAGAGTTATACATCTGCTTAGTGTATGTTGGTCTTCTCTCTGTGTCCATTCCCATCCATACAAAGACAGCCCAGATAAAGTAGGATTTCCTCGACATCCTTGAGCAGTAATATTCTGCTCTATAATTATTAGAATATTCTGCTCTATAATTATTAGAATAATTATCTGCAAACCTCAGGGGTAGAGTGAGGATTGAGGTAGAGTCTTTCTGTAAGCTAAAGATCACTATATAAATGTTAGAGTGTTGTCATTTTCTTTCCCACATTATTTTCACCTATTTTTTTTTTATCAAACTCATGTCTTTTTTTTTTTTTTCTTTCAAAGGCTGAGATACTGAAGACTTATCCAATCCAGTTATGAATGCCTGCAAACACAGTCTATAGGCTTTGTGGTCTAAAAAATAAAATGTAGAGGCTTCTGGGGAAGATAGCAGAGTAGGAGGACCCTAGGCTCACTCCATTCCATAAATGCAACTAGATTACACTCACATCCATGTAAATAATCCAGAAAATGACCCAAAGATTGGCAGAATAAATTCCACAGATAAATGCAGAGAAGAAGCCACATCAAAATCAGTCAAGGGACTCACAAAATAAAAGGATGTAAAGTAGGACACCATATACCTAAAATGTGGGAAGGAGAGGAATAAAGAATGGGTTCAAACTTAAATGACCAACAACTGAAGATAGACTGCTATATACAGAAGATGTTATACGCAAACTGAATGGTAACCACAAATCAAAAATCAATGACAGATATGCAAAACAATACAGAGAAAAGAATCCAGGTATATCACTAAAGAAAGCCAACTTATCGTGAGAGAAGAGAGCAAGGGAAGAAAGGAACAGAGAAGAATTTTAAAAACAACCACAAAACAAGTACCAAAATGGCAATAAATACATACCTATCAATAATTGCTTTGAATATAGGTGAACTAAATGCCCCCAATCAAAAGACATAGAGTGACAGAATGGATGAAAAAGAAAAAAAAAAAAAAAACAAGACCCACATATATGCGCTGTCTACAAGAGACTAATTTCATACATAAAGGCATATGCAGATTGAAAGTGAAGGGATAAAGAAGCATTTATCATGCAAGTGGATGTGAAAAGAAAAGGTAGCAATATTTATATCAAACAGAATAGACTTTAAAACAAAGACTGTAACAACAGACAAAAAATGACACCATATAATCATTCAGGTGACAAGCCAAGGAGAAGATATAAACTGTAAATATTTATGCACCCAACATGAGTACCCAAATACTTAAGACAGTTAATAACAAACGTAAAGGAACTAATCACTAGTAATACAATAGTAGTAGTGGACTTAAACACCCCACTTATATCAATAGATCATCCAAACAGAAAATCAACAAGGAAACAGTGTCTTTGAATGACACATTAGACCAGATGGATTTAATAGATATATTCAGAACATTCCATCCTAAAATAGCAGAATACACATTGTTTTAAGTGCACAGGGAACATTCTCCAGAATAGATCACATATTAGGCCACAGAACAAGCCTCAACATAGTAAAAAATGTTGAAGTCATTCCATGTATCTTTTCTGACCACAGTGCTATGAAACTAGAAATCAACCACAAAAGAAACTCTGGGAAAAGCACAGATACATGGAGGTCAAATAACATGCTACTAAAGAATGAATGGGTCAACCAAGAAATCAGAAGTCAAAGAGTAAATAAAAAAATACATGGAGACAAATGAAAATGAAAACACAATGGTCCAAAATCTTTGGGATGAAGCAAAAGGTGTTCTAAGAGGGAAGTTTATAGCAAGACATGCCTACCTCAAGAAGCAAGAAAAATCTCAAACAGTCTAACCTTATACATAAAGGAGCTAGAAAAAGAAGAACAACCAAACCGGAAACCAGTAGAAGGAAGGCAGTAATGAAGATTAGAGGAGAAATAAATGAAATAGAAACTAAAAAAAAAAAAAACAAAAAACAAGTCAATAGAATCAGGAGCTAATTTACATAAGTTGCATTAGTGACCTCAGAAGTTGCCTTGTGCAAGTACATTCTCTTCTGTTGTATTTCATAATTGTGTTACCTTCCAGCAAGATTCTAAATGTGTACAGCACCATGTATGAAGAGTCAATAAGCCAAGAAGAAATACCCCTTTCTTACATATACTCTGCAATCACAGAAATGCAATGCTCATACTTGAGAAATATTTGATTGCTTAATAAAAAATGAGCATGCTGAAAAGACACATTGACATAGTCTATATAAAAGAAAACCAGAAAAAATATAAATATATATTGAATATTTCCATATACATGAAAATGTGTAACATATAAATATATAACTATATTACATGTGTTTTTATATATTTTTTAAACTTTTAATTTAAGCCAAGATCTAAGTGGAAGTAAACCATGACTTATCTACAATTCAGTATGTTGGGAAGAGGCAGTAAGGCTGAGATGAGTGTCCTTGGGGCCAGATGAAAAGGTCAAGGGAAACTCAGCTGATGATTATCCATCTTTCCCATGGACCATATCCGAGAGCCCTTACCTAACATGTTTAATCATGAAAAATGTATAGGCTGGAGAGAGTATAAGATGAATCGAAGCCTCTTTGTGAACATCCAAGATTGCTTCTACCTGGAAAAATGAGGAATCCTGAACTAAGGCAAAAGGGAGAAAAGGACTTGGGAGAGAGGACCAGGGGAAAAGTGTGCACGTTTCAGTTTTGCTATCCATTTCCATTGACTTGTGAATCTGTCATGGTGGATTTATGAGACCATTACAATACATGCCGTGAAGATGCATTATTATTTTTTAACCAACATTAAAGTTTAAGAACTGAATAAAAGCTTTGCTCCACGATCGACCAGATTCTCTCTCAGAACAAAGAAATGGAAGAACAAATCAGCAGCAAGATTTAGAGTCCATGGGGGACATATTTGACATTGTTTCTTTTGAGGGGGGCATTTTTATCTGTATGCTTCCCTGCACAGAGTTCAGAGAAGAAAGTGCTGCTCTAGATTTTATAGTTAACTGGTTTTAGGACATTTAAGTTCCAAACTGGGAAAATGACAAACTAAATCAGACTGCTAGTTAGCTGTCTTTGGATAGGATCCAGTTTGTACAGTACTGGCCTATTCAATGTCTTTAAAAATTGGAATTGTCAACTTTGAAAATCTGGCATTGTTATAGAAGTCTTTGGATTTTTTGTTTTATCCTAAAAATTCAAGAGATCTTTAATCCTGTGCAACAATTTGCTGAGTTGAGAAGAAGCTGTTTCCTTTAGCTCTCCTATGTTCTATGTTTATCATGGTCTGGTGGCTCTGTTGTCTCGTGGGCACTGAGATTTGCACACCAGCAGTCATTTAATATAGAGGAAGGTGTTTGGGCTCTTTTCCCAGGATTCTATTCAAAGAAACAAAACAAAACAAAGGACTGAGTGATCATATGTTTCAAGAAAAGTTGGAGACAGCTTATGTTTTCCTGGAAATATACAACACTCTTCCATATGTAGAGGTAGGCTAAAACATAATATAATTTAAGTCATCATTATATAATAAACCCAGACTGCTTCATTCATTTCTTGTTTAATAACAGTAGGGACCAGGTATTCGACTCATGGATTTATGAAACATCTTCTAAGTTCTTATTTTTTTTGACATCTTCTAAGTTCTAATACTCCATTTATTCTACAGTAAATTCTAAGTGTGCTTTACCATTTTGACACAGGTAGCAAAATAATTCACATGTGGGCTTACAGAAATGAAGAGCGGGAGAAGAGAAAATGGTGTTTTACACAGAGAAGAACACAAAACTACAGATAGAAAGCAAAGGCTAGAGCTCAGATCCCATAGGTTGAAGCCCAGGACTATTTCTGCTACAATTTCTCCCATTTCTGTTCTTTTCCAGATACATTAATCAACGGTGGAGTCATTACTGAGTGATTTAGATCTCCAAGCCTCCTTTCACTTAAAAAAAAAAAAATACAAATTCTTAAAGTTCACAGGAAACTTCCCTTTCATTTTCTCAATGACTTTACAGTCTCCAATGATGGTGTAAAATTTTTCTCTCTTCTATAATCCCTTCTCAGATCCCTTTGGAATAGCCTTCTCTCTTCTAAGCTCTCAGAGTGTTAGTTTTTATTGTCACTGAAACTAGAAGTGAACATTTTCTCAGTTTAACAATAGGATATGCTTGCTTCCCAAGACACAAAGTAATTGTGTTTGGTGCAAAATTGCCTACTGCATTTTGACCATTAATGATTCATGATGCTTTCTATTCTACTGGCAAATGTTGAGTTTTATACTTCCCAGGGAAATCCAGGCTGGCTCCCTTTTTCCATCCTGGAGAAGTTACTTGAGCAAAACTCACAAGGGCTAGTGATTCATGAATTTCATAAGAGAGCAGAGGAGAGTGCATTTTAGGAGAGCAATATTTCAAGGAGCCCAAGGAAGACCCTCCAGAAAACATGTACCCACACTCACACACAGAGCAGAACTAAAGCTCAGAATGAGGTTCCCTTAAGAGAAGAAAACACAGAAAGTTTAGTGCTACAGGAACCAACTCTCAACCTTTTATTGTGTGTATTAAAGTGAAGTAATGCTTTATAAAACCAGGCAGAAGTGTTTTTGCTCTAAGAAACCCTTGTTTAAAGAACTCCTGACCCATAGATTCGATCTAGATGATCTGACTGTAATTATTCACACATTTCTCAAAAACCTAACACTAGGAATTAATGAATGCCAAATAGCCAGATTCATATCTGAATCTGCTAAAAGTCTGCCTTCATTTGGAGGAAGTCTGCAAGGTCAAATGGAGCCCAAAATGTTGGGATTTCTAAATAACAGAAAACATATGTTATCTTTTCTGGGAGGGGAAAATTAGCACAAGACCTGTGACTTCATTTACAACTTAAGTGGACAATTTCTGTTTCTTAAAATGAATATATTACCTACGTTAAGTAAATGATAGGTTTCAAAAGCTATGTGGAATGAAAAGAATGACTGTAATTATATGCAATGTATTTAGTAAATAAAAACCCATGAGTCCATAATAATAATAAAAAGAAAAAAATCATTTACTACCATTGGAGGTGACTATTATACCAATTCCATAATCTGAAAATTGGCAATTAAGAATGTGGAATAGGGGCGCCTGGGTGGCTCAGTCATTAAGCGTCTGCCTTTGGCTCAGGTCATGATCCCAGGGTCCTGGGATCGAGCCCCACATTGGGCTCCCTGCTCCGCGGGAAGCCTGCTTCTCCCTCCCCACTCCCCCTGTTTGTGTTCCCTCTCTCGCTGTGTCTCTCTCTGTCAAATAAATAAATAAAATCTTGAAAAAAAAAGAATGGAATAATTCATCAATCATATAAAGGGAACAAGATAATAATAAAATTGTTAGATAAAAAGTTGGTGGGGAATGGAATATTTGTACAGTTTCTAAGTATTACTCCAGAGATATATTTGATTTCTGTGGCTGCACAACAAATTACCACAAACTTAGTGGCTTTAAATGACACACAGTATGCAACATAGGGTCTCACAAGGCTGCAGTCGAGGTGAGAGCTGGGCCACGTTCCTCTGGAAGCCACCTGTAGTTCACTGTCAGGTGACCTTCTTAAAGACCTCTCACAACAAGGCAGCTTATTTCTTCAAAGACAGCAAAGAACTGGGGGGAGAGGGGGATGGGGGGTTGCTATTCAATGGCTATAGTCTCAGTTTTGCAAGATGAAAAATTTTTTAAAGATTTTATTTCTTTGACAGAGAGAGGGAACACAAGCAGGGGGAGAGGGAGAAGCAGGGACCCCCCCCCCCACCCTCACCTCCCAACACAGGACTCGATCCCAAGACCCTGGGATCATAACCTGAGCCGAGGGCAGCCGCTTAATGAGTGAGCCACCTAGGCACCCAGCAAGATGGAAATGTTGTAAAGATCTATTGTACAACAATGTGACTCCAGTTAACACTACTGAACTGAACACTTTAAAACAGTTAAGATGGTGAACTTATATCATCTGTTTTTTAGCATATTTTTAAACCCAAAAAGAAGGAAAACATAAAGCACCCTTTGATTCTGAGGATTAATACTGTAGAAGAAAACTACTACCTACCTTTATTAGATGTCCTGGCATTGTTAGCTCATACCAGTCTGGGTTGCAATCAACGGCTCAGGTTCTAAAATACTCTCAGTGGTGTTGACTCCATAGGGAGGGTTGTGGCTCCTACATTTTAAATAGTCAGAAATGCCAAGAGGTAGAAAAAGCTTCTCGGGGGAGGGATTTCTTAGCCACCGAGACTGTCCAAGAATAGGTGACACTATTTTAAACCAGTGCTTCTCGAAATTTCATACACAAAAGAATCACAGAGTCTTGCTAAGCGGCAGATTCCTATGCAGGACGTCTGGAGTGGGATCTGAGGTTCTGCAATTCTAACGCTCTCCCAGGTGATCTTGATGCTGCTGTTTGGAATCATGAGAGCTTAAAGAGATTCAAATAATTAACAAAGGTTAAACTGACTACGCAGTATTTATCAATTTCATGTAGTCATTAAAATCACCTGGTACTTCATTAATACCAATGTCCAGGCCCCAACCCTGGGGATGATGCTTTAGTTGCTCTTCAGTGGCAGTCTAGTATTTATGATTTTAATCTTCATTTTTATGACCAGCTAATTTGGGGAAATATTAGATGATCATTAAAATGGTTTTTGGTATTGGGGCGCCTGGGTGGCTCGGTCGCTTAAGCAACTGCCTTCGGCTCGGGTCTTGATCTCAGGGTCCTGGGATCGAGCCCCGCATTGGGCTCCCTGCTCCGCGGGAAGCCTGCTTCTCCCTCTCCCACTCCCCCTGCTTGTGTTCCCTCTCTCTCTGTCAAATAAATAAAATCTTTAATAAAATAAAATAAATAATAAAATGAAATGGTTTTTGGTATTGACTTCCCCAAATTCTGCTTCTCCATATTTCTCCTACGGGCTAGCTGTCGACTAGGTTTTCAATAGATACCTCTCTCCACCACTGGCTTGGTGTGTTGTTTCAGCTGGGGACATTAGAATCTCTATTACATGGAATCACCCCCCAACCTTTATTGCTAATAATCAAGAATAAGCACTCTACACATGAACCTGTTATCGTCATTTAGTTAGATGAGTTCATTAAGTGATAGACTTTCATTTTTATAACAACTCTGTGAGGTTTTCATTATTGTGCTCATTGTGTGGATTAGAAGACAGAAGTCTATAGAGATCAAGTGACTAGCTCAAGGTCATACAAAAGGACAAAGTTGTGGAGTGTGGATTAACTCTTATCTCAGTCCCGAACCTGGTCCCTCAGAAGCCAGAGGCCCCATCACCTCCGTGTGCTTGTAAGGTACAGAGCCTGCAGGTTGTTCACATCTTCGGCCCTTCTCTCCTTGATGTCTCCATTTACCTCGGCTTTCTGCATCCTGCTAGGACTTCACGCTCTGACTTTTGCATCTGCTCTCCCCAGTTCCCCTGGCACTGGACCCCTGATTGTATCCAGTGTCAGGTTCAGACTTGCTCTCTCCAGTATCTTCCACTGGTCTTCTTGAACATCCACATTCATCTCAGTCTGGAGGAAAAGCCAAACTGAGATGTAATGAGGCTCCTGATGCTAAGCTCTTCAGAACATCAGTCAACTATATTCCCTGAATTATTCTTCGCTCCAAACCAGCTGCTCTGTGCAGAGCCATGTGGGGGTTTGGTAGGGTAGGAAAATCTGCACTCATAGGTGGTTAATAGAGACTTCCTGATTCTTTTCTATTCCCCAGTGATAATTAGTATGAATTGTATGGAAATCATTTGCCTAACAGAACAGCAGTAGCCCAGAACAGTTCAGGGTACTTGCAGATGCAGGACTCCGCCCAAATTGCCATGAATTGTGTCATCATGGAGCTTCTGATTCTGTGAGGAAGATACTTTTATCTATTTTTTTAAAGATTTATGTATTGGGAACCTGGGTGGTTCAGTCCGTTAACCGTCTGCCTTCTGCTCAGGTCATGATCCCAAGCGTCCTGGGATCAAGTCCCGCATTCGAGCTCCTTGCTCAGCAGGGAGCCTGCTTCTTCCTCTCCCTCTGCTGCTTCCCCTGCTTGTGCTCTCTCTCAATGTCGCACTCTCTCTCAAATAAATAAATAAAATCTTTTAAAATTTTTTAAAAAATAAAGATTTATGTATTTATTTGAGAGAGAGAGCACTGTGCAAGTGGGGGAGGGGCAGGAGGAGAGGGAGAAGGAGAGAAGCAGACTCCCCTCTGAGCAGGGAGCATGAGGGGCTTGATCTCAGGACTCTGAGATCATGACCTGAGCCAAAATCAAGAGTCAGATGCTGAAGCAACTGAGCCACCCAAGCGCCCCAAGGAAGATACTTTTAATTAAATACTCAAAACAATCCATGTTTGACTACAAATAGTGATCAGGGCTGTGAAGAGAAGGAACACAAATGTTGGAATAAAGTCTCAGATGTGTGGTAGAAATCAGCAAAGATCTGATCAGGTTAATCTCATTTTCCCTTTTATTTTCTTTAATAGAGTTGTGATGTTTATAGTTGTAAAAAGAGTTAACATTTATTGAGTACTTATTATGCACAACTGGTTTCTTATAAGTACTTGGTATGCTTTATCATATTATGTCTGCACAGAAACCATATTAGCCTTCTAAAATAGCTACTCTCAATCCACTTGCATTTCTTCATTTGCGAGTTTGGGACAGAGTGCTTATGGAACCATAAACATCATACAGATAGGGAGCAATGGGTGCAGAATTGAACACAAGTCTATCTGACTCTAATGCTCAAGTTTTTAGCAATTGTTGATGGCTTACTGCCTCAGGAAAATACAGTAGATGTGGTATACTGAGAGCTGGTCGTCTCGTGTCATAACCAGGTCCAGGATGTAGAGAGAGTGGCAAGAGCAATGTAAGAACAATCAGGTAGACTGCTAATTGGTTGAACACACAGACCCAAAGGAGATTTTTTGATGCGTGGCAAAAAGGAGGAAGGTTGGTAATAGCGTCTGCCTTGGGCTCTGTCCTTGGCCCTGTCTGAAACAGTTTGTCAGTTGACCTAGGAAAACATATGAAAGGGGAGGGTTCATCCCATGTGTGGACCAAAAATGCTGAATGGAGGAGAGAATAGTTTGGTTGACAAAATCAGTACTCACAAAAATTGCCACCAAGGTCTGCATCTCTTAATGTGAAATATAATGCGAATGAACGTGAAGTCTTGCCTTTTGCGTTCAGAGTATCAATGGTATAAATATAGAAATGGGGAAATGACACTCCACATTTTGACAGAGGAATTTTTCTGGGTGGGATACTCAAGATGTGGCAACAGTATAAGGTGACATGTAGAACCCTTAATGAGATCTGTGCTTCACTCTGAAATGTGTAAAATTTGGGAAAAGAATGTATAAAACAAAGGAAAGAGGAGACAGCATTGCTTTATCTGAGCTGACCATTTGGAAAGGGGAATTGCAGTATTCCACATGGTTTGGCACCTTTTAGTGAGGTTATATAGAGAACAATCGAGTCATCTAAAGGAGAGAAGCGGGATGTTAAATGCTTGGAGATAATTTCATACGAAGGGCAGTCAAAACTTAAATTAATAAATAAAACTATGTTGTTGACTTCGGGGCAGATGAGACTCTGGGCTAGTTGACAAGCTGTCATTGGCACTTGGACCCTCCTGCAGACGTGGTGTGACTTCACGTTGGGGATTGTGGTGGGGGGGTTAATGAGACCACTGGGCACAAGAAGAGGAAACTATGAGAGAATAATTGTTCTTGGTCTCCATCTTACAGATGAGAAAACAGAGGTCTAGAGAGTTTCAGTAACCTTAGCCTGAGTTAAGGGCTTGACAAATATATCAAGAGAGAGGGAGAGCAGAGTAAGTGAAAGATTTTAGGGAAAGTTTCAAAAAGCACATCAGAAGTTAGGATAGATAGGTACTCATTGACTTGGGGTGCCTGGGTGGCTCAGTTGGTTAAGCACTGGAATCTTGGTTTTGGTACAGGTCATGATCTCAGGGTTGTGAGATCAAACCCCACATCTGGCTCCGCACTGTGTGAGGAGTCTGGCTAAGATTCTCTCTCTCCCTCTGCCCCTCCCCACACTCATGTGCTCTCTCTCGCTCTCTCAAAAAAAAAAAAAAAAAAAAAAAAGGCACTCATTGACAAAAATAATTATAGGTAAAAATGTATTGCTGCTATTTTACTGTGTCACCCACTTTCCATACTGGGTCTCATTTCATATTTCTAGCAATCCTTTCTCCATCTTAAAGACCAGAAGACCGAGTAACTTGTCTGTACATGGCTGAGACTCAGCCATATCTGGGTTAGACTCCAGAGCCCATGCTAAGAGCCAACCCCTCATTGCTCTAATAACAGAACAGGAGCATATCAGGAGGTTAGGGCAGAAAGGCAAGAGACACTGAGGCCAAGAAAAGAGAGGTATTTGCTCAAGGGAAGAAACCGGCAGACTCTAGTAAGGATTGGGCTGGAGACACAGTGGTCTGGATGGGGAGTGATAACATGGGGAATCATAAGTCACTAGAATAATCAGGAGTGTGGCAATTTCTGGAAAGCAATGGTTGTAACCAACTCCAGCTAATATTACCCTTCCCTGGGGTGGGGTCTTTAGCCATGACCTATCAATATCCTGAGACAAATGCCTCCTGGACAACCTCATATCCATGCCCATTCAGGGCAATATTACTCTGCTTGAGAGGTGTTCTCACCTTCTTTTGCCTAAACACGTTGTCTACACTCAGTTTTTAATGAAAAAAGAAATCATTAAGGACTAACAGAGCACATAAAAAGTGCTTCCGACAGCAGGGCTATCATACCAATGTTGTGATTTGTATTGATGAAGTGTCTCCCTGCCCGAGCTTAACATAGTTTCTCCCTTGTAGACTTCACACATTTAGCACAAGAGACATTATCTTTCACCCTAGGTGATGGGGAAAGAAAAACCACCATGCATTCTAATGTGGGGCTTAGTTCTAGAGAAACTGAGCCTGACAGGATATAATCTGAGTCCTCAACATCAAAGACCAAACCCTGGAACAGATTCTGCTCCTCTAATCTTATATTCTACCCCCAACCTCCAGCTTGCAGCCTCTGTTACTTAAGCTGGAGGAATCATTTCGTTTTCCAAGTTCTTCATCCAGAAATGTAGTGAGGCCACTTCTGGAATGGGCCAGGGGCCTGTTAGTGGAAAAAGTGCCCCAAGCCTACCCTGATGGGTTCAGGCCACAGAGGTCTTTCTTCTCCTCTAAGCCCCAAGTGCCGCCTGAGTTCATTTCTTGCTCCTCGGCATCTTGCTGTGCACTGCTTTATTAAGAGGAATTTACTCTTCAATTTCCTGTAGTGACTTCAAATTCCCAAGGTTACCGCAGCCCCTTGCTTTATAGCAACAATTACACACCACTCCCTAAGGTCATAAAGGATTTGGAAATACATCCTCAGAGGAGCCTTCGGATGTCAGATGCCACCAGCTTGCAACAACATTAACTCTATCATTAGAAGCTCGGGTGTGAGAAGAGAAGGAGCCCAAAGAGAACAAGGAGAGGGTTCTTTAAATATCCTGGCCTGGTCTCCACACTCAGGGAGTGCTGTGAGTTGGGGGGAGCATGGTGCTGGTAATGAGCATTGGTTTTCTCTTGCAGGGGGCAGCTTGCCTGCAGGGGGTGGGGTTTCTCTCCCCTAGCCTCTGATCACAGAGCCACATAACTCTCCTCGCAGGGTGGTTATTTTAAATGTGTAACATTTTCAAAGTAACTTACTGTTGAGGCTCTTTTAATTTTCAGAGCCACTTGGCAGGGGGCCTGTATGGACCTTATTTTATGGTCTCCTAACAATGCGTACAGTGCAGCATCTCAAGGAATCACACCCTCCAAATGGGAGTTGAGGACAATGCTCCAGACCATCAGCAGCAAGTCCTGTGTTTTATAAAGAGGGAAACTGATGCTCAGAGAGAGTAATTTAGCTCACATGCTATCACACTGCAAGGAAACTGGGAGATATTTTTCTTATACTTTTATTGACCATAAATCCCACTTTCATCACAGAAAGAAGAGCAATGCATTGACTCATCCCATAGGTTCTTTTTCTTTCTTTCTTTCTTTCTTTCTTTCTTTCTTTCTTTCTTTCTTTCTTTCTTTCTTTCTTTCTTTCCTTCTTTCTTTCTTTCTTTCTTTCTTTGAATCTGATGTATTCATTAATTCGGTTTGGCTTTATAACAACCCAAATTTGGGAGACTTATGAATAAAATAAATCTGGAGTGAGCAACCTCTGGTACTTGAATTAATTTAATTTAAGATGAAAATAAGATGTGTAATCCCCATTTATGACAATAGTTGGGGAAAAACCAGGGCTTTGTTGAAGGACTTAGTGGCAGCATCCCCAGAAAACATGAGATGAGAAAGTCACACCATGAAATTGTAACATTCCACATGCCAACCTTGCTTTTCCCAGGCAAGAGGATTGAGAGAGAAAGGGAGCCCCCCTGATGACATGACTCAAAATCCCTACGTACGTCTCTTTTGTTAGTATCAATTCCTCCTCTCAGTTTGGCTATGAAATAGTGGTTCCTAGAAATATCTATCAGTAGGTGAATACGTGTGTATTTCACATAGCTATTTTGTAAACAAGGAATATAATACTTTGTTTCTCTCCCTAGGTCTGATAATAATAGAGAACAAAGAGGGCCCAGCAATGAGTTGAGGTGTATATATCAGTGACTTTTGTATAAAAAAAGAGTCCCTTCTTGGGGCGCCTGGGTGGCTCAGTTGGTTAAGCGGCTGCCTTTGACTCAGGTCATGATCCCGGGGTCCTGGGACTGAGTCCCACATCGAGTCCCACATCGGGCTCCCCGCTCAGCAGGGAGTCTTCTTCTCCCTCTCCCTCTGCCTGCCTCTGCCCCTGCTTGTGCTCTCTGTCTCTGTGTCAAATAAAAATAAATAAAATCTTTTAAAAAAAAAAAGAGTCCCTTCTGCAATCTAGATGAGGAAACTTTTGAAATCTAGATCCTGGTCAGAAACTTCACCAAAAAATTTACTTATTTATTTATTCAGCAAGAAGCTTTTAAGTAACTACTACAGGCATGGTATATGTATGTCTCAGTCTTTATGTCCAAATGGAAATGCAGAGACCCAAATCTGAGAGTGGTCATAAAAACACACAAGGGACATAGTCACAGCACAGTAGCTTCCAAGAAACTGAAGAATAAAAGTTTAGAAGAAGATAGGAAAAATGAATATCTGCTGAGCCCCTACTCTGACCAAGGTTTTGAACTGGATACTCTATTAACCTCACACTATTTTCATTATGAATGGAATTTAAATTCAGTATGCCCTTTGATGCAGAAAAGTTTAATCACATAAAATAACTTTCCCATGGTCTCACCTCCAGAAGGTGGGTCTGGGGTTGGAATCCAGGTTTATCTGATTCCAAAGCCCAACACTTTCCATTATCTGCATGAATTGCTCATTGGTGCAAGATTATATATATATATATATATATATATATATATATATATATATATACTAATACATTTCCCCAGAATGTCAAAATTACTTTTTATAAAGTCTGTCAAAGCAGGCTTAGTCTATAAGAGACAAGTTAAACTGAGTTCTGAATCAAGTGCATAGTAACTGATTTTATAGGGCAATGTCACATAGTGGTTACCAACCTGGGCTCTGAAATCCATCCTGTGATTTGGAGCCTGCTTTAACCCATTTGCGGTTGTGTGTAGCAAGCAAGCCTCTCCCCACTCTGAGTCTCAGGTTCTCCATTATATTAGTCAGAGTCCTGCTTAGAAACTTAATGGGGACTTAATGGGAGTTCAATAAAGCGATTTTTTACAAAGGTGTAGGCAGGTTCCTGGAAACCACCAGGAAAGACTTGGTATCCCCAGCAAGTAACTACCAGGAGCTGCTACCTCCCCAGGGCTGCAGATGCTGACGGAGGGAGGATGTTTGAACCCTGGGAGCGAGAGAGAGCTGCGTGGAGAGGGCTGCCTGGCAGAAGATGCAGCCTTTGCATTTGAGATGTGCATCCATCCAAAGGCATGAGGGAGCTGGACAAGAAGTACCCCAACCTTGCTCTCACCCTTTCCTACAGTCATCTCCTAGTCCCTGCTGGTGGAACTGAAATGGAAGGCAGAAAAAAAGGAATACCATTCACATTGGTTGCCCTCTCAAGTATTCCAGCAGGATGGGGAATAATGGATAGTGGATGCAAAAACAAGCAAGCACACATCCATCAAATGGGGATAATAGCAGAACTTACTCTGAGAGTTGTTGCCAAGACTACCTGAATTACCCCCAAGCTATATAGAAAGACTAACACTTGTCCCCATGTAGCTGCTAGAGACCAATATCTGTAACTCGTCTACCTTAAGGAGGGCCCAGACCCAATCTCAAGTCCAAAAAGGTGAACAAAATGGGCTCTATGATCTGCACAGCTCATATCTCCCTGGGACTTCCAGCACGTTCCCTGTAATGGTCTGCATTCGACAGAGTGGACTATGATTTCTTGAAATAATTGGTGCACTAGCTGACTTGCATTTTTCTCTCTCATGGGTTTCTCTGTGTAAATAAGAATCTACATGGTAAATCATAAAGGGCCAAAAAGCAAAGTGCAGGGACTCCCTATTTCAGACCCAGCTGTTTAAAGAACAGATCTCTTCTGGTTCACAGTGACCATCCCAGAGGAGGAGGCAGGGGCAGGACATTTTTAAAAGCAGCCTCCCCTTTCCAAGAACATGAATGCTGTGCAGGGGACAGCTTTAGCCAAGGGTCCTTCTGGATAACTGCAGCCAGTTATATGATGACCAAGCATCATAGTTTGCCTGGGATTGTCCTGTTTTATCACAGAAAGTCCCTCATCCTGCAACAGCTCCACCCATGCATCCCACCCCATCCCGCCCAGTCCAGGGCAAACCAGGACGCTTGGTCCCCCTAGATGATTTACGGAGTTCAGACTAGACCAGAGCCCTGTGCCTTGGTTCTTGCCTGGTGCTTAATTGCATCATTTGGGAATTTAAATGGTTGCATTTCTAAGCAATCATCTGTGTTTACCTCTGGGAATTCTGATGAGCGTATGCTAATAAATCAAAAAGTGGTCCCAAGGACAGAAACAAAAATTAAGAGGCAGCAAAAAACAAAACAGGGAGCGGATGCTATTACTCCTTTTAATTCATACAGCACTGAATTCCTTCAAGAGACTGCTCAAAACACCAGTTTATCTGGTGAGCAAAGACTGGTGTAGTGGCCACCAGAAGGCTGGGTGGGAAATATAGAGGATCTCAGACCCACTACTGACTGGGCCCAGTGACATCAAGGACTGCACATAATTGCTCAAGATGTTCCCATGGTATCTTGTAAGGAAGTTAGGCTTAATTCCTGGTGAATTAATGAATAAAGAATAAAGGAAAGAGAAAAGTACCTTCAATGGTACGACATTTTGAAAAGGGTCTTCAGAGTCATTATTTCTAGATGTTTCTGAACTTAAATTTAAGTAGGTTTTCTTGGCCAGCCTGCTCTCATCCAGACCCATCCAGACCCTTGTCCCACATCTGCATCATCAGGCTGCATTGGATAGAGCTGTGTACTATGAGCATCGTACATCCAGTGTAAGCTCAGTGAAGCTCCAGTTATACTTATGATGTGGGGAAAAATCAAATATAGTCTATGATGATCCAAGCCTTTCCCCTTTCCTGAATTAGGTAAAGTATGGCTTCTTAGCCTTAATTTTTTTGAATTGCACCATCTGGAGGGGAACTCTGTCATGCCAGATCAATTATTGGGATTTTTATGGTTAGAAAATCAGGTGAAGGGGCGCCTGGGTGGCTCAGTCGTTAAGCGTCTGCCTTCGGCTCAGGTCATGATCTCAGGGTCCTGGGATCGAGCCCCACATCAGGCTCCCTGCTGGGCGGGAAGCCTGCTTCTCCCTCTCCCATTCCTCCTGCTTGTTCCCTCTCTTGCTGACTCTCTCTCTCTCTCTTTCTTTCTCTCTCTCTCTGTCAATTAAATAAATAAATAAAATCTTAAAAAAAAAAAAAAAGAAAAGAAAATCAGGTGAAAACTAAGAGGGTTGTTTTTTTGGAGAGTGATTCAGTAGAAGAGAGAGTGAAATGAGGAGTTTTCAGAGACCTGAAAGAAGCTATGCTTCACCTTCACAATATTCTAGAAATATAAATTAGAAAATGAATTAATTCATGATTAATTTTGTTGCATGAACTATGTTCTTTTAAACATGGCACCATTATGGGATAGAAGCATATGGGTCATGATCTTTAAATTCAAAATAATATTCTGTGTGATACTATTTTATACTACTGACAGAATATGGTAGGGGGCTGCCTGGGTGGCTCACTCAGTTAAAGCCTCCGACTCTGTATTTTGCCTCAGGTCATGATCTCAGGGTCATGAGATCGAGCCCCACGCCAGGATCCACACCAGGCATGGAGCCTGCTTAAGATTTTCTCTCCCCCTCTCTCTCTGCCCTCCCTCTCTCTCTAAAAAAAATATGGCAGGAAAATAGGCTACTCCGGTGTATCAATAGCAATGCATAGCAGTTCTTTACATCAGTGAACACAACCTGCGCTAACACATATTCACATCTATGGAATGGCACACCATTGCATTATATATTCTGCTCACATTCTAGCACCTAAAATTTTATATGCAATTATTGCATTGTCAAGCAAGTCTACAGTATAAACTAGTCTGGATAACAAAACAGTCTCATTAATTTAAAGTAAATTATGGCAATTTTGTTTAGTAGGAAATACAAAGAATAAAAAATCAGAAAGTCTGTGTGGAAATCCCAGCTGGGCCACTATTTTACTGTGTGAATTTGAGAACTTTCATTCACTGCTTTAGGCCTTAGCAACTGAGAGTTACAATACATCCAGTCTACACAGAGATTTGGGGGATAAGACTTGACCCAAACAAGCTCATTGAGAAAAATCTCAAAATCCTATATAAATGAACAGTTACTATTACATGCACTGCACGAATGGGGACTTGCTAAAAATCAGGAAGATACAAGTGTAATGTTTTAAACAGACTTTACTTTCAGTCTTCTCATGATGGTGCAGAAAGAACAGAGGTAAAGCAGGCCCTATAAACTGTAGGGGGGCAATTTGGTTCAATGGTAGTGCTTCTATTTTGGATTACCATCAAGGTGGTAAACATTAAATGCATTATTTGCATTTAAATTTCCTTGAAGCTTACCCTATAATGATTTAGAGACCATTTCCCGTGGCCTTTGTCAGCTTCTCCACACACCCTGGTCCAATCTTACCGGCACCCAAATACATTTACTGGAGCAACCGCTGCATGCAGTCTTGAGTCAGGCATGCCATGGCTCCCTATTTTTTGTGCCGTTAGCCTCAGAGTTAAACAGCCCTCGGGAACACTGGCAGAGAACCCCAGCTGGTATCAGGAGGGAGCTGTCTCTTCTGCATTAAATCCCTGATTGCAAGATTTGTGGCTACCATGACAAGATGAAGGAGTTGCCGGCAGGAAGCTTTGGTGGTCCATGGGAGCACATTGTGGGATTAGGGATTAACTTCTTGAGCCTCTGGTTTTGCACCTATAATCGGAGGTATGGCTGTTTTGAGGACACCAAGAGATGCTTCATGTTTGGCATTTAGTATAACATGGAACACATAGCCTCGTACCACGTACATATATCTTATCTATTATACTTTCTCATCCTTTAAGTCAGTTTCCACAGTTATAGAACTCTCAGAGAACTGGATTCCTTTCCTTCATGACTCTGACAATGCCTTGTCATTACACCTTCATGATTGTGATTACTTGCTTAAAAGCACGCTCATCACCTTATGTGCACAGCTTCCGAAGTTGCTTTTGTTTGGCTTTCGACTCCTGCCATCAGCACAATGCCTGGCACGTGGGAGATGCTCAATGCATATCTATTAAATAAACAAATACATGAGCTCCATGGGATTTATATTAATGATCACTGAGAAAATCGGCAAAAGTCATTATGAATCATCCACCAGGCCTAATTTTCCCATCCCAACATCTTCACCCACCCCACCATGTGGCTCTACACAGAACAGCTGGTTCTGATTGCAGAAGAGTTCAGGGAATATATTTTACTGCTGGCCCGAAGAGCCTGTCATCAGGAACCTCAATGCATCTTGATTTGCTTTTCCTCTGGACCGAGATGGCTGTGGATGTTCATAAAGACCAGAGGGAGAGACTGGAGCGAGTGAGTCTGACCTGACACTGGGCACATCATCTGCTCTTTTCTCCCCAACTTAACGTCTTCATTTGTCTTGGCTTCCCGTCTCCTGACCAGGACTTTACTTTTGCTACTACTCTCCCCAAGTCTTCTAGCCCTGAGCATCAACCCTGGTCCTGACCAGGGTGATGGATAGGTCGTCACATCTATACCAATGGTGTTGGAAGTCTAGTGGCTGAGGCAAAAGAATAAAGCAAAAACTAAAAAAAAAAAAAAAAATCAGGAAAAATCAATAGCTAGTTTTATGGGAAATACAGAGAAGTAGCATGGTGGAAAACTGTGGAAGATCATCTAGTTACTGTTTCTCAAATTTGCCTGATCATAAATATTTCCTCATTAAAACACAGCTTCTAGACTTCCACCTAAGTCACAATGTCCAGAGAAAGATACTAGAGAGTTAGATTAATAAGAATACCAGGTGGTTCTTATAATCAGACAAAGTTGGGAAACCTTGCTTTATTTCGTTCAATATCTTCTAGTTACTTGAGAGCTCTTAGGTGTGTTCCATGGACCAACAACATCAACATTACCTGGGAACTTTTCAGAAATTCAGAATCTCAAGCCCCACCTCAGACCTCCTGAATCAGAATCTGCATTTTAAGATGACACTTAGGTGAGTCTGAGGGTCACTAATACGTGAGAAGCTTTTGTCCAAGGTATCACACTTACTTATGGACGCTTTCAATGACAGAAAACACCCTACCTCTCAGGAAGGCTTTTTCCACCTCTTAGGACCTCTGACTGAAAATACAGGAGCCACTCCCATCTCTGAGAGTCTGCACCACTGACAACGTTTTAGGACCTGAGCCAAAGGTTGTAACACAGACTGGGTGGCCGCTGACATTTCCAGGATACCTAATGACAGTAGGTTATTTTTCCTCTTCTTGTGTTTCCTGTTATATTTCATGGGAGAAGCAGGACATGCCTGTATCATTTTATTATAAATTAAATGCATATTTCATATCCCAATATTATAACTTTACATAGACTTAAAAGTTACATGATAAACATATCACTTTTACTTTTCATAATTAAAAAATGAAATGTTTCAAAAATACAGGTAAGTTGAAGAATTTAAGTATAGTAAACACTCATACACCCCCACCCATTATATATTTTACTCACTTATCTTAAAATAAGTTACATTCATCAGACTAGTTAGCCCTTATACACTTGATCATGCATCTCCTCAAAGGGGACACTCTGCTACCTAGTACAGTGATTATACCTAAACAAAGTAAAGAGAATTCCCCAATATCATCATCGAGTACAGCACACGAATTTGTTTTCTTAATTTCCACAAAAACAAGTTTTTGTAGCTAAGTGTTTTTAACTAAGATCCAATTCAGTTTCACATATTGCATGTGGTTGTCTCCTATCTTTGGTCACATTAGATATAGAAAGGTGGTTCACAAGCTTTTAAGTCTAAGGACCCCTTTACACTCTTAAAAGTTATTGAGGACCCAAAGAGCCTTTTGTTTTAATGTTCGTTATATCTACCATTGGTTAACATATTACAAATTACAACTGAGGATTTTTAAATATTAATGCATTAATTCCCATAAAATAATAATAATAATCCCATTACACATCAACACAAATCATACTTTTTAATGAAAATCACTGTATTTTTCCAAGACAAAACAGAATGTAGTAAGAAGAGTGATATTACTTTACAGTTTACAAATCACTTCAAAGTTTGGAGTTTGGTCAAACAGAAGATGGCTAGATTCTCATATCTGCTTCTGTATTCTTTCTGTTGCAATATATTGTTTGGTTGAAATATAAAGAAGAAAACATGGCCTCATATAGACAATCATTTACAAAATGGAGAAGTCTTTTTTTTTTTTTTTTAGAGAGAGAGAGCATGTGAGTGAGCAGGGGCAGGGAGGGGCAGGGGGGAGGGAAAGAGAGAATCTTAAACAGGCTCCATGTCCAACGTGAAGCCAGACTCGGGGCTTGATCTCATTACCCTGAGATCATGACCTGAGCCAAAATCAAGAGTTGGACACTTAATTGACTGAGCCACGTAGGCACCCCATGTATAAGTCTTTTAATAAATAGTCTTTTGAATAACTGTGGCTATTCTTCTTTGATATTATACCCAAACCAGAAAAGTAGTAGCTTATTATAGATTAGTTACAATGCGGAATCTGAAACCATATCAGTGAAATTTTACTGCTCTAGTATAATTGATTAGTCTATCTTGCATTTTATGCCTTTGAATAAAAAATATTGGTTCACTGGGTTATGCAGATATTCCAAATATTGAAACATTTCATTATAAAATATGAAACAAGTCACATATATTAATATCACCCCTGATCTCATCAGGAAAGTCTTCAAATTTTGTTAATATGTCAGGGTCATAGTGGCTTAAGCAAGTTTTCCAAATTTCAATATTCTTAAATTTTTCATTGGTAAAAAATACTATCCATTGCTTTCCATGAAGTGACATACTTACAACATTTATTTTTGAAAAGATGTCTGCCAAATACTCCAGCTGAATAATCTTAGTTTTTTTTTTCTGCCAGTCATTCTTTCAAGTAAAAATAGTGTTCTTTGAAACAAGTGCCTAATTCAGATTGCAACTCAAACAATTGTACAAGTGTTTTTCCTGGAAGCAACCACAGTCTTTCACATGGCAGTAGACATACTTTATGCGTTCCTAATATTTAGAAGTCATGTACTTGAGGTCTGAGATTTAATAAATTTATTATTTTTTCTGCTTTATCAGGACATTTTTAAATGAATGTCCCTCCTCCCTTTTGTTGACTATAATTGCATAGTAGTGGAACACATCATTATTCCAAGCATAGTCTGGTTCCACTGCCTGGATTTGTGTGACGGTGTTAAGAGTTTTATCCACTGTTGCTTTTTGCACTGGGAATGTAATATCAACAGAGTGAAAAAAAGCAAATAATGTCTTAGTAAAGTTGTGAAAATAGTTTTGACCTTGTGGACCCCAGAGGTCTACCAGCCACATCTTGAAAATTGCTATACTAATTTGTTCTCTGAGGAAATCTTTTCCCTTTCCCTGCCTCTTTCTCTCTCTTTTTCTCACTCTTATCATCTATCTATCTATCATTATCTATTTATCTTTTCATACAGTATAATTTTGTCTTGCCTTGATGTTCTGGCCTTCCTCCGTTCCTTCACAATGACCATTACAGGGTTTACTGAAAATATAAATCAGAATTAAATCATCTCTGTATCTGTAACAACCTGTAAGATCTCAATAATTCATTACACTTACATCTGCTCTAAGGTAAAGTTTTACCTACAGTGATTCAATAATAGGAAATTTCTGTCAGTAACCTAAAATGAAAGACATGTTTGGAAACATAAAGTTTATACATTCTTATTATCTTTGTGTATCAGATCAGGTCCTTCTAAGAAAACAAAAGTACTATATATATTTAAAAGTGTATTTTAATTTAATAGAAGTAGATGGTGACTAAGGTTATGGAAAAACTGGAAAAAAAAACAACATATAAATCTGTAGGGAAATCCAGATTTTAGCCATGACAAAAAGCCATTGCCATTCCTAGGCTTAAGGGAAGAAGAAGGGTTACAGTGTTGTTCTGCCCCAGGGGCTGGAATAAGTTCAAGTCTTAAAAGTTAACGATCCAAAGCAGAAAGTACCTGTATAACCACCAAGAGAAAATGTTCAATAGATTGAATGGATCTGAGAGAAAACAGGCCAAGGATGGACACGCATTGACTTTGTTGTAATATTGCCACAGAAGAATTTAATTTTTTATTTTTTTTTCCCAAATCATTTTGTGGTAGTTGAGCAACTACTACTACATGCTGACCCCTACTGTGGGCGGTGAGGATTAGTGGTGCAGAAGAAAAAGGCATGACATGAAGCTGATGACCTAATGAGAAAAGACAGGCAAATAACCCTACAAATAAAAAGTAATATTAACCATGCAAAAATTTAAAATAAGATGATGTGACAGAGAGTGATTGTGTTGCCCTTATAGATCAGGCGTGGGGCAGGGGGTCACTGAGAAGGTGACACATCAACTGCAATATTGACAAGAGGGACCAGGCCTTGAAGACCTGAGGACATTATTTTTCAGGTCTTAAAGGCAGAAATAAGCTGGACATACCAGAACAGTAAGAAGGCCAATGTGGCTGTGAATCATGGATAGAATAGAAAGTAAGAATGAGAGTTGGGTGGAAGCCAGACTGGGTAGGGATTTATCAGTCTACAAACCTTTTCATTGCAAGGTTGTAGAGTTTCCTTTTATTCTAAATGCAATGAAATGTCATTGGAGGATTTTAACCACGGCCATCACATAATATGGCTTATTTTAAGAGTTTCTCTGGAGGGCAAGAATGGAAAGAGGGAGCTAAACTAGTCAGGGAACCAAGAGAAAATCCACTGAAATCATTAAGAATGGTCTCAAGAGTACAGATGGGAAAGAAGACAATGAGCCAGCCACAAAGAAGTTTATGAAGGAATGAGGGAATAAGGTAATTGAAGCAGGATATAGGGCAAGGTCTGATGGCATGAATTTCACAGAAGCAGTGGTTCTGAAGGAAGACAGAAGTGGTTTATAACTAGATGTCTTCATGCTCTGAGGTTCTTGGGTAAAAACATTGCTTCCCATGCAGCTTTCTCTAGAAGAGACTACTATTGCAATTTACAAGGGGACATCCAGATTTCTATTAGGACAAGAAGGTGAAGAGAAAGTTTAGGGAAAGGGGGATGGTATAGGGTAATTCACAACTAATAGTTCTTAAATTAAAAGAGAATAGAAAGTTATTTTCTGGCAGAAATAAGAAGTAATTAGTAACTACAGAGAGTACTATGAGAAGGGGCTCCTCATGAATTAATAGTTTATTTACTGTAAGGACAAAAGAGAACAGGGATATGAGGCGTGATTAGATTAACCCCAGAAATGTCCTAGGAGGAGGTAGTAAGTAACCAGGTCAAGCTGGACAGCTAGTATTTCCTAATGCTCAGGGGGCATGACAAGCAAAAAGTGAGCCCAGGGCCTTTCAGGGTTGCTATATGGTGGCTGATATGGCAGAAAGCACAGTGTGGGCTGTGGGGTCTGATGTTGAGCATCGTCTCAACTCTGCAGGTCTCTGGTGGCCTTAATCACTGTCTCTCCTCGCCAAGACATGTTCATGGGGCACAAGACTCTGAATGAGAATGCGCGTGTTTCAAACTCCTCGTGTGTAGACCCCTTTCTTAAGTGAAAGTTGATGTAAAGGCCCAAAACACGCTCAACCCTGAGACTCCAAGAGAGCTCAGGCCCACGGGGGTTGATGAGACATGCCTAGCCCACCCCTGAACAGTGCAAACCCCAAACAAGTCACAAATACCAGATTCAGTGCTGGTGTTATTCACGCTGTTCTGGCTGACGTCTACAAACACGACGTACGTGGTTAAGCCTTACTAATTTGAATAATGAGACTAATATAACTCACTAACAAAACTAAATTACAGTCATTTTGTTAACAAAATGCAATTTTATTACTCTCAAGTAGGGAATGTGTTATAAACTGAGCTATAAATGGATATTATTAAGCTAAACAGGATAAGTTTATGTAAAATTACAACTCACAACAGGCCTACATAGCATGGTGATGTATCAGAAACATGTAAATCCTTTCACATAAGGGAAATCCTTGCTGTGGTTGAGAAATTGAAGGCAGAGCAAAAAATGTCTTTGATTGATTGAGGCCTTGGTTCTCAAAGCTAGTACTCGTAGTTTGAATTCTCCCCTATATATAAGACCCTGAAGAATCAAAGATAAAGAAATTATTTCAATATTTACTTGGAAAAAGTAAAGTGTACAAAATTATTGGAAATATCAAGTGAGTCTGGTTGGTAATAATCAAATGCCATTGTATATTTAGGTCTGGGCCCTTGATGATATTTGAACACAGATACTAAGTTAAACAGGTCAAGTAATTTATACGGGTGTAGGACTCCTCAAAAATTTAATATGCTAACCTAGAGCATCTGAACTTGAATATAATTAAAAAATAACCTGGCACATGATGTGATGAGCACCGGGTATTATACACAACTAATGAGTCATTGAACATAGTATCAAAAACAAATGATAGCCAACTATATGTTGGCTAACTGCATTTAAATTAAAAAAAAATAATAACCTGGGGGATCATGCTAAGATCCAGATTCTGACTCTTTTGGTCTAAGGTGGGACCTGGGATTCTGAATTTTCCATGTGATGCCAGGGCTAAAGATTTGGGTACCATGTGTACCACTTTGAGAAGAAAAGTGCTACTGTGCATCCAGATTTTATGTGAGAAAATGGAATACCTATAGTGTAGCAGTTTTGATATGACATATTTTTTTTTTTGCAGGAAGACAGATTAGTGAGAAGCTAAAAGATTTTTTTTAGTCCCCAGTTTTCATACATATGATTTACCTTTACTAAGTAGGAGGATCTTTTGATTTCAGCCCCTTCTCTGTTTTGCCATCTATACTTTTCCTAAGCACTCAGAAGGGGGACTTGCGTTATGGAGAATTAAGCAAGTTACACAGGAAAATCAAATGCAGAATTCTCCAAAAAAGTACTCCGATGTTGGCATGGGGGTCCTGTAATAGGCTTGTTTGACATTAGTTTTTAAAATAATGTATTTCGGGGCACCTGGGTGGCTGAGTTGGTTAAGCGCTGCCTTTGGCTCAGGTCATGATCCCGGAGTCCTGGGATAGAGTTCCTCATCGGGCTCCTTCCTCAGAGGGGAGTCTGCTTCTCACCTGCCCCTCCGCCTGCTTGTGCACTCTCTCCCTCTCTCAAATAAATAAAATCATTAAAAAAATAAAATAGTGTATTTCCTTTAGGAAAATTAATTTTATTTCACTAATGCTGTTTAGTTAGTGACCTCATCTAAACATGTTCTTAGAAAATGACTTTGCTTCAGTTAAGAGTAAAGCCAGAAATTGCTCTTTGGATTCACAGACTTAGGGAATTTTAAGGTGAGCAGGTTATCAGAGTGCATATCACCTAAAATTCTTGCTTTTCAGATGAGGAAATAGAGATCCTGCTTTCACTCTGTGCCCAGTACCACCCAGGAAGGTTCTGGCAGAGTCAGGTTTAGTTCTCAGAACTTCAGTCTTTCTTTGAATTTTTAAAGGAACACGTGAGCCTCAGTGGCTCTGAATTTAAACTCAAATATTACTTATCTTGTGTACTTCTGGCTTATTAAAGTAGTTTCACTATGTTTGTAAGGGTGTCAGTCTAGAATACATGAGTCTTACACTCCTACTCGTGACCTTTTCTTTAGTGTTTTTCAGAGGTTAGAAAATGTGTGCCTTTAACTGTGTTAGGATCAGTAGCTTTTTATTTTTTTTTAAGATTTTATTTATTTATTTGTCAGAGAGAGAGAAGCACAAGCAGGGGGGCAGCAGGCCAAGGAAGAAGCAGGCTCCCCGCTGAGCAGGGAGCCCGATGCGGAACTCGATTCCAGGACTCTGGGATCATGACCTGAGCTGAAGGCAGACGCTTAACCGACTGAGCCACCCAGGCGTCCTTAGGATAACTAGCTTGAAGGTTGAATGTCCAGTTGCTTCATCTTTCCTGGCCACGTTCATGTTTGGGATTTATAAGAGCCTTCCTTTCCCAGATAGATTTAACCGAGTGGCCACTCCTTCCTAGAAAGAGATGTGTTTAGGGGAGTTGTAACACAGGTTCAGGACCAGAGACTTACACAGCCCCCAATTGTTGTCCACACAGGGGGCTGAATGTCCCCAGTAATCTGTGAAATATGCAGCAGGCACACTCTCCAGTTCCAGTCGCTCGCCACTTAGCCCCAGTGAGCTGGCTGGGCTCCCATTCAGGTAATTGCATCCTGTCTGCTCAAATTTCCTCTGCAATTTCAATCAGATATGTTATCCTCCTTAGCATGGCTGCCCAGAATGATAGTTCAGGATTCCCTTACAGCTGCTTAACAGCTGTTGTGTTCAACCCAAGAGGTGACTACGTTTCAGTAGTGGGCAAAATGATTCCTTGTTATTTCTTTTCGCCATCACAGAGGGATTCTGAGGCTTAATTAATTAAGATGTGTACAGCTTCCGAGATGCAAGGGACGATGGTAAAGAGGGCAGACATTCATTATTAAGCATTTTTAAAGAGTTCTGCACCTGCCTTCAGCTCGAAATGGAATCTGGAGATGATATGTTACTTGCACTACAATAACTCCTGTTTAAATTTAATAAGAAAATCATTATCAGAAACCGGCATTGGCTGAATTTAGAATTATACAACATATTTCCTCATCTTATCACTTTAAATGATTTTCAGTTCTGAAGAAGCAAACATCTTGGGGCACCTGGGTGGCTTAGTTGGTTAAGCATCTGCCTTGGGCTCAGGTCTGCTTCTCCCTCTCCCACTGCCTGCCACTCCCCCCTGCTTGTGTGCTCACTCTCTCTCTCTGACAAATAAATAAAATCTTTACAAAAATAAAAAAATAAAAACATCTCACTTAGAACTACATTAATAAACTTCCCATTGATGGTTCCACATTACTAACTGCAGATACTACAAAGGTATAGAAATTTTTTTTTTGTCCATATTTTCCCCAGTTTTGACACATGGCTTTCTATGCATGTACCTTGCTCATGAAAATATGCTGTATTTAACAAACTATCCCCAAACTTAAACCCATCATTTTATTACATCTCATGATTTTGTTGATCAGGAGTTTGGGAACAGCTCAGCTGGGGAATCCCTCTGCGCCACAGGATATTGACAAGGCTCACTTGTTAGTATTCAGCTGGTAGCTGGACTGCTCTGGACATCCCAGATTGCTTTATTTACATGCCCAGGTACTGGTCAGAGTCAGATGAAAGGCTAGGCTCTGCTGAGTCAATCTCCATTTAGTTTCTGGGCCTCTTCATTGGTCTCTCCAGAGGGGTAGTCAAGCTATTACATGGAGGCAAAGAACTTCAAGAGACTGAGACAGAGGCTGACAGTTCTCCCAAACGGTGGACCCAGAAAAGGTACAGTGTCACCTTAATTCTATTTTTTGGGTCAAAGCAGTCACAGTCCAGCCCAGATTCAAGAGGAGGGAAAATAGGTTTACCTCTTAATGAGAGGAATGTCAAAGAATTATGGTCATCTTGAATCTACCATACTGAACACACTGACAGTGCTCTTATCCATGGTAGTTTCAACAAAGAGACCGGAGTTTCCCACAAGGGACATCTTTACAATTCAACAACCAGATATAAGGACAGACTGGGTACCAACAACTTAGCTGTAACATTGGCCTAAAATACCTTTGGACATGTAGCAAAAGCAGATACTTTCTCAGCCTCGGCACCTAATAAAAGGTGCTAAGCACAATAATTCCTGTTTCTGCTCTCTAAAGGATACAGTAATGCCCCCCCCCCAAACTATCATTTCAAATAAAATTGCAAATAGTTTTAATTATATCAAGTGCGTTTACACCTAGAATTCTCAAAAAGACTTGCAATGTAGATAGCTCAGATATGATTCCTTCTATTTTGTTGCTGAGGAACTTGAAGCAGAGAGAAGTAGTTGTGGTGCTGAAAAGTCTCCAGATACTGAGTGTAGAACCACTCAGTCCAGGACTTTATCAACTTCCCTCCAGTTCCTTCTCCCTGTTAAGATTTTGACTCACAATCGAAAAATCCTTAATGAGATTCAGGATTCCTGACTTCACTATAATGGAGATTTTTTGCAAGAGGGTAAAGCAGTTCTCAAGTTAGAGCCACATGTTCACTGAGAAAGCTCTTAGTTGGAACTGCTGCCAGTGTACCAAGTTTCTTTCTTTCCCTGGGCATGGAGTACAAGAGTCTTCCATGGCTGAAGGATGTGTGGTTTGTTCCATTTGGCCAAAATGCAGCCAAAGATGTAAGACCATTCCAGTCCTCTGGATTTTCTCTTCCTTAAGGAAAATGCATCATCTGCCTTATTCTTGACCTTTTCTCTAATTCCTCAGATCTTTCTCAGTCTTGAAGACTCAACTCCGTTTTCCCAGCTGCTCTAGGGAGATGTCTCCCACTCTGAGTCCATATTTCACTCTTTCCCCTGAACTCAAAGAATTTTACAGTCCGATGTATGCATTATCAGAAATCAATTTCATGCATTCTTTCACTCATCAAAATGTTCTAAGCACCTTCTCTGTGTATTTTTCTAGGTTAGCTACCCTGGTAATATAAAACCAATCACATGTGGATCTTGCTTTAAAGAGCTAACAGCATTTCAGAGGAGGGTCCTAAAGAATCATGATATACCTTGCCTGTGGTATAAGGGCGTCACATACATTATCTTATGGACACCTCACAACAATCTCTGAGGGCTTCATAGATGATGAAGCTGCAGCTCTGTGGTCCAAGATAATATTACTATTAAGCAGCAGAGACAGGACTTAAGCCCAGAACTGTCTAACTCCAGAAACAAAGCTCTTGGCCACTAGGCTCTAATGTCTTTGGATAATTGTATTATATACATGCACTTCCATGTATCTGTCTGTGTGTGTAGACATAGTTATTCAGGGAAATGTATGGTGACATTTATATTTCAAATGTCACATGAAGCATAAAAAATGCACAGGCAAGGTGCTATGAGACTTCAAATGGAAGCAAAATAATTTCATCTGAAATAAGATTTATGGCACTTGACCTGAGCCTTATCAGGACAATAGTGAGTAGTTTGGTTTAACATGAGAAAGGGGTGGGTAAGCATGGTAGGTAAGAACACAGCAGGACAAACATATGAAAAATGTGCTAAGAAGTTTGAACTTAGTCATACAGTCATTGCTAAGTTTTTAAAGGTGTTTAATGTGGGTTGACAAGATCAGAGATGAATTCTTAGAGGATTAATCTGCCAGTCTGGGCAGCAGGATGCATTGGAGTAAGACCATGTCGGTGATATAAATTAAGCCTTGTCCTTTTAATTCCTTTTGAAAGTAATTATGAGTCTATTACAAAAGTCCAAGTAAACTAAAATTATAGCAGTCTGACTCTATTATATACCTAATCTTGGCTTGTTTGTTGATGGTTTTAAAAGTGCATTTCTTGAATTGTTAACTATGAATAATAAAAATAGTAACTGACATTTTTTCAGATACTTTCCTTCTTCCGTTAGACCTTCACATACATTATCCACTGAATTTTCTTTATTTTATTTTTTTTTAAGATTTTATTTATTTGTTTGACAGAGCGAGAGAGCACAAGCAGGGGGAGCTGGAGAAGGAGAGGGAGAAGCAAGCTCTCCGCTGAGCAGGGAGCCCGATGCGGGGCTCCATCCCAGGATGCTGGGATCATGACCTGAGCTGAAGGTAGACGCTTAACCATCTGAGCCACCCAGGCACCCTTATCCACTGAATTTTAAATGGGACACCGACTCCATAAAGCTCAGGATTGTAGGCTAGCAAAGTGCTGAAGATATAGTTGCTGTTCAAAATGTTTGGTTAATTTACTAATTAATCTGCAAGCAGCCATTCTCCCTCTATTCTCAGAGCAATTCTCCAAGATGCCTCCACTCGTAGTTATCAAAGCACAAATGATAATAGGCTCCAATAAACAAGGTATTATTAATATTCAAAACGAATCAAATTATTTAAGCACAATCATATAAGATATATGTTATTATGTGCAGTTTATACACAGGGAAACTGGAGGCAGATAAGGCTAAATATTTATCTGGGCTTATAAGGTTAAATATTATTGTCTGTTGGGGATGGATCTGGAATTCAAAGTCCAGCAGGCATGATGATTCTGGAGCCTGTGTATACTTACTTATCAAGCTCCCAAATCTAGATTTTCTAGTCTTGGTTCTTGAGTTTTAATGAGACAAGAGATCTTTTACTAAGGGCACAAGAAAGAAAAGCTATCTGCTTTCTAAAAATATTTTTGGACTCTCTAATCTAAATAGAGTTTGGCCATGCACATCTATATTTAGGATATAATTTAAAGACTGTCTACATTGCAAATCACAAGTTTAAACTTAACTGTGTTCTTCCAAGTTTAACATGTCTAATGGCAAAAGGGGAACTTGAAAACCAGTAGGTGGAAAGAATCCAAACTCCCTTATCCAAAATGAGACTCAATTTCTAAATCCCCAACAGGTTTTCCTCCTCCTAGCAGCTGGCTGCCAGGAACAGAGTGAGTTCACCACAGCCCTGCACAAGATTTAATGGGGTAATTAAAAAGTGCGCTGAGAATTTGGCCTGGGACTTGGTTCTGTTTTCGCTCTGCACATTTTGTGTTGGTGGAAGCAGTTTAGGCAATTCATCATTTGTGTTGGCAATGCCGGTGACATAAGTCAGTTCTTGGAATGCAGTAGGGGACAATGGTATGGTACTGAGTGGGTAGCCAAGGTTTGACAGCAACCTATAAAGGTTTTAGGGACCTTTTGGCTGTGGCTAGTGTTCCTCTCAAATAACTGTTAACAGCAAGTGGCAGGGAAAAATGGTACTGCCATTCCCCAATCTGCCCAGACTTTGGGTTTTTGTTTTTGTTTTTTTGGCCTTTTTTTTTTTTTTTTTTTTAACACATCCACATGTAGACTCTCACTTTAATAAGAAAGCTTCATATGATTTTACTGATCTGATAGAAGTGAGAAATAGTATCTTTAGAGTATGTGAATGAATAATTATGAGATAGATCTTCTTTTCAAATGTTGGACAGCATTTGTATTTCCTTTTCCATGAACTGTCTATTCATGCCATTGAGCAGAGATCCACAAACTGCTGTGCTGAGTTATGAAATGGGTGCCCACATATGATGATTGTGAAAGTATAAATGGGTTCGGCAATTTGTCAAGATTTGGTGAAAAATTTAAAGTGCTTGTTCCCAACAATGATACTCTTATGTATTCACCTTACAGATAAACTCACATATGTGCAACATGACATACTTCTAACACCTGCGTTGTAGCATTTTGGATAAGAATAAGATAGAAAACAACACAAATATTTGTTGATTCAACAGATGCCTGGTTGAGTAAATGATGGGAGGACCATCTACTTGCAGCCATGATGGTGTAATTAGCATAAGTTAGTTCCACAGTCATACTTATAGGACTGGACAAAATATATGAGGCGATATTCTTCATCAGTGGACCATAAACAGCACAAGACTGTGACCCCTGGAGAAGAGAGAGTAAATAGGCAAGGCCCACAGTGGTCCAGCCTTCTATTTGGGGAAAATTTCCTAACCATGGTACAGACAATGGGCATCCATGCAGGCTGTGGCAATCCTTCTGAGTTGAGGGAACAGTGATCAGAATTTGGGGAACTGAAATGGCTGGAATTTGTAGTGTGGGGTAGCATAAAACAGGGGAGCTATATTCACAGAAGGCCCCAAATAATCTACACAAAAGTTACATTTACATTTATACTGGCAAGGAACAATTGGGAATTGAAATTAAAATCAGTACTATTTACAAAAGCACACACACAAAAAAACAGGAAATACTTAAGTATTTCAATATGCCAAATATGTACAGTATTTTTATTCTGAGAACTACACAACACTGTTGAGACAAATCAGAGAATACATTAATAACATAGAGATCTACTGTATTAATGGATTGGATGGTTAATAGTGTTAAAGGGTCAATTCTTCCATAATTCATAAATAGATTCAATGTAACTCCAGTTATATAAACATGCTAAAATTTATGTGGAAAAACAAAGGACTAAAATAATCCAAACAGTTTTTATAATGAAGAATAAAGTTGGAAGTCTCACATTATCTGTTTACAAGATTGTTATAAAGATATGGTAATCAAGACAAAGATTAAAAAAACACGAAATAGTCCAGAAACAGACCACCACATATTGATTTTTGACAAAAGGGCTAAGACAGTTCAATCAAAAAATGGTTAAGTTTTTCAACAAATGATGCTGGAATAATTTGATATCCATATTTTTAAAAAGAAGAGAAAAACTGAGTCTGTAGCTCACACTAGTATAAAATTTAACTCAAAGTAAATTGTAGACCTAAATATAAAACCTAAATCCCTAAGACTTTTCACAATAACACAGGAGAAAATGCTTGTCACCTTGCATTAGACAAGTATTTCTTGGATAAGACACAAAGAGCATAAACCATAAGAGAAAAAATGTATATATTAAACCTCATCAAAATTAAAATTGAAGCTCTTGGAAAGACACTGTGAAGAAAATTAAAAGATAAGCTGTAGACTGGGAGAAAAATATTTGAAAAACACATTTGTATCCAATATACATAAAGAATGGTCACACCTCAATAAATAGGCAAACAATCCAATTCAATTCAATGGGGAAAGGGAAGGATTTTCAGACAATAGTGCTAGATCAACTATACATCCATGATATAACAAGGGGGGAGTGGAATTGAATGTCATCTCATACCTTAGCAAAAATTAACTTGAAATGAGTCATAGACATAAAACCTCAATCAATAAAGCTTTTAGAAGAAAATATAGGAGGAAAATCTTTGCAACCTGAAGTAGGCAAAGATTTCTGAGAACACAAAAGAACAAACAAAAAATATTTTGATAGACTGAACTTCATCAAAATTAACATTCTTTGCTCTTTGAAAGACACTGTGGTAGACAGAATTATGACCCATGTACACACACACCAGAAAAGATCTCATGTCCAAATCTCCAGGATGATTGTGATATATTACTTTATAGGAAAAAGGGACTTTGTAGTTGCTAAATTGGATTACTATTAGATTACCAGCTAACCTTAAAATAAGTAGATTGACCTGGATGTCTGGGTAGACTGCCATGTAATCCCATGAACCCATAAAAGCTGAAGAGAAAGGCAGTAGGGAAAGTTGAAGAGATTTGAAGCATGAGAATGATTTAATGTTGCTGGCCAGAGGGAGCCACAGGTCCAGAAACAGGGACCTCAGTCCTACAACTACAAGGAACTGAATTCTGACAGCAACCTTAATGTGCTTAGAAGTACATTCTTCCCCTGAGCCTCTGGAAAGGAACACAGCCCTACTAACACCTTAGTTTTGGCCTCGAGAGACTGTGCAGAGAATCCAGCCACACAGCACCAGACTTATGCCCTACAGAGCAGTGAGATAATAAATAGGTGTTGTTTTCAGCCACTCTGTATATGATAATTTCTTACACAGCAATAGAAAACTTAACACAGACACCATTAAGAAAATGGAAAGGCAAGCCAGAGACTGGGAGAAAATATTTGCAACACATATATTAAGCAAAGGATTTGTATCAAGAATATATAAAGAACTCCTACAATTACATTAAAAAAAACCCAAATAACCCAATTTTAAACTTAGACAAGAGATTGGAACAGATAGTTCACAAAAGAAGATATATAAATGCCCAGTAAAACTGTGAAAACATATTCAACATCATGAGTCATTAAGATTCAAGTTACACACACATTGAGCTATTTTTGAAACCAATTAGAATGGCTATGATTTAAAAGATTAGCCATACCAAGAGTTGGAGATCATGGTGCAAGTGGAATACTTATATGTTATTGGTAGGAAAGCGAAGAAGTACACTTTGGAAAATTGCTTGGCAATTTCTTGAAAATGTGAACAGACAACTACCATGTGATTCTGCTATTCCATTTTTAGATATTTACCTCAGATAATTAAAAACATTTATCTATGCAAAGACTTGTATGCAAATATTCATGGCAGATTTATTTGTGATACCCAAAACTGGTGGAAAAAATACTGAATACCCGTGGAGAGTTGAATGGATTTCAATTTTGAAATTATGGTGTATCTATACAGTGGAATACTACTAAGCAATAAAAATGAATGGACTACTGGGGGCCTGGGTGGTTCACTTGATTAAGCATCTGACTTCAGCTCAGGTCATGATCTCAGGGTCCTGGGATTGATCCCCCAACAAGCTCCCCACTCATCAGGGAGTCTGCTTGTCTCTCTGCCCCTACTCCCACTCATATTCTCTCTCTCTCAAATAAATAAAATCTTTAAAATAAAAGGAATGGACTACTGACACATGCAGCAAAATGGTTTAGTCTCAAAGGCATGATGCTAAGTGAAAAAAGCCAGACAAAACATAGTACATAACATAAGATTATATTATATAAAATTATATAAAATGCAAATAAATCCATAGTGACAGAAGCAGGTCAGTGGTTGCCTGAGCATGGGGCTGGAGGGAGAGATGGTTGACAAACCGGCATGGGTTACAGAAAAATTTATTATCTTAATTGTAAAGTTGGTTTCATGGGTGTATACATATGTCAAAACTTATCAAGTTGTTCACTTTAAAATTTAAAATTTAAAATTATTGTACTTCAATTATGTCTCCATAAAGCTGTTTTAACAATGATATGGCCCACAAAGCCATCTTCCAGCCAGGGAGGCCTGGCTGTGGTCCAATGGTTTGAATTCTCAGATGTCATAATTATCATAAAAGTCAGAAGGACAGTCAGATAGTTAGGATTCTGTCCCAAAATGATCCAAGTCAGGGTACCTATGAGAGGCAGGTGGGGAAAGGAGGAATTTTCTTTCTCTGTCTCTATTGGTGATTTGAGGGAAATTGGCCTCCTGAAGAACCATATTGCTATGGTCAACTCCCTTAACCCATCTTGTTACAAGCCACTGAGTTATAATCAGTTTGCCAGCATTGGACCCAGCAAAGTCAAGGGGATTTCTCAGGTACAGGGCTCAGTTTCTTAGGATTCTAGAAGACTTTATATCTGGGCCCCCATTGTTATCAAGCATTGCATTTGAGTTTGTTAGTGGTGGCCAACAGGATTAACTATAGACAAATTTCAGGGACTCCTTTGGTTTAAAAGATAAAGGAAAACCCAGGAGAAATTTTCTAGCCAGTCCCAGAGCATCAGGATGACATTATCACATCTGTGAAAGAAAGAAAATTGTTCTAATCACATCTTTTGCATTTTTTATTCCTAGAGCCAACTTGGAGGCCTATCTATCTGGTGTTTCTGCCTTGTAGGGCTAGTTTCCAAGCTCAGGGCTCTCAGGAAGCATAGCTGATTGCTGGGCAGAAATCTAGGAATTGCCAGTAGGGGAGAATCTGGCTCCTCTTTGTAGAAGCACCCACAGCAGAGCAAAGCAGACTGACCTCCATCCCTCCTGCAATGTGCTTTGGCCCTAGCACAGACAACAGCCAGCTGCAGAGGCTTTGACCCTTTCTCCACTAGCAGAGTCAGTGCCCATTTGGGAAACAAGAAAGGATGTAATCTCTTCTCTGTCACAGGCAGCAAGATCAGTGAGCACCTCAGATGAGGGTCTTCACATGACATCATTCCTGTTAGCCTCAAGACATCCCCCTTGCAATCCTTATTCTCCAGGAAAAGCATAGCATCTTGAGTAAGACAAGTCATTTAACCTTCCTTACAATGCAAGCTAGGTATCATCCTAAGTGTTTTATAGTTGGCAAGACAAAGGTTAAGGAATTTACCCAAGGCACCAGCCTAATAATTGTCCAATCTGTAATTTGAACACAGTTCTAGAAATATGTCAAACCCATGCACCTTCTACTCTATCAGCACCTTAGTAGATGACTCAACTTGTTTTAAGTGATTTTTATATGGTGATGCTTCCTTAGTTATAGAACTTCAGCAAACACGTTCACATTATTATCCCTGGCACCTTTGTAGGGCATTAGAATAGTAAAACGGCATCAAGGATTCACTATAGGAGTCCTTGGTGGATTCCTATAGTTTTGGGTTCTCAGTCCTTAGGTTAAGAACTCAATTTTTTTCCATCATCAGAAACTAATTTACTAGCTGCACAGGAATCTGATTGATATATAAGAGGTCTAATTCATTATTTAAAAGGCTAAGTAGTCCCAGAAGACAGATGGGAATGTTGGGCATAGCATCTCATCTATTCCACAAATATTGACTGTGCGTTAGGTGCTAGCAGGGTTCTAGATGCTTGGGATAAGACAGTACATATGATAAAGGCCTCCACTTTCATGGTGGTTACATCATCAGTCCTGATGATTTAAATTGCTAGTTGAGGGGGAAACAGTCATGCAAGCCATGGGATGTTCATCTTTGACTATGTAGAATTTGAAGTGTCTATGGGTTAATCAAGAGGACATTTTCAGCAGAGACAATGGCATACTGGAGTTGGCTCATGCCAGGTCTGGAGAGCCAACTGTTAAATTTTCAGTTATTTTGTGAGCTGGTTGATGCCATGGTCCGTGTATTGATGCCATGGAAATTGGCAAACTTCAAATCAGAGTTCTTTCCTTTCTCTATGAGATCCAGTTGTTAAAGATTCGCTGGCACATCACTGGATAGAGAAGCAGAGGACTGGGTATGCAGACTGGGGGAAAGACTTTAACTTCCTTGGATTCTAGAGCCTGTAATTAAGTTCAGGGATTACTACCATACTACATACGGTAGTAAAAACCTTCGGGATAGATACAATAGCCTAAAAAAGAGTGATAAAAGCAGAAGATTGAGAAAAGTGCTTAAAACACAACCAGCAATGGTAAGGGTGGTGCAAAGAAAACAAATATCCCCAAAAGAGATTCATTAGGTTTGAAGCATCAGGAAGGAGATTCACAAGGGAAAGTGTACTAGGACATTTCCAGAAGGAAGCGTTCCACTTTGCTTTGTTAATCTTTTTAAACTGTTGTCCGAAGTTTAGCAAGTGTCCACTAGTTTTGGTAACTGAGTTGAGGTGAACTGGTGAAAAACTTGGACATTTTCAAGGAGGCATGGGGAATGAAGTCCAGTGCAGAAAGTGAATGTAGATGGGGACCAGGGTGGAGATAACAAGGAGACAGAACCAGAGAGCGCATGTCTGATAGTGGGGAGACCCTCCCTTCTGGAAAAAGGAGAGCCGAGTATTCTTTTCCAAGTTTCACCCCTTGGATATCATTTCCTCTTCCTAATGCAGGAAATGCCCTTCTGTTAGCACCTTCCTTCTTCACACAGAGGATGAAGAAGGTAACAGCTTTAGCTCTGTTAAGCAACCGCACTATCCTGAGATTGATGGCGCCCAAATCACTGAACCTGGAAGTTCAACTGCTTATCATTTAGGCTAGGTTTTTCTACAGATGGTTAATCTCATTTCCTGCATGTTGAATTTTTCCTAGCTTTCGGCTCAGAAGGTAATCTAAATTTCATGCTTAGGGAGTACCTTTCTCTTACCCATGAACATATGTTCCAAGAGGGAGTATTTTCTCTACTCATTTTTTTTTAATTTTATTATGTAATGTTAGTAATCATACAATACATCATTAGTTTTTGATGTGGTGAGCCACGATCCATTGTTTTTGTATAACACCCAGTGCTCCATGCAGTACGTGCCCTCCTTAATACCCATCACTGGGCTAACCAATTCCCCCTCCCGCCTCCCCTCTAAAACCCTGTTTCTTTCTCAGAGTCCATAGTCTCTCATGGTTCATCTCTCCCTCCAATTCCCCCCCCCCCATTTTTCCCTTCCTTCTCCTAGTGTCCTCCATGCTATTCCTTATGTTCCACAAATAAGTGAAACCATATGATAATTGACTTTCTCTGCTTGACTTATTTCACTTAACATAATCTCCTCCAGTCCCATCCATGTTGATGCAAAAGTTGGGTATGCATCCTTTCTGATAGCTGAGTAATATTCCATAGTATATATGGACCACATCTTCTTTATCCATTCATCTGTTGAAGGTCATCTCAGCTCTTTCCACAGTTTGGCTATTGCGGTCATTGCTGCTATGAACATTAGGGTGCATATGGCCCTTCTTTTCACTACATCTGTATCTTTGTCGTAAATACCCAGGAGTGCAATTGCTGGGTCATAGGGTGGCTCTATTTTTAAATATTTGAGGAACATCCACACTGTTTTCCAAAGTGGCTGTACCAACTTGCATTCCCACCAATAGTGTAAGAGGGTTCCCCTTTCACTACAACCTCTCCAACATTTGTTGTTTCTTTCCCTGTCCATTTTTGCCATTCTAACTGCTGTAAGGTAGTATCTCAATGTGGTTTTGACTTGAATTTCCCTGATGGCTAACGATGATGAACATTTTTTCATGTGTCTGTTAGCCATTTGTATGTCTTCTTCAGAGAAGTGTCTGTTCATCTCTTCTGCCCACTTTTTGACTTGACTATTTGTTTTTTGGGTGTTGAGTTTGAGAAGTTCTTTATAGATCTTGGATACCAGCCCTTTATCTGTAGTGTCATTTGCAAATATCTTCTCCCATTCTGTGGGTTGCCTCTTTGTTTTGTTGACTGTTTCCTTTGCTGTGCAGAAGCTTTTTATCTTGATGAAGTCCCAAAAGTTCATTTTTGCTTTTGTTTCACTAGCTTTTGGAGATGTATCTTGAAAGAAATTGTTGTGGGCAATGTCAAAGAGGTTACTGCCTATGTTCTCCTCTAGGATTTTGATGGATTCCTGTCTCGCATTGAGGTCTTTCATCCACTTTGAGTTTATCTTTGTGAATGGTGTTAGAGAATGGTCGAGTTTCATTCTTCTGCATGTGGCTGTCCAATTTTCCCAGCACCATTTATTGAAGAGACTGTCTTTTTTCCACTGCATGTTTTTTCCTGCTTTGTCAAAGATTATTGGACCATAGAGTTGAGGGTCCATATCTGGGCTCTCTATTCTGTTCCATTGGTCTGTATGTCTGTTTTTGTGCCAGTACCATGCTGTCTTGGTGATCACTGCTTTGTAATATAGCTTGAAATCAGGCAACGTGATGCCCCCAGCTTTGTTTTTCTTTTTCAACATCTCCTTGGCAATTTGGGGTCTTTTCTGATTCCATACAAATTTTAGGATTGTTTGTTCCAGCACTTTGAAAAATGTCACTGGGATTTTGATCAGGATGGCATTGAAGGTATAGACTGCTCTGGGTATCATAGACATTTTAACAATGCTTATTCTTCTGATCCATGAGCATGGAATATTTCTCCATCTTTTTGTGTCTTCTTCAATTTCTTTCATGAGTGTTTTGTAGTTCCTAGAGTATAGATCCTTTACCTCTTTGGTTAGGTTTATTCCAAGGTATCTTATGGTTTTTGGTGCTATTGTAAATGGAATCGTTTCTCTAATTTCTCTTTCTACAGTTGCGTTGTTAGTGTATAAGAAAGCAATTGATTTCTGTGCATTGATTTTTGTATCCTGCCACATTACTGAATTGCTGTATGAGTTCTAGTAATTTGGGGGTGGAGTCTTTTGGGTTTTCCACATAAAGTATCATGTCGTCTGCAAAAAGAGAGTTTGACTTCTTCTTTGCCAATTTGAATACTTTTTATTTCTTTTTGTTGTTTGATTGCTGTTGCTAGGACTTCTAGTACTATGTTGAACAACAGTGGTGAGAGTGGGCATCCTTGACGTTTTTCTGATCTTAAGGGAAAGGCTCTCAGCTTTTCCCCATTGAGGATGATATTCGCTGTGGGTTTTTCATAGATGGATTTTATGAGCTTGAGGAATGTTCCCTCTATCCCTATACTCTGAAGAGTTTTAATCAGGAAAGTATGTTGTATTTTGTCAAATGCTTTTTCTGCATCAATTGAGAGGACCATATGGTTCTTCTCCCTCCTCTTATTAATGTGCTCTATCCCATTGATTGATTTGTGAATGTTGAACCACCCTTGCATCCCGGGGATAAATCCCACTTGGTCGTGGTGGATGATCCTTTTAATGTATTGTTGGATCCTATTAGCTAGGATTTTGTTGAGGATTTTGGAATCCATATTCATCAGGGATATCATTCTGAAATTCTCCTTTTTGATGGGGTCTTTGCCTGGTTTGGGGATTAAGGTAATGCTGGCCTCATAGAATGAGTTTGGAAGTTTTCCTTCTGTTTCTATTTTTTGAAACAGCTTCAGGAGAATAGGTATTATTTCTTCTTTGAATGTTCGGTAGAATTCCCCAGGGAATCCATCAGGCCCTGGACTCTTGTTTTTTGGGAGGTTTTTGATCACTGCTTCAATCTCGTTAGTGGTTATTGGCCTATTCAGATTGTCAATTTCTTCCTGTTTCAGAGTTGGCAGCTTATAGGTTTCCAGGAAGGCCTCCATTCCATCCAGATTGCTCAGTTTATTGGCATATAGTTGTTGATAATAATTTCTAATAATTGTTTCTATTTCCTTGGTGTTAGTCATGATCTCTCCCCTTTCATTCATAATTTTATTAATTTAGGTCCTTTCTCTTTTCTTTTGGATAAGTCTGGCCAGTGGTTTATCGATCTTATTAATTCTTTCAAAGAACCAACTTCTAGTTTCATTGATCTGATCTACTGTGTTTCTGGTTTCTAATTCATTGATCTCTGCTTTAATTTTAATTATTTCTCTTCTAATGCATGGTTTAGGCATCGTTTGTTGCTTTTTCTCTAGTTCTTTAAGGTGTAGAGTTAGTTGGTGAATTCGGGATTTTTCTATTTTTTTGAGTGAGGCTTGGATGGCTATGTATTTCCCCCTTAGGACTGCCTTTGCAGTATCCCATAGGTTTTGGACCGATGTGTTTTCATTCTCTTAGTTTCCATGAATTGTTTAAGTTCTTCTTTGATTTCCTAGTTGACCCAAACATTCTTGAGCAGAGTGGTCTTTAGCTTCCAAGTGTTTGAATTTCTGCCAAGCTTTTTCTTGTGATTGAGTTCCAGTTTTAAAGCATTGTGGTCTGAGAATATGCAGGGAATAATCTCAATCTTTTGGTATCGGTTGAGACCTGATTTGTGACCCAGTATGTGGTCTATTCTGGAGAAAGTTCCATGTGCGCTCGAGAAGAATGAGTATTCTGTTGTTTTAGGGTGGAATGTTCTGTAAATATCTATGCGGTCCATCTGGTCCAGTGTATCATTCAAAGCTCTTGTTTCCTTGTTGATTTTCTGCTTAGATGATCTGTCCATTGCTGAGAGTGGAGTATTGAGGTCTCCTACAATTAACATATTGTTATCAACATGACTCTTTATTTTGGTTAACATTTGGCTTATGTAGATGGCTGCTCCCATGTTGGGGGCATAGATATTTACAATTGTTAGATCTTCTTGTTGGATAGACCCTTTAAGAATGATATAGTGTCCTTCTGTGTTTCTAATTACAGACTTTAGTTTAAAATCTAATTTGTCTGATATAAGAATTGCTACCCCAGCTTTCTTTTGAGGTCCGCTGGCATGGAAGATAGATCTCCATCCCTTCACTTTCAGTCTGGATGTATCTTTAGGTTCAAAATGAGTCTCTTGTAGGCAGCATATGGATGGGTCCTGTCTTTTTATCCAATCTGCAACCCTGTGCCATTTTATGGGAGTGTTTAGGCCATTCACATTGGGAGTGATTATTGAAAGATATGAATTAATTGTCATCATGTTGCCTCTGAAGATGGTGTTTTTATAGATTGTCCCTGTAAATTTCTGTTGTAGATCACTCTTGGGGTCTTTCTCCTTTTATAGAACCCCCCTTAATATTTCTTGCAGGGCCAGCTTAGTGGTCACATATTCTTTCAGTTTCTGCCAGTCGTGGAAGCTCTGCATCTCTCCATCCATTCTAAATGAAAGCCTTGCTGGATAAAGTATTCTTAGCTGCATGTTCTTCTCATTTAGTACCCTGAATATGTCTTGCCAGGCCTTTCTGGCTTGCCAGGTCTCTGTGGATAGGTCTGACGTTATTCTGATGTTCCTCCCTCTGTACGTAAGGAATCTCTTCCCCCTAACTGCCGTTAAGATGGTTTCCTTGGTTCTAAGATTTGCAAGTTTTACTATTACATGCCGGGGCATTGGCCTGTGTTCCTTGATCTTGGGAGGGGTCCTCTCTGCCTCTAGGATGCGAATGTTTGTTTCATTCCCCAGATTAGGGAAGTTCTCAGATATGATTTGCTCAAATACATCTTCTAGTCCTCTCTCTCTCCACTCCCTCCAGGATTCCAATTATTCTGACATTGGAACGCTTCATGGTGTCACTTATTTCTCTGATTCTATTTTCATGGATTCTGAGTTGTTTTTACCTGGCCTCCTCTTTTCCCTTTTTATCTATTATATTGTCTTCCAGGTCTCTAATTCTTTCTTCTGCCTCAGTTACCTTAGCTGTTAGATTAACTAGTTTGGCTTGGATCTCATTGATAGCATTTTTTTTTTACTTTTTTATTGTTACGTTAATCACCATACATTACATCATTAGTTTTTGATGTAGTGTTCCATGATTCATTGTTTGTGCATAACACCCAGTGCTCCATGCAGAACATGCCCTCTTTAATACCCATCACCAGGCTAACCCATCCTCCCACCCCCTCCCCTCTAGAACCCTCAGTTTGTTTTTCAGAGGTCCATCGTTTCTCATGGTTTGTCTCCCCCTGCGATTTCCCCCCCTTCATTCTTCCCCTCCTACTCATTGATAGCATTTTTAAGTTCTGCCAATTCAGCTTTCATTTCTGCCCTATGTTGCTATTAATTGATTTCTCCATTCTAGCCATTGTCTTCACAATTGTTAGCCTGAATTCCATCTCCGACATCTTGGTTATATCTGCATCCATTTGTAAATCTGCAGCATAAGTCATAATCTCTGAGTCTTTTCTGTTTTGGGGGCTCCTCCTCCTAGTCATTCTGTTGATGGGTGTTTGAGGGAATGTATAGAGTCCAAATTATTGACCAGAACCCAAGCAAGATGCACCTGTTTTCTTGGGACCTTAGGGTTGCTGGCCTCTTGTTTTCCCAGCCTGTCTTCTGCAGGAGGGGCTTGCTGTGCTGTTACTCAGGCAACCCTGTTTGGGTGGAGTTGCCCTGCCCCCTGTGGCGGGGGATGGGCTCAGTGGGAATCAGTTTTGGGGGCTTTTGTTCTCTGGTGGCTTTCCGCAGCTCTTCCGCGAGTCAGGGCAGAAGAGACCATTTCCAACCCTCTGTCTCAGAGCAGAGAGATCGCAGTCTATTCTTCAGTGAGCTCTCCAGACCACCGTCTCCCTTTCTGTCCATGCTGCTATAAACTGCAGTGTCCTGGGTTGTGCGCCCCTCCGCAGCACCCCCAGTCCTGCCTCCAGGTCGGGGCACGTGTCTGCCCTTTGTGCTTCTAAAACCGCCAGCCGCTCCCAGTTCGCGCACGCAACCCCGCTGCTCCGGGTTTCCGCCCCAGGGGCTGCCCTAAAGTCCTTTCCTCACTGCTACCGGTCTGCAAGTCTGTGTCCTGTCCCCAGCGCACAAGGCTGTCGCTCACCAGCGGTGTAGGATCCCCACGGCCAGGCACCCTCCTGCTGCCTTTTATCCTCTGATATCTGCCCGCAGAATCACTTCTCCCCGCTTCCTACCTCGAAACTAACTGCCTGCAATATTGTTTGTAGAGATCCAGATCTTCTTACATCTCAGGCTGGTTTCGTGGGTGCTCAGAGTGGTCTGGTAGATATCCAGCTCAATTCTGGGGAGCAGTTGAAATAGGGTCCCCTACTCATCTGCCATCTTTCCTTCCTCTCTACTCATTTTTAACTCATAAAAGATTCAAGTGGCTTGTGGGAGAGGAGGAAGAAGAAAAGAGCAGGAGACTTCCCTTGCCTGTTTTGTAGCCGCCACGCTATCTGCATCTCTGAAAAGCTGCCTTATCTGCAGGTGCACTGAGAGGGAGGGTCAAACTCTGCACCAGGGTATCCCACATCTGGGTCTCAGCTGATGGGGTTGGGGATGGACAACTACTCAACACATGGTCATTTCAAAATCTGGACAGAGACAGGGACTTGCTGACTCAAAAAGATAAGCTGGAGTAATCAGATTCCCTTTCTCTGAAACTTCCCTAGGAGTCTTAGCTTGAATCCTTCCAGTTGCAGGAGCATAGGCTGGAAGAGAAAGTAAACACAGAGAAGCATTGGTGCAGGCAGGCCAAGGATATCAGAGGTGAGAGACCATGTGCTTCCTGAGAGACAGAGAGGGCGAGGCGACCACTGAGCCTCCTAAGAACTGGAGTTTAGAACTGGAAAGTCAGAAACCAAGAACAATGTCTGATCCAGAGATCATTTACCCAAGATCTCAGTTCATGACCAGAGTCCTAAATAACATAGATATGAGTTTTATCCAAGATACTATCTTTACATGATTGCCTCTTGATGCCCTCCACAAACATTTATTAAGAACTTCCTCTATTTTTAATTTTTAAATTTTTTGAGGAGCTCCATACTGTTTTCCACAGTGGCTGCATGAGCTTGCGTTCCCACCAACAGTGCACGGGGTTCCTTTTGCTCCATATCTGCATCAACACTTGTTATTTCTTGTGTTTTTGATTTTAGCCATTCTGACAGGTGTGAGCTAATATCTCATTGTGGTTTTAATTTGCATTTCCCTGATGATGAGTGATGTTGAGCATCTTTTCATGTGTCACTCATATGTGGAATTTAAGAAACAAAACAAATGAAAAAAGAAAAAAGAGACAAAAAAAAAGAGAGAGAGACTCTTAAATACACAGAACAAACTGATGGTTACCAGAGGAGAGGTGGTGGGGGTGGATGGGTGAAATAGGTGAGGCGGAGTAAGAGTACACTTATCATGATGAGCACTGAGTAATGAATAGAATTGCTGAATCACTATCTTATACACCCAAAACTGACATAACACTGTATGTTAATTATACTCAAATAATAAAAAAGAACTTACTCGATAGCAAACATAGAGAGCATTAGGCCCTAACTTCACTGGCCTCAAATAATTCTTAAAAATGGGAAAAAGGAAAAGAAAGCCTCTGTGCTAAGAGTTTTTTGGAAAAAGTAGAAAAGGAAAATTTGAAAAAGCAGCTGAAGTCACAATGTAAGGGTAGAACAAGACGGCAATAATTGAAGGTCAGTCTGATTTTCTATCAGCAAATTGAGGACAGCTCAGACTCCAAAAGCCAACCACAGGGTACCTGCAGCTTCTCTGTGTTTATAACCATTGGGTCATCATTTCAGACAGCACAGACCATTTAGTCCACTTGACAGACTGGTTAGTTTCTCTCTGGTACAAAACCATCATCTGAACACAACCAAGAGGAATATGTTGATTTGGCTTGGCTAATTCCTATAAAATGCAAACATTTTTTTCTTAATTGAGAGCCACAGTCCAAGACACAAGAATAATGCACAGGCCAGAGGCACCGAGATTAGCATTTGATAAATGGGAGCTAAGTGGGCTGCCATAATTAATTAGCTCCTACAATCCTCAAATAGTACCATGAAGTACATAGTTTATTATTTGCACTTTGAGATGAAAAGAAACAAAAGCTTAGTAATCTTAAGTCACTTGCTAAAGTCACCAGGCAGAGAAGGCCCAGTTTTGTTCCTGCAGTCCATTATTACACTGTGTAGAAGGTATCATCGACTTCTCACCCAAACGAACCCACACCATCAGCAATAGTGAGATGATCACAGTCTAAGTTACACATTCACCGATCACCCTCAGAGTAGCTATGGCCTACGGGAAGGACCGTTGTAAAGAATGACCTAGAAAAGGCTGGATGTAATTAAGCAAAAGATAACATATGAACAGCCCAGGAAATGTAGTCAATACTATTGTAATAATGACCGGTGGTCACTACACTTACCACGATGTGTTGTCTAATGCACAGAATATATGGAAGGAAATCACTGTGCTGTACACCTGAAACTAATATAACATTGTATGTCAACTATTTTCCAATAAAAAAAGACAATATATGAGTGGATATTCAGTTGTGTGAATGTATTCAGAGTTACTGAGCAAAAAATAGAAATACACCGAACTTCAAGCAATTGTTGGGAATGGTGAGATGGTCTTAATTAGGAATAATTGCACGAGGTAATATGGCAGTGTTTTCTCTGGCAAACAGAGTTGTTGGGAGACTTTTAATTAGCAAGAAAATCTCCCAAGTTGTGGCTTGTATCCCTTCCCGCCAGGCAAGTGCAATGTGAAAACAGTTTGTGCAGTGACGAAAGCACAGAGTTAAATAATGAACCAGGTCTCCAGTCCTTGGGAGGGAAGCAGGGCAGACATTCCAGGGATTCACTTAGTGTTGACTGGAGGGAGAGAAGAGAAAAAAACATAGAAGCCATTCACACACCAGATGTTCCCACTACACAATCACTTTCAAGAAAGCTCAGCTTGTATAGATGATAAGCATTCTTAAGTTTGGGGGCTCAGCAGCCACAGAAGAGAATTCCTTGTAGAGGGAGAGCTGCCCTCTGAGGCCCACTGCTGGGACAGGCCGTGGTACTCTAGTTTTGGGGCAGGAGGACTCCACTGTGCTGTGTATCCCCCTAGCCTCTGTGCTGGCTCACCGCTGGGGGCTGGGACTCTAGCACTCAGCTCTCCATGTTTGGTGGGGGAGGTCAGAGCACGTGCTTCTCCTGCTCCTTGAGATATTGAAGAAAGTCTAGGTGTCCTACATCTTATATCTGTGTGGGCACTTTGAATCCCAGGAATGGGGATGTCTTGTTTTGTGATCGGACCACCATAGGACAGTGTCTTAGGTTGGGTTTCCAAGAAGGAGAGCCTGAGACTGAGATTTGGGGCAGGTAATTTTTTAAGAGGGTGATCTAAGGCAGTAGGATGAAAAGAGAGAAAGAATCAAGCAAGGATGTAGTCTCAGGTTGAGTTTAGTTTGGACTTGACCCCAGGGGGCTCAGGAGCATAAATGATACCATAGATGTGGCCCATCAATGTGGAGGGTTGGGGTGGTGCTTCCAGGAGGGCCGAGGATCCCTCTGGGGCAGGAGCAGCTGTGAGACATTAGCAGCCAACACTCACCGATGCTGGTACTCTACTGCAGGCAAAGAAATGCAAATACAGGTGTAGGGAGGAGCCAGGAAATTGCCTTCCAACTCATGTCATTGTGGTGGCAGCTCGGAGCCAGTATATTAAATTCATTACAGGATGAATGGGGTATCTCATTTGATACATACAATGACCTGATAAGATAAGCAGGGCAAACACAATTTCTCTTTGTCACCATCTCCTATTTCATAGAGGAGGAAATGTGCCCAGATAGACTGAATTACTAGCCTAAAGAACAGATAATAGGAGATGAGTTGGAACTAGAATGTAAGACATCTGCCTTCAAGTTCTATGCCCTTTCTGCTGCGTCTCTCTTACCGCTCATGGGTAAAGGTGAGCAAAGTCAAATGGTGACAGCAAGCATAGCGGAGGTGTAGGAAGCAAATGCCATGGGGAGCAGGGACAGAGGAGCAGACCTGAGCTGGCTTCAGCAGGAAGCCTTGATGAGGGGGTCACATCTGGGCTGAGCCTTGTCTACGGTGGTTAGGATTTGGATGATGAAGGGACGAGAGCTTTGCAGGCTCAGGTAATCCAGAGACTAGAATGATCCAGGGGGCATCTGGAGTAGAAGTATGTGAGTCCTTCTGGAGAGGGGCTGGATTTGCACAAGCAATGTTGGGCCCTGGGTGTGTGTGTGTGTGTGTGTGTGTGTGCTGGGAAGAGGGTCCTCAATCTCGGAAGCCCACCTTTGCTCTCATTCATCTCACAGTCTCTCCATGTACCATCCCACCCCTTCTCCAGCTTGTAAATTCAGTTGTAGTTTCTGAGTGTTCACTCCTGAATAACTGGCCCCAGACTGTGGAGAGTTGCATGAAATTGCTTTCCATGATCAGATGAAGCAGAAGAAAACTCTTTAAACTTAACATGCAGTTTCTATGAATTCATGATAGGATTTCATAGAATTAACATGGCCTAGAAGAGGTCAAAGTATCCAAATGCCCTGCTCTTACCTTAAACACTCCTACCCAAGAGTTCCCCAGAGTCTCAAGGAAAAATACAAAGGAAAACAAATTGCCACCTTCTTGTTCCTAAGGCCTGGGCCACAAACCTTAATGCAGAAGGTGTTGAGAAATCTGAATGATCCCTGTGGCCCAGCCTACACACTGAGGCGGCCTCCCCACCCATCTCCACTCCTGCTGCAAGCTCCTGGGAAATCCCAGGATAGAGTGGCTCAGTCTATTCCATGAAAATATGAAAAGCTGCAAGAATGCATAAAAAGAAAACTCTTTTTTGCTCTGGGATGGCCACATCATAGCAATACAATGACCCCAACAACTAGCAAAGGAGGCCTGCTCTGTGTCCTAGAATCTGAGCAATGGAATCACTCTCTCTCCTCCTTCAAAGAGAAGTGGGGATGCAGGTATTAGTGAAATGTCTTGTTAATAGACCACTAGGCTTGTGGGATTGAAGGACTTGTACAAGTTATGGTATCTAATAATAATAGCTTATAAAATGAAGACTAGAGAAACAAAGTCATAGAAGACAGCCCAGATTCACTTTAGAGAGCCAAAGGACTGGGACACTGGCCAGGTAAACTTTGATGGGGAAGGAAGAAATGGATCATGCGGCTTGGCATTGGATGCTGAGAGCCACTAGATGATTATCCCAACTTTTATTTTTTTCACTTAAACTGTGTGTGTGTGTGTGTGTGTGTTTAGGAATGGGCTTATGGTATGAGTTGAAATGATGACCCTTGAAAATATATATCCACCCAGAACCTGAGAACATGACAGGTCTCTCACTTGGAGAAGGGAATCTTTGCAGATAAAATTAAAAGTCTTTGGATGAAATAATCTTGGATTAACTGGGTATAGCCTAAATGCGATGACACGTCTCCTTATAGGAAAGAAGGGGAGATCACACAGAGGAGCCATATGAAGATGGGAGTAGGGGTCAGAGTGGTGCAGCTACAAGCTGAGGAACGCCAAGGATGACCAGCAGCCACCAGAATCTAGGAGAGAGGTCGGGAATGGAATCTTCATTAGAACCTTCAGAAGGAACCAATGCTACCAACACCTTGATTTTGAACTTCTGGCCCTAGAACTGTGATGGAATAAATTTCAGCTGTTTTCAGCCCCCTGGTTTGTGGCAGTCTGTTCTAGCAACTCTAGGAGATTGTAACCTGTTAGGTGCTGTGCCCCAGGAGCCTCTTAGTAACAACATGTGGATGGATGAACCGCCAGACTGCTCCCAGCCCAGGGACCTCAGCTACCAGGGAGCAAGCCTATCAAGCAGCATTCTTTTTTTTTTTTTTTTAGCTTTTTTGGAACTATTTTATTTATTTATTTTTTTAATTTTATTATGTTATGTTAGTCACCATACAATACATCATTAGTTTTTGATGTAGTGAGCCACGATCCATTGTTTTCGTATAACACCCAGTGCTCCATGCAGTACATGCCCTCCTTAATACCCACCACCGGGCTAACCAATCCCCCATCCCCCCTCCCCTCTAAAACCCTGTTTGTTTCTCAGGTCCATAGTCTCTCATGGTTCATCTCTCCCTCCAATTCCCCCCGCCCATTTTTCCCTTCCTTCTCCTAATGTCTTCCATGTTATTCCTTATGTTCCACAAATAAGTGAAACCATATGATAATTGACTTTCTCTGCTTGACTTATTTCACTTAAGCCAAGCAGCATTCTAATCTGCATTGAAACATGGGGGTTTCCAGAGTGCCCCAAGGCCAGGGACCCCACACAGATGCTTCTGCCTTTGGCCCATCAGCCAGCATCCCTGTTCAAAAACATCCCATTAAACCAGGCTTAAGCACATCTCAGGGCTCCTGGGAAATATGTTCAAATGACAAAGCTGTTCTTTTTGGCAAAGGTCTTTTATCAAGCGATACAGAGCATATTTTCAATCATTCCCATATCAAAATGAAGAGACAAACCCTGTTAGCGTGTGTTTGCTGAGAAAGAAAAAGCCAAACCAAAACAAACGTAAAATGCCGCCATTTGGTACACCCAGGACTAGCTGGGCTTCGAGCCTCCATGAATCTGAGCAGTAGCTAGCGAAGTGTAATTCGATCTTTTTAACTTCATGATATATATTCATGTCAGTGGCTTTAAGATAAGGAAAAGACTTTGGTGAAAAATGAAACTTCTGATGAATAACTTGGAGGACATTGAGTAATATACAAATATTTCTTTCCCCTCAGTCAGAGAGAGTCCAAATCCTGCTGGGCTTCCATCCCTGTCACTGCCATCCTTGTATAGGGAAAACAATAGGGAGGAGGAAAGAGAAGAAATCTGGGCACTTGGGGTAGGGAGGGGAGATGGAGAGACCAGGGAAAAGAAGGGGAGGAAAAACTCAGCATGTAGTAATTGAAAGATCCTGAAAGATGCAGGAAAATTGGCACATTGTTGATAATAACCATAATAACAAAGTTAATGATAGGCTGTCGGAAGGACCTCCTTGGTCTCAGATTTGTTAAAAAGAAAAGGAGCCGTTCAGCTGGCAAGCATGGCTGAGTTTAGCAATGCGACATTCATCCCCAGCAGCCCAGTCTGGGGCTGGCTGTTTGTCTCCCGCACCCTCCCAGCCTCCTTTCCCCCCTACAAAATTATTGGTATCGAGCCTCTTCTCTGAGACTTGACAAAAGAACAGGTGTAAACATTTATGGGATGGAGGGGGTGGTTTAGGGGTTGTGTTTTCTAAATTGTTTCCTGCAGAAGGGAGGAGAAGCAGCCCTGGCTTTGTCAGATGGGTTAGAGCAGGACACATCTGGCCCAGGGGGGCAAGGAGCATGCTTTGGTGGGTCTGAACCTTCCATTCCTGCTTCTGTCCTGGTAAGGAGTCTCTTTGCTCTGCCACACAGGTGTCCCAGGGAAACGCAGAGAAAGGGTGGGGTGGAGGAAATGCTCCTTTATGATGAACCTGTGATGCGCTAGATGTTTTCTATTTCACTTCCTTCACAAGAACAAAAGAGAAAATGAGGCTCAGGGAGGTTAGCGACTCACCCAAGACCACACAGCTAATAAATGAAGAAGCTAGCATTGAACCTGGATCCATAGCTCTTCAAAGCCAAGATCCTTGGGACAACATCGTGAGCCTGTGCCCACCAGTGGAGGCGGTGCCCTAGAGGAGTCTGGGATAGGATGGGAGCCCTTAATTCAGAGAGCTGAGTGGAAGAGACTCCATTCAAAAGAAGGACGTTTGTATGATACACCGATAAACACTCATAAAAAGCATATACTGTAAATGGAAAATCTTTTGGAGAACAAGACTCTTTTCCGAAGCTGGGGGATGGGGGGTGAGGGGTGAGGGGTGGGGGGCGGGCATTTGAACCTGCTTGCCTTCCATTCCATGTCTTCTCCAGGTGATCTCACCCAGGCCCACAGCTTCCAGATTTCCAGTTCGGAGCCTCTAGCTAACCCCCTTATCAGAGCACCAGGTGGGTGCTAGAGGTCGGGCAAGAAATTGGGTCCTATGTTCCCTTCTGTTTAAAATGTTTTTCAGCAGCAGGCAATGCCTTCCCCAAGCTAAGTTCTTCATCCCACAGTTCATGCACAATCTCTTGCCATGTTTGATAACCACTCAGAACCTTAATTGGTGTTGTTTTGTTCCAACATTTGTTAACAACAGCAAATTATTTATGGATGGGACATTACCAGTAAAATTGCTAGGCAGAGAAGTTTCTCTACTTTTGTGAAAGAAATAAAAGAGTAGCAGAGAACAACATAAGAGCCATTTCCTTTGCCAAGAATCTTGAGTAATGATTTCCTGTATCTTTAATACTCATTGTGAAGGACCTAAGTAATTACAGTTTCTTTTTCCATTTATAAAGACCAATAAACCATGCTCGAGCAGATATTATGCCACCACAAGTCTCTTTTGAGGTTATTGTCCATCTTTGACCTATGAATGTTCCTATTTTAACTATGCTTAATAATTGGTATTGCAGAACATATCATTACATTTTTTAAAAGTTTATTTTAAGAGAACTTGAATAAAATACTCAGAAACCACTACATCTGGAAAACCGTTATGGACATTTAATGTGACTTTTACTTTCTTCTTTATTTTTTAAAAAATTATGAAATGAACATATACTCATCAGAAAAATTTGGAATAATATGGAAAATACAAACTTGTGTACAAATTAGAAGGTCCACATCTTTGTAAATCCAGATCTCTGATTTTTAAAAAAGAACTATTTATTTATTTTAGAGAGAGGGTGTGTGTGAGCTGGGGGAGGAGCAAAGGGAGGAGGAGAGAGAATCTCCAGCAGACTCCCCACTGAGCACAGAGCCCAGTGCAGGGCTGGATCCCAGGACCCCAAGATCATGACCTGAGCAGAAATCAAGAGTCAAACGCTTAACCGACTGAGCCACCCAGGCCCCCTACAAATCTCTAATATTTAAATTTGTTTTATAGTTGCCTTCCAAGTCCCTTTCCCACCATCCCTGCATTCCTATTCATCCTTCAGTTCTGCCATTTCCTCCACATTCAGAGTTCTATCAGTGTGCCAGGAGACCAGGGAAAGGAGGATTCTAGGTGGAAAAGAAAGGGTAAACCCCAACATTTGTAAATGTCATTTCCTTTGAGAATTCATCCTTCACTTTACCACCACCTTTCCTCTAGGGGGTGGTGATTATCCCACCCTACCTCTCTGTTACTTTTCTCTAAATGATCCAAGTACTCCCCCAAAGCATGACAGAAAATCAAATAAATACTTACAAGACTGTTCCTTAAATTGTAAGTTCCACCGGAGTAGGACGTGGCCCACAGATTCTTACCTGAAATTCCAGCACCTACAGCACCACGCACTTCATTCCTTGGTTTGTGCTCAATAAATGTTGAAAGAAGAGGGACTTTTAAAATGACTTGAAGGCTTATCCTCTGACCATCATCCATTCTGCCTTCATTCCCATCTTCTTATTTTCACGGGTGGCAGAGGAAGGAGGACTGTCTCCTAGTGTAGGGAGTCCCCGTGGGAGAGTAAATCCAAATGCCTCGAAATCTCACTTCAAAAGCCAGAGCAATACTTACAGGTTTATTTCCCCAGATAGTTTCCCTCACCTTTCGTTTTCTAAGACTGTCATAACAAGTACCCCAGGTGAGGTGGCTCACACAACAGAAATGTATTTTACCACAACTGTGGAGGCTAAAAGTCAGAGATCAGGGATCAGCTGTGTGGGTTTCTTCTGCGGCCCCTCTCCTTGCCTTATAGAAGGCTGCCTTCCCCCTGTGTCTTCACCTGGTCAGCTCTCTGTAAACTGTGTCCTAATTTCTTTTTCTTATAAGGATATCAATCAGATTGGACTTGTATATACCCAACAGCCTCATTTTAACTTACTCACTTCTTTAAGGCCCTACTTCCTAATATGGTCACATTCTGAGGTGCTAGAAGTTAGGGCTTATGAATTTCAGGGTGACACACTTCAGTCCATGGATCATGCAGTGAGCGTGTGACCTAAACTTTACCAATTGGGAAATTTATCTGGAACTTTGAATTTTCAGTAACATGAGGATAGAAGAGATAATTGGAGTTCATTCATTCCAGAGGAAACCTCTGGTAAGATACGATCTGCCAGGAACCCCTAGTAGGATACTGTCTGTGTTTCTTGCTCCCCACCCCTCCAAAGTTATCCTAGCTCCTGCCTCTTTCCAAGTTATGTTCTTCAAACTTGAGTTGATTCCATGGGCTTCTGATAACCTTCCCATAAATTCTTTTTGCTTGAATTAGCGAGGAGTGGTGACTATTTTCTGCAACCAAGAAACCTAATTGATATAATGTAATAAATATATTTTTAATTTTTTAAAAAATATTTATTTAAGAGAGAGAGTGTGTGTGTGCATGAGTGGGGGAAGGGGCAGAGGGACAGGAAGAGAGAATCCCAAGCAGGCTCCCCACTTGAGCATGGAGCCCAACACGGGGCTTGATCCCAAGACCCTGAGATCATGACCTGAGCTGAAACCAACAGTTGGCCACCTGACTGAACTACCCAGGAGCCCCTTAGATAACTTTCTAAAAACCATCTAAGGCTTTGCTCACTGACCTCTGACTATGTGGGGGTTCACCACCCCAATGAGAGGCCCTCAGAAGACTACAAAGCTGATAGGGGGTCTCCATAAACAGTTTTCAGGCTCAGAGAATTGGGTTTCTATCCCTGGGTAAGGAATTAAAAAACAATTCAAGGGTGAATGGAATGTTGACACATCTCTGCCTTTACGCCCCCTCTGAATTTTAAGTTAGGGTGACCATACAACCTGGTTTGCTGAGACAGTCCTGCATCATGCTTGGTTTCCCAGAGTAATTATGACCAGTGCTCCATGCATGCCCAGCTATGTCCCAGTTTGTATAAAAACATGATATGGTCACCTCATATTAAGTGTGTTTTGAGTGTTAGCCTCAGTATCCAGAGCAGAATCTGTTGGAAAGCAAGTTCTCAATAAAAATTTTAATTTTTTTGAAGTTTTTATTTAAATTCTAGTTACATCAACATACAGTGTAATATTGGTTTTAGGAGTAGAATTCAGTGATCCATCACTTACATATAACACCCAGTGCTCATCACAAGTGCCCTCCTTAATACCCATCACCCATTTAACCTATACCCCTGCCCACCTCCACTCCAGGAACCATAAGAGACTATTAACTATAGAGCTCAATAAATACTTTTTAAATGAGTGAATGAACAAAAGGGATCTTGCCCCATTATCATCTATAGATGCACATTTAATTATTTATTTTTCTTCTACCTGATGTCACTTGTTGGATCTGTATCATTAAGCCAAGAAGTTTTGGAAGGACAGCAACTTGCTATGAGGAGCTCTTAGAGACACGTTTGGAAGCCTGCCATGTTCCTGTTAGCACCCATGGTAGTGGTGGCTGCCTCTTTAAAAGGGATGCATTGCAAGGCAAGGTGTGAAGCTCACCTGTTGTTGGAAAGTCTGCCAAGATCTAAGCTCCACTGGGCTCAGAATTCTTTCTCCCCCTACCTTCCCTCCCTACTGCCTAGATGAGGCTCCAACTTGATCAGTAGGCAACCAACATGCCACTAATTAGGAGGCACAAGGCATAGCAGAGGATGATTAGCTCATGATGAGCACACACTGCCTACAGTTGTCTTGTTACCATTATAAATAGATTAGAAATCTGGGGAGCATCTGTATTTTCCCCACACAGAGGAGAATCTGAAATTGACAGGTTGAAATGAGAATGTGTCAAGTAAAGCTTTGTAATTGACAAAGATTAACTTTATTTCTCTAGACTCATCTCTCTCATCTTCCTCCCTCAGTGCCCCTCCCACAAAATATCCCAGCTGCCAATGGAAGAAGCCCAGCAATTCTCTAATTGAACCACAAGATTTTGGAAGGTCAGTGCACGAAAACCAAGGAAGATAGATTAGTGACAAGAAAAACAATCCTGTTCTCTGTTGCTTCTTGTGTGGCCTCCTTTCTCTCTCCATCCACCATGTTTGGACATACTCTTAATTGCAGCCAGTTCCTGGAGTACTGACAGCAATAACCCTCTGCAAGGGAGAATAAGCAACAAAAGACTCTGCATCATAAGAAGGGGCTTCTGGGAGAGCCTCTGGGGAGGAGAAGTAGGACCTTAGTGGGGATAAATCCTTAGAGCCTAGCAGGCTTCAGCTCATCGGACACTTTGGGCACAGATATTTCAGCTCAAGAAGTCTCTATTCTTCCAGAAGCAGACCGCATACTTTCTCAGGAGCAAATTACTGAAGGCCCCACTTTATCTGGTTCATTTCTAATAGCTTCAAACAGTGCTGTCCCCCAGATACTGAGCCATAATGACAGATGGCATGCGTGCCTGTCATGATCTATTTTCTTGTCTTTGGGTGACATTTTGAAAAGAATCTGCATCTCGTGCTCCCTCTCTGAAAGAGCTCTCCTTGAGCTGTGACCAGAGTTGAAGGCAAGAAACACATCCTTGGTACTTCAGATATATAAAATGTAGTGGCCAGACCCAAAAGTCGAAGGTACAGGAAAGGCTTTACTGGAGCTACGGCATCACCACCCCCCTTTATAATTAAAAAAAAAAAAAAAAAAAAAGACACAAAGTCCTTAGACTAACCTCCCCAAGAATAGTGGAGGCCCCATTTATATACAGAAAGTCCCCGCCCAAGTTCTTACTCTGGTCCAATATGCTAATAAAGGGAAGAAAAAAAAACGCCTCCTCCTGATTGGCTGGAAGAGCCTCATCCTGATTAGTCGATATTGGCAGGCTTTGGTGGTTTTTGGAGTTAGGGTCTTCTGTTTTAAGTCCAGCTTGTATCTGGGGCAACATCTTGATTCTGCTCTGCAGGAGAAACTTTTTGACAATAACAGCCAATAGAAAGTGTTCCAGGTGCATGTTTTTCACCTGCGGATTGCTCCCATGGTCCCTAACTGTATCACAAGGAAAATTAGATCATTTATATTTAAAAAAAAAAAAAAGACAATAAAAGGAGCTGTGACCTTTGGGATTAAGGTGTAAATAGCTGATTTTAACCAAAATTCTCTTCTTTTTGAGGGGGAGTTGAGGAGGACGGTATGTCTCCCCAGGTAATTGTGATTCTTTCCCTGAAAGTACAGCCTTAGGTGAGAGTAGGTAAGAGACTGGTCAGATAATTTTTACAACTTGAGGCCAGGGGGTACAGAGAAAGGAGATCCAGCACAAAAGAACTTGGGCTTCTCAGGTTCAATTCATTATTTGTCAAGCCCTAGTTATTTTGTGTTTTTTTACCCCAATTATCTCATTTGATCTGGGTTCCAACCCTGTGAGGTAGATAGATGTCATTATTGTCAATTTATAGATAGGAAATTGGACCCTGATTATGTCATTATACCCCTCTGGGCCTCAGACAATGAAAAAGGAATGGAGTTTTATTGCAACTTTTCATCTCTGAAGAAATTGAACTCTAGCTGAGGCTCTCCTCCCATTTTTGTATACAACGTCCCATTGATGCCGCTCTGAATGAACCCCTATCTCATCATGATATATGGCCTGAGAACACAGAAGCAAAGAACATTTTAAAGGGCACTGTGCTACTGTAAAGTTAATGGCAATTAAACCAAGTTTAAGGGACATCAAGATGCAGTAGTACTCAGGAGGAAATTGTTGGGCTACATCTGGTCCCCTTTGGCAGTACCGTTGGATGAGACAAGAGAATTTGGCAGGATCTGGTGTGTGTGTCAGGATGAGGCATTCCCATTGCTTATGTTTGCTCTCTGGCCTTCTTCCCTCTGAACGAGGCCAGCTGCTTTAAAAGGCAAGCAGCCTAGCATGGGAAGCTGGGGCCTGGCAGCTGTCTGTTGAGCAGCCTTCTTTCTGCCCAGTGAGGGAAGCAAGGGCATCAGGCCATGGGTTGCTAAACAAGTGGGTCAGCAGGGCAATGACATGTGGAGCGTGTGAGCCACTGGATGAGGAGGACACTTGGGAAGTTAGATTCTAAACCGCTCCAGACGCTCGAAATACAGGAGCCATCCTGGCATAAGCATCAGGCTGTCCACTGACGTTCTGTAACGTGTCGTTCAGTTTTGCCTTCATCAGGAGGGTATGTGGTGGGAAGAACACTGCCCTAATATCAATAAGATATGGGTTCCATCTTCAGCTCCCCACTCATTTGCTGTCTAACCTTAGGGAAGTCACTTCACTCTCTGCCTCTCAGTTGACCAGGCTATGGACGAAGAGAGGTCTCCTATGTACGCTCATCCTAGTCATCTAACAATTCTGGAATTGGCAATGTGCTCTTCGCACCTCTGTAAATCCAAAGTAGCCAGTGAGTCAGGCCATAAAGTGTTTGCCTTTTGCAAATAAGAAATCGTGGTCCAGAGTGACTGGCTGAAAGTCAGAGATCTCCTAATTCCTGGCTTAATATTCTTTCCAAGGCGCAATCCAACACCACCTTGACTCGCAGTGTGTTTTTGTTCCAGATAACTCAATCGGGTGGCTCTCTCAGAGCTGCAGCTGTTGCCCAGGAGGAAACGAGCCAATTTGGAAGTGGTTCTCATTTCTGCAGATGAAGGTGCCTTGTATCATGGTAACAGGAGCCAGGGGAGGTGCCCTTTCCCCAGTACTCTCCCTGAGTGATTTCAGTGGCGGATAGAGCAGTTATTCTCTAACTTCAACAGGAGAATCCTCAGAAGCTCTGCTTCAGGTGCTGATAGCTGGGCTCCACCCTGAGGACTTCTTCGGGCTTGCTTATTGGGTTTAGAATCTCCTGAGAGAAGACAATTCCGATGAGAAACCCCACAGAGAAATAACTACAAAGCCAGTCACACTCTCTGCCATCTGCCTTCGCCTGTCTGCTATGAGAAATCTGGCAGACCTGTGCTGGTGGAGGATGCCCAGGCTCTATTCCTAGCAAGGCTTAGCCCAAAGGAACCAGCTGACTAATGCTGTTTTACCACATATCTCACTTCCGTCCTTTTTAATCCGGTGGAGTGATTTTATCAACCCCGACATAAACGAACATGGGAAGGGCTCAGATCCCACTGGAAAGCAAAAACCATTGCATTTGGATAAATCACTTTTGATGTGGGATCAGAATATTAGACATATTACATTACTGGGGAAGCTCATTATAAACCCCTTCAAGATGTGCAGGCACTTTATGTTACGAACCACTAGTTAGATCAAAAAAAAAAAAATGTTTCTTTTAGAGGTAACATAAATGACATCCTCAATATTTGAAGAAGTTAATTATATATTATAATTTTTAAAAGGTGAGTAGAACCCAAGAACAGTTACACCAAGAATAATACATAATTTTTAAATACATTCACAAATCAAAAGAAAAACCTTTGTTTCATCCTACATCTTAATCATTTGAGCTCAGAAAATATGATTCTGGAATGGTCAGCTAGCATCCAAAATATAGGAGTAAATTAATGACAAAAGATCTTGTTTCTTGGGTTTCTGGGATCCATGGTAATTTATTACATAGTTTGAACACTAAAAAGATTAAAACATCTAACTTACAGCCCTTATTCTAAGTACTTAGTTCACGTTCCCTTATTATCTAATGTGAAGAGCCACTCACTCATTCTTCCAAATTCCTTACTCAGTGGTAGGCAAGAGAAGATCTTTTGCTGGTTTGATGCATCAAACAGCATTAAAAAGGTTAACAATAATAATAGTGAAAAAAAATATACGTCTTCTTGGTTCCCTCTCCTCTTTTCATTTTCTCTGCTAAAGTCTTCAAGGCCTATATTGCAGTTCTACCTACCACTCAGTGCGATCTGATGCCACTCGAAGACCTTGTGGTTGCCAAACCTTCCACTCAGAAGTTCCTGGCCACAAATATTGGGGTGGGAAACTTGAATATGGGCCATCTAATGAAAGCTCCCCGCAGGACCACAGAAAATGAGTAAGTAGAGTAGACTGAACTATTGTTACTACTGTTCCCAACACATCTTGCCCTCCCCTAGACCAGAATCCTATTGTCACACTGTTGTCATGTAACTTTGTGGTACCTTACACCAGAGGAGGCGGAGCCTATTTCCCTGGCCCACTGATGCTGGACGTGGCCACGTGGTTTCCTTTAGTCAACAGAATGGAGACAATGGTAAACAGGATGATCATTTTGAGCCAAGGCCTTACAGGCAAAGAGTATTCTGCTGGCCTCACTTGGAATTCTGTAATCCACCATGAAAGACCATGCCCTGGGTGGCATCTGGTCCCAGACTATGACAACTCATGAAGCAAGCCTGGACCCCCAACTGAAGCCAGCATCCCAACTAGTTCAGGAGAGCCAGGTCAGTTCAATGGAGTTCAAGCAAACCGCAACCAACCTGGAGATTCATGAGTAAAACATAAATATCTGGGTTATAAGCTATTTGTTCTGTTTCGGTTTTGGCCATGTAGCCTTATTGCCGCGATAGCTGACTGAAAGCAACAGGTGAAGAAACCAGCCCAGAGAGAAAAATCTCAGCCAGATACATAGCTTTGATGTACAAAAATACATTTATTTTCAACAATTTCAAAACCACTGTCTTTTTTTTTTTACAGTAGAAATATTCAAATGGAACAATAAAATCAAGAACAGTATATGTACATATACTGTATATATAGACATGACTCATGCATTTGTATTCCAGTATTTAGTACAAGTATTGCAACTGTCTGCCCCATTTAACCCTTGAAACAAAAAAGCAGGATCTCTAGAAGCACTCCTTTTCCTGACCTACGCTGTAGCCAGTCAGCCTTCTCTAGGTCACATTCTCTCAGGGTCTCACAAAGAAGGCGAACGATATCTCACAAAAATTAACAGGTACAAAATCCGGCCTTTCCTCCCATATATATATATACAGTATATCATTTTGTAAAACAAGTGTGCTCAGGCTGCGCCTGAAAAGAAAACAATGCTTACGGCATGGCTTAAAGTGACCCTAGGTAACAGAAGTGGTGTGTGCGAATGGGCGGAGGGGCCGGGGGCTGGGAACGAGGAAGCTGGCTTGGAAAGCCGCTCACCCAGAGGCAAGAACTATCTTAAGGGAACTGAAGGCAGACATTTGACTTTGAGGAAGTTGTGTACATCTGACAAGCATATAGCACAGCTTTGCTAAAATCATCTTGGACTAATATCATGAAAGGCTAGCCCCCCTTTGGCCTGCAAGGGCTTACAGAGACTCATGATGTCGCAAATGCCCCATCCCTCCCAAGCGCTCTCACTCCTCCTGTGCCCAGATGCACTCACGAGGCCTCGCCCGAGGCCCAGGGGACTTTTCTGAGCTCAAAACAGCCCAAGAATTCTCCAGAAGGAATCCAACCAGAAAGCAGAAAAACGGTCCCTTTCTGACCCGCGGCCGAGCTTCTTTAGAGAAAACCCATTTTCTCAGGCTGATAAACATCCTCCACGCTCTCCTTTTGGAGGGGAAGCCTGTTGCCCCACCTGTGTCTCAGTTTGAAGTCTCTGGTGGGCTTCGTCTTGCAACTTCTTCCAGGTCACTGATGGCATAGAAAGCCCCCCATGTTCTAGGATGTCAGTCTACTCCTTCCTTAACGACTTGGCCCAAAGAAGCCCACCCCGCGCCCCTTTATATACATAAGTAGAAACCAGCTATGGCATGGACACAGAGATGCAAGAGTTAAGTGTGACAGACAACTGGAGAGCGTCCAGAACCCAACACGTCTAGCAGGCCTGGGGGTTGGTCAGCTCTGAGGGTGAGTGCATAAGCCAACACACACATCTTTCTTTTTTCTGTTTTCTTTTTTACTAAACATTAAATTATTTCTTAGGAAATAAAAAGCTATTTACATTGTAATTATATACAATAAGCCATCTGTAGCCTCGCTATTGACATGCACGAGGCAGGGCCTCTTTCTCGTAAAGGTGTGCACGCTTTCTGCACCTACTTTCACTCCCCACCAACCCACCTCCTGTAGATCTAACTGGGAAATGGTCTGTGTTTTTTAGAGTGTGTGTGCTGGGGGGAGGGTGTGGGTGATGTTGCGGGGGCTGGAGGGGGGGACATGGGAGGTTAATGAGAAGCCAACTCAACTTAAAAAAAGAAAAAAAAATGAAGAGACCACGAGGAAAAGGAGTCCTCATATGGTCAGTGGCAGAATAAAGCAAGAAGGCCATGGGAAGATGCATCCTTTGCCCTTAGCACAAATACAGCCATTTATTCTTTTTGTCTCATTTTAATCAGCTAAGAATGCCTTTTGCCTCCCAAAGCTAAGCATCTGCCTGCTATTTATGAAGGGGCCCTTGGTAAACAAAAGGTAAAAAAGACATTTTCATTTTTTCCATAATAATAGTCATAGTAATCATCAAAAATAAAGTCAGAAAGATGGCTGACCACGTGGCTGGTTGGTATTAAACGCTAGTGCAGTTGGGGATCTCCTTTGTGCTTTCGCTGTTTGCAATGGTGGCAATGCCTCCTGCAGGGGAGAGAAGACAGACAGACAGACGGAACGAGGATGTCAGTTTCACAAGGGCAGGAATCTTGTCTATTTTATTCACTGCTACATACCAAGCCATCTTGAACGGGTGCTCGATAGGTATTTATTAAACGGGACACCTGGCTACTCTATACTACCAGCTCATTGGCTTCTGTCACGTATGTTTAAAGTGTCCGTTTCCCACAGCAGCACAGGAGGGGGGAGCAACGACTTGTCACCTTACACACCACTGATGACAACACTAAGAGCCAACATGCAGTGAACACGTCCTCTGCGGCAGGCACCGGGCTAATGACATACTCTCATTTCATTATCACCACAATTTTAGAAGGTAGGTACTATTATTCCCATTTCACAGATGAGGAATGTTCTAGAGCCCTCTTGCATGTGGTTACGAATTAGGACATCTAATGCTTTTGCTTCATAGAAGAAAGGAAAAATCCCAACGGTGATGGAGAGTTGGCTTCATCCCTCCCCCACTCTGACTCCAGCACTTTCCATCTTGGTCTATTTTTAAGGGAAGGGAAAAAAAAAAAAAATCTGCCACTTTCATGTGGCCACAGGTGGCAGACAAATTTTAAAACTCGATTATGTCTCTGTAGCCAGCCGTTTCCCAACCCCCTCCAGTTTGACATGAGTTGACGGACAGGCCATGTGGGCTGACTGCCCTCACGTTTGGAGGATGGAGGACACAGGAGCTTGGTGATACCTGCACACATACCTATGACCCGGGTGTCCAGCTCTTTGTCCAGCAGTTCCTCGGGCTCGGTGAAGTCACTGAGTGTGATTTTGGGGGTGTTTTCACTTTGGCTCACTGACCCAATCATCTCCTGCTCCTTGTCGTGCTGGACTTGAGCATAGATGTTAATCCAGGGGATTTTCCTATAAAAATCAGATTATGATCACAGGGTATGCCAAACTTGGGCCACTGGGAGATTCTGGGCCATAAGGGGGAGGAATAAGCTATTTATAGGACAGGCCAAACGTCTGGGAAAGGGGTTGGTCACCCAGATATTGTAGCCGTGAGGCCAAGAAACACAAGGCCAAAGACCAGTTGTCCAGGGGAAGTGTAAACCACAGAACTCCCTGAAGAATGCACCTTCTTCTGGGGTAAACCAAACAGGTGTCAACAGAAGGGCAATGCTGCTAAGCAGGTATGCACTAAAACCCTTAAAATACTTATCCCTCACTAAGTTTTACAAGGAGCTGGACTTTGAGAGGCATAAGATTATATCACAGTGAAAAGACATCTTTTTCTAAGGTTGCATCAAGTTAATCAATTCACATTGGTTTCCTTTATGAAGAGCCAAGAAAAAAAAGGTTTCTAGCCATTGATCCTATCTTCAGAACACCACCTGTGGGCCAAAGATCTTAAATACTTGGATAGTCAGTTTCCTCATCTGCTCCATGGGAGTAACAATAGCTTCCTTGTGGGATTGTGTAAAGGATTAAGGCAAGGATTAAGAGAAGCTAAATAATCTCCTTCAAAGACACAAATGTTGTAGGTTTAGAAACAAGTCAGAAAGACTTAAGGTTGGAGGAGCGGCTGGTTGAGACTGGAATTTTCTTAGAGGATTCATCTTCTGACCCCTCTCCATATCCCCTGACCCACTGGCTTCCAGGCCTGTAGCCTCCTGTGAATTCCTCTCACCGAATGCTTCTCAGATTTAATGTGCTTATTTCTCACCCGGGTTCTTGCTAATGTGCATTTGTGACTCGACAGGTCCAGACAGGATGGGGTGAAATAGTGCATTTCTGCCAAGCTCCCAGGTGACACTGAGGCTGCTGGTCTGAGCCTCAAACTTTGAGTTGCAAGAACCTAGTACATCAAACTCGTCCCCACCTTGGGGACTTGAAACCAGCTGTTCCCTCTAGAACACTCTTCTTTCTACTCTTCTAATGATGGTGTCCTTTTTGTCCTTCAGAACTTGGTTCTGAGAGACTTCTGACTACCCCACCTCTCCTGTGAAAAATATAGAATTATGGGACAGTGTTTATGAAATAAATGAATAGGGTGCTGGGTTTAGGGTGATGTAAGAGGCAAGTCTGCTGACTTTGTTTCCCATGTGTGCCGAATCTATATTCTCTGTCTTCTCTGCTGTAGATGCAATTTAGCACAGTGCTTGGCACATGGTTGATATTCAGTAAGTATTTGCTGAGTGAATGAACAGATGATCTCAAAACTTGTGCTCTTTCTACTTTCATATATTAGATTCTCAAACAAAAAGACCACAATTTTACCTCGGAATATTATCTCTAGAAGAGACCTCTCTTACCCCATTAAATGATGGGGAAATCAGATTAAAATCCAGACATTTCCTGAAGCTGATCACTGGCAATGATATTATTAAAACTTAAGGTATCTGACACTCACCCCAATCCAGAACATTCTGCGCATTTCTAAAGGAGAATCTCTCTGTTGCCCTACAACCAAGCAGTGGTGTTTTCAAGCTTCCACACTCCAACCCCAATGAGGTAGAGGATGGGAGCATTTAATGAGGTTTGCTTGTAGCTAATACATAAGATCCCAAAATAGGTAGGAAACATGGGTGGTTCCTACCACTCCTTTACATTCAGTTTTTGTTTCTTTAATGGTTTCTTTTCATACATTAAGAGAGGTGTCCTCGTGACTCCTACTGGTCTAAACCAGCTTAACATAATTTACAAGGACCCTACATGAATAGATTCTATGTGAGTCAGCAGACCGCAGGCTCTCTAAATATGTATAATTAAAAATTCATGCTGGCCCTTACTTTCCTCTTATCTAAATAGAAATGCAACCTAACGACTTAGATTTCTTCTAATCATAAAAGTACATATTACTCATGAGCGATGGGATCAGCTGTAACATTTATTAGGTGCTGGAGGCGGTCAAATTCTCCTGATCCCACAAGTTTGTGTACTTCAGAACTGTAGCCAGAGTTCACGGCCTCCCCCTTGCTACCCCCCGAGTGATACCTGGGAGGATGTGGATAAATCTTCCCTTACAAAGATTGTTCACTTTATTTCAATCTCTAAACAACAGGCAGAAAATTCTTCAACATTTTTCAAAGATGGTTGAAAGGGATACAATTTTACGGCATCATGTGCACATTTTAAAAACTTGTCAAATTGCTTTTCATCTCTTAACACATGCACTCGAAGGATGGGAGAATATCAGACTAAGCCCCATTTTTGCAGGTAAGAAAGGTGGGAAAGAAAGAGATTTAGGGGCATCTCTTGGCTTACATATTCATATAGGTTTTAATAAGAGAAGGAAGATGGATCAACTGAGTCACCCATAAAAACTTCAGTTTCTGTTTGCTCCAGCTCTAAGTGTTAGGAGCCTGTGGGAGGAAATTTAGGTCTCTCTAAATTTCTCTGAAGCGAGTAGGCCTCAGACTGTGATGAAAGACTTGCTAAAAAAAAAAAAAAAAAAAAAAAAAAAAAAGGTGGAAAAAAAAATAAAAGCTCAAAAGTTTTCTTGGATAGCCAGAAAAAAACCCAGATCTACAGTATAGAAAGAAAGTCTTGTTAGGCAGAATTTTCAGATAATAAAAGCCATATCATAATGATTTCTAATTACTTTGTCTAAAACTTCAGAAAATAACTATCCAAGAATAAGATCAAATGTGAGAAACAGGGTGATATTTACATAAAGGAAGCTTGGGGCTCACCATAGCTCTCTTCTCTTTTCCCTGTTAAGTGACCACTTGGGGCACTGAGATTGTTTTCAGTGCCTGGCACATAGTGGGCACTCAGTAAATGTTTGTTGGATGGATAAGTGGTTTAATGAGTTAATGCTGATGATTACACAGAGACAGTGTTGAGTCTGAAAACTCAGCGTGGCCAGTGATCTGGAAACAGATACACAACTGCCCTTTTTCTAGATGTACTGAATGTTTGCTAGCCAGGTGCAGGTATTTAAGTTTAAATTAATTAAAGTTAAATACAATTTAAAATTCAGTTCCTCAGTCATACTAGTGGTTACTGCATTGGGCAGTATACATTACGGACATCGCAGAAAGTTCTATTGGTGATTAAAGAAACAAAGGAGCCTCTGGGAAGCACAGATAAGAACCTGACCTTTACTCATCAGCAAGCCCGGCACCCTCCAGAGAGCCATCAAGAGAGTTCCAGGTGATGGGGAGGGAAAAAAGACCAAAGAAATAAAAGAAGATCCAACAGGACCTCAACCAAAGGGCTTGAGCTTTGGGAAGAAAATTTCCAGAAACGGTAGCTAGAAAGGAAAAGGGAACGGATGATTGGTAAGTGTACTTAGCTGACTCTCCTGTTCATCCAGCCTGAGTGGTGTTTGTTCCCTGTGGGCCTTAGCTACACAGCTCACTGTCAGAGACACGGAAAGAGTTGGCTGATACTGGGGAACGACAGAGGTAGAATAATTCAGAGATGTCATTGCCTGGCAGAGATTCAAGAATTCCAATGTACACATTTAGAGATGCCTACATTAATAGGTTGACTGTCTAGGGAGTTTAGCAGCATTTATAAGAGAACAGAAAACTTCCTAAGTCACAGGATGTCTTGCCCTAGTTTGGAGATGCCTGACACAAATAGCTTTTTGCAGGACTTCTACTGCCCTTGTCCGGGGCAACCACGAGGTTCTAGAAGCCAAAAGGTGACAAATTTGGTTTAGTTTCTCTTCAAACTCCAGCAACCACTGGGCTTCCCCACAATCAAACCCTTGGATGAATGAAAGTGTGCTTTGCATGTAACTGCAGTATATCCACCAATGGGCTTGCCTTGACTAGACCGTTTCTATATGGAATCTTTGTTCTCTACTTGTGATACAAAGGTTTGTGCCCATCTTCAAAGGCAACATGGGCAGGTGGGGTCGCATGTCTTGATCCAAAAGGATATGAATTCACACATTGGTCTATTAATTGAGTAGGAAGGTAAAACTCTGTCCTGATATGGAGGGTGTTGAAGGCTTCCCGCTAGTTTGGTGATGCTGAGATGAATATTGAGGAAAACCCATGTTCTGAAGCCTGAGCTACCCAAATAGAGGGCAGCGAATGAGGTCTGGGGGAGAGGGTGGAGCACAGCACCTTTACAACTGATGGCTTTCACAATCTAAAAGCATTACCTTCAGTATCTAGAAAGACTCCCAGGGCCAAGTTTTGCTTTCAGAATGATTAATGATATTTTTACTTTAACCAGTCTTTGTATGAAGCACATTTCTGTGCCACTGATAGGATTTTTTGAGAGCCTACCATGTGCCGTGTTGGGACACAGAAGCCACCTTTGGACGTCATGTCCTCTGTTATCTAAAATAGCTTAGCGTTGTTGATTATTTAGTATGTACCAGGTATAGATGTTATTATATTTATGAGATGTTATTATATTTAAACTGCACAGTAAGAGGCGCCTGGGTGGCTCAGATGGTTAAGCGTCTGCCTTCAGCTCAGGTCATGATCCCAGGGTCCTGGGATCGAGCCCTGCATCGGGCTCCCTGCTCAGTGGGGAGTCTGCTTCTCCCTCTCCCTCTACTGTTCCCCCTGCTTGTGCTTTCTTGCTCTCTCTGTCAAATAAATAAATAAAATCTTAAAAAAAATAAATAAACTGCAAGTAAGCCTATTAAGTATTGTCTTCTCCATTTTACAGATAAAGAGATGAAGGCTTAGGGAGGCAGATTCAATTGCCCAAAGCTACAAATGCTAAGTTAAAACTGGGGGTCTGTCTCATTGCAGAGTTCATACTCTGAACTGGGACACCTCTTGGTAGAAGCTTATTCAAATAATGGTACAGAATTATTGACTTCAATTTCATGTTTTAATAAGAATGCTGTTGTGTCACCCCTCCTGTAGCCTTCAAACATAATTTCTGAATACATGTGAAGTTTAGTTTTCCTGATCAATTGCCCTTTAGAAACAGGAAAAAGAGGGAAAGGGTAAAGGTTGAATATTTTCAGCATGCAAATTTACACAGACCAGTAGCTGCAACACAAGATAGGAAAATGTGTGCGTGTGTGTGTGTGTGTGTGCGTGCATGCACGTGTGTGGGTCCATGTGTGCTCCAGATTTCAGCTGCCTTTGGTCTACTTAACCACCCTAAATGGGTGGTAAGCTGTAGAAAAGATCTCCTGAATATCCAAGACCTTACTTTAGAAATTTAGGTGAGGTTTGAAAATTCTCTCCACTTCTCTTAAAGAGAATAAATTGATTTCATAGGCTATCCCTTATTTTCCTAACTCAATATACCTATAAATTGGATAGAGTTCAGATTCTTAAACCCATTTATTCCTTGACCCTCAACCATTCCTGCTTTCCCCCAATGCCAAACAGAGCTTCAAAGAGAATTAATTTCACCGATGTGGGATGAGTTTAGCAATGTTGGCTATAGGAAGAATCAGCTCCCAAGAATCCAGCTTCAATATCAAAATTGAGTGATAGTAGCACATACCTTTTAAACTTGTAGATTAGAAACACAGCCAGGCCAACAAACACCACTGACAAGAGCATAAGCATGGCCGAGCTGCTGTGCCCAGCACTGGAGTCCACCAACGGAGCTAGGAGGAAAAAGCAGATGGCTCACTTGGAAGCCACTAGATGGAGGGAGTTCCCATTGGAGAAAGGAGGCCGGCTGATGTCCCATCCTTATACCCAGTCTCCAACTGCCCTGTACTGTGTGCTCTCAGGAAGCTTGGTTTCAATGATGAAAATAGTATCCTCAATCACAGCTTCTTAGGACAAGTAAACTCCTCTGCTCTGCCTGGAGAAACTTACTGTTCTTGGTGTAAACTGAGTAATGTGTATCTAGCTAAGGGGAGTAGAGAAGAGGGGCTTGAGTGCTCTTTCTCTTAGAAGGCCTGAGTACCTGTCAACATAATTACAGGTGGCCCATTGGGAACTTTGGATTAAATACTGATGCAATGTTTCATTCTCTTCCTTTACACCATTCTGTGAAAACACTGCTGGGTGGGCACATTTAGAACCTCCCCAACTGAAAAGTCCTATATTAATAAGAGATATTTAGCAAATAGGCTCTCCTGGAGAGCCGGTAGAGGATGCCCAATGGGACATACATTTTCAAATTCCTTTTACAAATCAATCACTAGAGCTGATCTCTGTATCAATTTAGATTTACCTGTTGTAAATCAAAAGGAGTTTTAAAGTTATCTCTTGTGGCCTCCCAACCAAGATTCATGGAATCGGAGAATTGTAGAAATTAAGACACCCTGAGGACTACCCACTATAATCCCGACTGTTGTGGATAAAAACAAATAAACAAACAAACAAACAAAAAACAATTAAGTCAAAGCCCAAGGAAATTGTAGATTTTCCCCCAAGGTCATCCAGAGATTCAATAGCAAAACCACTTCTAATGAAGTCTTCTTGCTACCTCAACAGGAAGCCCCAAGAAAGTTGTGATTAATCTTTCGTAACCATCACTACACACAAGAGCCCTGCCCACAAAGCTATTTTCAGGCCTTTGTGGAGAAGTGTCTGCTAATGATTTCCTCCCTTTTCTCCCCAGGATAATAGATCACCATCCCCATTTCCCCCTGGATCCCAGCAGGCACTCACCTAATGTCAGCTGTGTGACAAACACAATAACTTGAACCCCTGGCTTCAGCTCAAACTGCACCAAGTTTTGGTTTAGAGCATTAAACAGCATCTCTACAATCTGGAAAAAAAAAAGAGAGAGAGAGAGAGAGGTGCACAGGAAGACATGACATGAGACAGTCCTGCCTCGTGGAGCAAGAAACCAGGGTCAAGAGGCAAACAGTGACCAAGTTCAGTCAGGAGACAGGCTAGTGGGACATCTTCATCAATCTGGTTCTCACAGGCCTCAGAGCCCTGCGAGGCCAAGGAAGTGGTTGGTGTTATTCGCTTACCCTGGAGAGCAGAGTGAGACAGAGAGAGGTATGTCCAAAGTCACTCAGTGAATTACAGTTGATAACAGACATCGATGTTTCATTCAATCCCTGGTTCAGTGCTTTTTCATCCATGCCTTTATAACTCACCGTAGCACAACCTATTGTGGTTTCCAATGAAAGGACATCAACCCATCATTAGTTCTTTAATCTAATGAAGTAACACACACAGGGTAGAGCGGCCCCTGCCAGGATGAAAGCCGGGATTTACATCCCCAGCCCACTCCTCTGCTTTGTCTCTTTTGGAGACAATGGGAGGCAGACATCAAAGCGGCAGCGGCCTTCTTTTTATGGAATAATTTTTCCTCTTTACTTTACCCGCCAAGTCTCGGAACACATAACATCGATTTAATCACTCTGTAATTCCCACATGAAAGCTGGGGCCGACTTGGGCTATGGTCCCTAACTCTTATCTGGCTGTATGCGCCTTAATATCACAGCTGCTATTCATCACCGTAATTACCTATTTATCTAAACGGATGGATATTGTAGCTTCCAAATATAGTTCACACATGCCACTTGCTATTTCAGAATGAAGAGGTCTTGTAAAAGTGATGCGTGCATTGAGAAGCTGAATTTATTTCTGGCCAACTTGGGTGTGCAGCCCTGCACTGCGAGGATCGGCTTCATTTTCCAGAGGAACGGACTGTGATGGGTCTCTGCTGCCTAAGGAGGACTGTGGACGGCCGTGGGGATGAGGTGGCAGCCAGGTGAGTATCGGAGGGACACGGAAGATGTCTGCACAATGACTGCCTTGTGTGGGAGCAGATGTGTGCTTCGTGTCGACGTTGAGAAGCCTCAAACTCACTTTTTTCTACCCCTCCTGACTTAGCGTCACAGGAAGGCAGGGAAGCGTGACGCAGAGCACAGCCCATGAGAGCCCAGCAGGAGCAGGGAGTAAGAGAGGGAGAACCAGCTCCTTGACTTCCGGGACGGCGTGCCCATCACAGGAACCACACGCCCATTCGATGAGGACGGTAAACCACAGTCCCTTTGGACATGCTGTTTCCTTAGCCAAAACGCAATGAAGCAATCCATCTCTCTCCACAGAAACACGTTTAAAAGCAGCTCATTTTCTCTCCTGAAGCAGAACTTAAATTGACCAGGATCTTTAAGGACAAGAAGCCTATTTTCCCAGAAACATACAGGGACACTCAGATCCCTCCTTCTCTCTCTCCTGTGTCCCCTTCCCCCTCACCCCCCAGGGGCAGGTCACTGGGCAGGAGACCTGAGGAAGTTGCGGGAACGCCAACTGCTGGAATGAGTGCTTCTGGGATGCCTTCCCTTCTTGTGTGCCGAATGCTCCAGTCTGCGTGCACCTGGGCATCTTCTGGGCAAGCCTGTTGTTTCTCACAGCCCTGGGTGCTGGACAGACGGACAGGCCGCTGGGCCAATGGGAGGAAACTCCCCTCCCCTTGTAGCAGGAGGTGAGGTTGTGTGCCCTTGGACTGGGAGGTGCAGGCAAGCACCCCCACCAAGCATTCCCTCACTTACTTGTTCCAGGTCCTCTTCGTTGCCTTTCCTCCTCTCAGTCAAGTTCTTGGGGGGAAGGATGAAGAGCTCTGCTGAAGTGGGGAGGCCAGGGAACACGGCCACCAGGATCTGGTCTTCCGGGACACCAGTCACCTGCAGAGAACACAGAGTGAAGCTGTGGGGGAGCCAGCCTCCCCGAGTCCATGACAAGGAGCAGAATACGCCCGGGGGTAAGGCTCACTTACACAAATGTGCTGCCTTACATGACCTGGGAGGCACGGGGCCCAGTATATACCCAGGCTTCCTTTCTGTTTCCCCATAGAGGGACTAGGATTGGTCTCGCTACCTCCCCTGGCTCTTACATACATTTTTACTGAAACTAAAATACTACAGTGATTTTCAAAATAGCATTTGCTAGGAACACTGTCTAAAGCCCCTCCCATATTTTCCATTTTTTCTGCACGGAGAGGACTAGAGCTTCTGGCAAAAGCACGAACGTACTGGCTGCCAGCAAGGAATAAGAGGTTACAAGCAAACGTGGGGAAATGCAAATTTAAAAAAGAACAAGACAAGCAGCACAATTTTCACTTACTAAAGCAGGATTTTTGTATTAAGTTAAAATTGCTAATATTGGTGAGGCTTCAGTTAAGAGGCTCTCTCATTTGTGGCTGGGCTCACTAAAAATCAATGCACATTGCCAATTTGCTTTTCAAAAGACTTACTTTAAGGCCATAAAAATATTCAGAGCCTTCATTCAGTAACTGTGACTTGGAGTGTTTGTCCTAAGGAAATGATCCAAAATATAGAAAAAGCCACATACAGGAAGAAAAACATTATTTATAATAGCAAATAAAGGGGGAAAAACTGAAATATGCAAAAACTTAAGTAAATAATGGTATAATCACCCGATAGAATGTTATTTTACCATTACGATGATAATTAGTACAGTCAGCCAACATGGAAAAACACTTATGATAGCTGCATTCTGATCTATTTTCTTACATTCCTTTGGTTACAACCCTATAAAAATAAAAATGTGTAAGAGTAAAAAAGCAAAATAAAACACTAAAAGTTGTGTTAAGATGCTGAGATCATGACTGAATTTTTTTCTATTCAAAGGATTATATTGCTTTTTGATAAAAACTTAAAGGAAGCTTCTGTCTGGAGGTAAATTCCTAAAGCAAACAAGAGTCTGAGTCACCCCCCCACCCCTTGTAAAGAGTATGGTTATTCTTCCTTATGTGTCTCCTGAAGGTCTTTTATCCAGAACCCCTCCTCTTCTTCTGCCAATTCAAATAGGGTAGCTTCTGATTTGGCGGAAATACCTGCTTCCTCCAAGAAGTCTCCCCTGACTATCTCCACTTGCAGTGACCTCCTCCATGTTAGTCTCTCACACCAAGCACTCCCAGATACCATGTCTACCACATTTCAGGGACTTAGATCATCTTGGCTGTGACATAAATGTATCTGGCTGATATAATCTTTTCTCTGATAGGTTCTTATGAATGTTTACCCAAACATTCCTGGGGGTCTTTGTGGCTATCTCACTGTTCTGAAGATGCTTGCACAGAGTAGAGACTCAATAAACAGTTGCTGGATTGAATAGAAGTTGGGGAGTTGTTTCCCATCCACTTAGCTCTGATTCCCATTTGGGACTAGGCTCACAGATTGGAGTCCATTCTCAGGGACATGATAACAGTGAGAGCACCAACTTGCAGAGAACTAACAAGTAGCATTCAGAAGCCTGAAAAGTCCCCAAACACAGAGGATCCCTGGGAACTGGCTTTGCCAGATGCCTTGGTTTCCTGATGGAAGGCATGATCCCAAGTAGCTGAAAGTCTTGGTGCTCAAGTCCATGGGGCTAGAAGGTCTCATCCCTCATCCTAACCAGCCAGGGGAAGCAAGTCTCTGGAGACCATTCTGAAGGGAAAAGCACAGAGAAGCACCCAGTGGAGTGAAGGGGGTAAGGCTGTGAGCACCATTGTTAGGCTGACCCTTCATCCCAGGGAATAGTGGTCTCGGGGTGGGGGGGGAGGGGTCAGTCAGTTAGCAACCTTGGAGGGACTCTGGAGCTGTCTAGATTCACTTAATCCCATCCAAAGGGACACTTGAGAGACAGGTCCTCATGAGATTTAAGGCCCAGGCATCAACCGACATGGCTGATTATTATTATTTATTAGAATTATTATTATAATTACCAAGTCATTTATTAAAAAGCTAGTATGTTTTTAATAAACACAATCATGCAAAATATACACAATTCTGGATGTTTCACAGTCACAGGGCATATTAAGAGCCGTCACATTTCCATCCCTTTCTATGAATAATCTTTTTGTAAAAAGATTTAAGATGAAGATCGTCTGGTAGACAACTCCCCACAGGAATGCTCTCTTGAATCACTCTCTTTTCCTTCTTCTTCTTCTTTTTCTTTTCTGTCAGCTCCTTTTCCAGGTCCTTCTCTGGATCATCCTCCTCTGCCTTAGGGAGCATCAGTGTTCGTGTCTGCCCTGCCCCCCACCCCCTGGGGGTGGTCTAATCGCCTCCACAGTCTCAGGTCCCACATCTCTGCCTTCGTTCAGGGAACATCCACTTGACCTTCAGATCCATATTTTCAATTCCCCTGATTTTCTTCCCAACTGTTCCTCATGTGCTCCAAACTCACATAAAAAAAAAAATCACATCGTTGGGGCGCCTGGGTAGCTCAGTCAGCTAAATGTCCAACTCTGGATTTCAGCTCAGGTCATGATCTCAGGGTCATGAGATTGAGCCCTGCATCAGGCTCCATGCTCAGCGGGGAGTCTGCTTGTCCCTCTCCCTCTGCCCCTCCCCGCCATTCGCTTGCTCTCAATCCCTCTCTCTCAAATAAATAGACAGATAGATAGATAGATAGATAGATAGATAGATAGATAGATAGATAGATAAATAAATAAATAAATAATAATCACACCATCACTGCTCCTCAAGCATGTTTCTCTGACATGGTCCAACAAAGGGTGAGGCCATATCCTCCCTGCTCTGGAATCAGAAAGCTTCTCTTCTTCTCATTCCCACTACATACATACTATTAGTCACCAATTCTACCATTCAACTTCCCAAGTAACCTTGGACTCTTTCTTCTTCGAGATCTTGTTACCTCTGGTCTGGAGAACTGCAGTAGTCTTTCAACTGGTCACTTTTTGTGAAATTTCTCCCCCACTCTATTCACTTCCCACCTCAGCAGCCCATCCTCTGTACTGTTACCAGAATGGGTGCCTGAATATAAATCTATTGTCAGCATTTTTTCCTTAAATTAAGAAAGCATTTTTCCAATTCCCAGTGCTTACTGGGTGTCTGTCGGACTTCTGCGAGCTTCTCTGATGCTTCATGAGCTGACCATCCTAGCTCAAGTCCAGCTGCACCGGCCTTACAACTTATAGAATACCTACACTAGACTCTGCCATTTCCCCAATATGTTGTGTTCTTTCAGTAGTCCATGGCTTTGCACACACTGTTCGTTCTACATGAAAGACACCATCCTCTTTCTGTTAACTGTCATGTATCCTTTAAAACTGAGCTCAAGTATTCCCTGCAAAGACTATTGTAATAGCTCACAAATATTTAATGAATCACAAATAACGTGCTAAGCCTGCATTCCCTGGATAGAGTGAATCATACTTTTCTCCATACTCCATGCTGGCCATGCCTCTGCCATAGAACTAGTCACATGTTAGACTCACCTCTACATTTGAAAACCCATGCTGCATTTTTCATTATGTTCTAGTGCCTTGTTCTGAGCAAAGGGTTAATAAAACCCTTTCAAAGCTTTCTAAGGCCAATCTGACCATGGGTTAACCCTAGAACTCTACCACCCTGATGGCATGTTCTGTTTTCTGGCCTGTAGCCTTCGGATTGTCATGTATAGTCAATGGTGGTCTTGTGAGTCTGAATACCTGGTTAAGAAACCCCCTTGGTGGGCAAAGAACAAGCCTAGTGAATGAGATTTGTATAGACTCAATGAGTGCTCCCTCCATTAGTTCATTAAAGGGGTCCAGCTCTTGTCTTAGAAAAATTCAGTATAAAGATAGGGCTCATTCTCATCCCTAAACACTGGTTCCTGTCTGTCTGTCTCTCCCCCCACCCCCCTTCCCTCCATCCTTCCTTCACCCTCCTCATTCTTATATCTCTTTTGACAGAGAGATAATCCTTATATAACTGTAGGATGGTGCTTTTAACCCATGAAAATTTATTCTGGATAGACCATTTGGTTCTTTCCTTTACCTAATAACATGTAAGCAAAGATAAAGCCGACTTACTTTAACCAAAGCTCTCTTGATGACACTGCCAATATCTTGCCTCCACTCAGGAATGTCAGGGTTGTGGTAATCCAGGTTTGGAGAGAATGACAAGAGTTGGGACTGGAAATATTCTGCAAGGACAGAGGGTGTGTGAGTGGGGCGGAGAGAGGGGTGGCGGACTAGCAGATGCCATAATCACTGTGCTTGAGGGAAAGGGTCCACTCTTCCATGTGGCCTCAGCTAAAATCCCTTCCTCTTGGCGTGTTTCTTGGCTTCTGAAAGAAGGTGGGATTTGGTGACTGGAAGGGGATTTATGCTCCTACCATGTAGGAGTTCCTTGCATCTTAAGCCCTTCTTCTGGCAAAAGAATATTACTTGAAATGAAAGATAAGTATGAAACCCCAGAAGAAGGAGGTTATTTGCTACTCGTGATACTATCATGCGAAGCCAATGATAAAGCTTTGACAAGCTGGGCTTGGTTGGAAGGGGGCCTTGCCACTTGTCCTCCCCTTGGTTCCTCTGACCTTCCTCCTAGAAACTATCTCAGAGGATCAGATCGAAATCCTGTGTGTAGGGTGTGGGTAATGTTCAGTTTCTTGACCCGGCTGGTGGGTACACACATCTGTTTACTTTGTGGTAAGTCATGAAACTAAACACTTGTGATGTGTGCACTCTTCTGCATTAAATTTACACTTCAGTAAAAATGTTTGCTTGAAAAAAGGTCCTCCAGGTACCTGATGAGAGAGCCAGAGTATCAAATTTGCAGAAATGTAGGAAAAGGTGCTCACCTGATGTGAGGCTGAAGAAATATGTTCTGAGTCAGAGGATCACATACCTTAGTACAACTTTTTTAGAAAGCCCCAGGTATAGTGGCAGTCTTTAGGGGCCTGGGGGAGGTTGTGTGGGATGGTGCTGGGAGCAAAACTTGATTTAAAATAAATTTAATAATTAGGAGTGTTTTTCCGGATTGGAACAGGATAGCGGCCTTATCCACTCTTCTTTCTATTTCTGCCCTCATATTCTTAGCCTTACTCTTGAGCCTTTGCAGCCAAGGATGCTAGAATTTTCCAACAATCAGAATATGTACTTCATCTCAGTAACTCAGCCTTTAGTTCTGCAGGGTCAGGGAACCATGGCTCCTCTTTTGAAATCACTGGTCCCCATGGTCACAGAGGGTCGGTGCTGCATACATATCATAGATACCTCAGCAGGACATCGGATCTAGGTGCTTCTATGATAGTCTTTCTAGTTTAGCAAACTTCAACTTATGATATGTGTTTGTCTAATGAGACCCCATCAGGATGTGATACAGATACATCTTAGGGAATAACAGATGCTTGTCTATGCCCATGTGTGCCAGTTTCTCTTACAGCCTCAGTGTCTATTCAGGAACAAGGTAGAAAGTATGTTTGGAAAATTCTGGTTGACCTACATAATTTTCCCCTAGCCTGGGGAATTGCCAAAGCAGTCAGGGGTTGCCATGAGGGTAGGCAAAGGGGATTGGTTGGGCCGGAGGGAACATCACAGAACAACTTTCAGAGCTTACCGTGCACAGCAATGTCTTTTGTGTCCTGGATAAGGGCATTCCCAGCAGCCACCTGGACAGTGATGGTGTTGGTGCCTTCGGCCAGGAACGTGAAGGAAATGCTGCTGTCCAAGGTGATGAGGGGCTAAAAGACAGAAGGAGAAATAACTCATTTAGTCCTCTGTGGGATATCAGATTTGCTTCCTTTCTTACAAATCTCAGACTGTCACAAATCTGCATGGTATTTGTGTGTCCCCAAGGGATCCTAACTTGAAACAAGAAAAAAGAAAATGGCTTTTCATAGCTTTCAAAAACTGTGATTATATCCAGTATCCAGGAAGAGTATTAATATCCTTGAAATACACTGTAAAATGTAATCCCAAAAGATGAAGATAAGACTGGACACTCTGGATTTTGCAAGTCACTCTGTTCCTTCTCCTGGGGCAAAGTAGAAGCAACATTTGTAACCTATTCCAGCTGGCTCTGGGAATAGATCATTTATTTTTCTTCTCCTCCAATATTCTGTGTCACTTACATTTCTTCCTATATTCCACTGGACTACAAGACCTTTCACAGAGGTGGCCACATTTTATTTACTTCTGTCTCATCCATCCTGGCACATTACTTTCATATAGTAGAATATATATGTTAGTTGGATGCATGGTCCAATAACTGGCATTTTGCTTTATTATATCTGTGTTTTCCATTGCAAAGCATTTCTAACATTTTAAATAGGTTGGAAAATAATAAACATACATATCTGTGACCGTTTTAATTCTTTTTTTCTTTTTCTGCTTTATTTTCCTGATCACAACATATACAGGTTTCCCCCAAGGATAGAGAGAAACAGAATATATTACTTTCCTGAGGAGTAGGACCTTGATAAAAGCAGGTGCTTCTGGGATAGAAGAATGCAGATCCTGAGGTTGAAGAGTCATTATTCAGGGGTCATCTTAAGGCCTGTGCCCTTCCAAGTTCCTGTTGTTTGCAAGGTATGACATAACAGTAGGAAGCTGCTCTAAGGCAGCTCTTAAAGAGATGTTACAAGCACAGATGAGCAGACTCCCTCTCCTCTTTGTGTGTCAGGACAGCCATGGGATGGAGACCAAGAAGGTAACCGTTAGGGGAGGCACAGAGCAGCTCTTGAAGGGCGTGGGTATGGGCCAGCACTCAGGCACTCCTGACTGAACATGGCCTAGACGTGTGTGCCAGAGTCCTGCAGAGGCTCAAAGGTGTGGCTTTCAGACAGCGTCCCTACTGCAAGACTAGAATTGCTTTCTAGCTCAGACTTTCCAACTGGGCCTCTGAAACCTAATTTGATTTCTTCTGCTTTAAAATGCCAGAGTTGGGCTACCATTGTACCACAAGTATTATGCCAAGTGAAATAAGTCAGTCAGAGAAAGACAAATACCATGTGATTTCATTCATATGTGGAATTTAAGAAACAAAGCAAATGAGCAAAGAGAGGAAAAAGGGAGAGAGAGAGAGGCAGACCAAGACACAGACTCTTACCTGCAGAGAACCAACTGATGGTGACCAGAAGGGAGTGGGGGTGGCGGGAGGGTTGGGTGAAATAGATGATGGGGATGAAGGAGGGCACTTGCGGTGATGAGCACCGGGTGATGTATAGAAGTGTTGAATCACTGTATTGTACACCTGACACTAATATTACACGGTATGTTAACTAACCGGAATTTATTTATTTATTTATTTATTTATTTAGATTTATTTATTTACTTATTTGAGAGAGAGAGAACATGAGCAGAGGGGAGGGGCAGAGGGAGAGGGAGAAGCAGGGTCCCCGCTGAGCAGGAAGCCAGATGTGGGGCTCAATCCCAGGACCCAGAGATCATGACCTCAGCTGAAGGCAGACGCTTAACCCACTGAGCCACCCAGGTGTCCCTAACTAACTGGAATTTAAATAAAAACTTTAAAAAATAAAATAAAATAAAATTCTGTAGCTCCCTTATTTTATGACCAGGCTGATAGCTGGAGTTGGGCAAGATGAGAGATATTGCATGTGACATACCTTCTTCTCTGCTACATGAAAGAAAGCAGTGAGTATAGAAAGGAGGGCACTTGTGTTGAGCACTGGGTGTTACAGGTAAGGGATGAATCAGTAAGTTCTACTCCTGAAACCAATATTACACTATATGTTAACTAACTAGAATTTAAATAAAAATTTGAAGAAAAAAAAGAAGAAAGAGAAAACAGTCTTCCCTTTAACTAAGGGCAGAACCCAGAGTTCAAGTATTCTTAAAGCTCAGTGACAGTACACACAAGGGTGTGGCCTTCTGAATTCAACAACGAATGAGTTGCAAATAGGTTCTGTGATGTACATCAACTCCCATGGGCTGATAGTGGCTGTTCAGTGTCCTGTGTTGAGAAGGAAGCTGAAGTCAAGTTGGGTTCAGCATACCAGTGTTGGCCATAGCAATGGAATAATGTGCCACAGAATTGCCATTTCTAGTGTAATAAGAACAAAGACTTGAAATGCTGGCTTTATTCAGTTGCTATTGTAATAAATTACCTTGGGCAAAGTAGACCCAATTTTTAGCCTTAGTTCTTTATCTGTTACATGAAGGGTTTGTGTTGAAAGAGCTGTGAGCATTTACTCAGCAATCGGAATATACAGGATTGATAAATGGCTTGAGGCAAACTTTCTAGTCCCTACTGGTCAACCCATTCAATCTTATCTATTAGGAGACCTTCAGTTGCTTCATTACCTAGTCATATTCTTTGGAATGAAAATGAGATACCACTTATACCCAACAGAATAGCTAAATTTTCTTTAAAAATGATAATATAAAAGATGATTAAGGATGCAGAGCAACTGGAACTCTCATACATTTTTTGGTGGGATATGAAATGATACCACCACTTAGGAAAAAGTTTAGTTTTACAAGAAATTGCAATAATTTTTCCAAAGTAGATGTACCATTTTATATTTTATGACTTAGCAATTGCAGTCTTGAGAATTTAGTCAAGAGAAAAGAAAACATATGTCCACAAACCAACAAAAATGTTCATGGAAGCTTATTTGTAACAGCCCCAAACTGAAAACAGCCCAGGAATTCATCAATAGGAAAATGAATAAACAAGCCATAGTATATCCATACAATGAACACAAAAGAAAAAAAAAAGATACATACAATAGTATGGATAAATCCCAAAACTATAAGAAGCAAAACAAGCCTTACATAAAATAATTCATATGGTATAATCATATATATGAAGTTCTAGAACAGGCAAATCTAATCTATGATAGAAAAGAAAGAGTGGCTGATTTTGGGGATTGGGGTAAGTATTGACTGAGAAAGGGAATGAGAGAACTTTCTGGAGTGATGGTAATAAATATTTTGGTGTATATATGTATATATATATAGAGAGAGAGAGAGAGAGAGGGAGAGAGACAGAGAGAGAGAGAGACAGGAGTTTAGGTTACATGTGAATGCCTTTGTCAAAACTCAGGAAGTGCACACTTTGGATTTGTGCATTTCATTATTGATACCACCATGGGGAAAAAAGTGTAAGCAAATACTGAATCCTAGTCAATAATTTGCAAGCTGAAGCATTTAGCACAGAGTATATTGGTGTCTAAAATTTGAAATGGGTGAAAAAATTAAGATTAACTGATGGGTGGACAGAACAGACAGATAACCAGACATTTGATAAAACAAAAATAGTAAATGTTAATGGTAGACTACAGATGGTGGGTATATAGATATGCACTATAGAATTATTTCAACTTTAGTGTATGTTTGAAGTTTTCCATAATAAAATGTTGGGACAGAAAACATGAAAGAAATAATCAATGTGATTTTATTTTTCCTGATTCTATGAGTGACTCTCTCTGACCATGGCTATATTCCATTGTCCTCCATTTTAGTTCCCTGCCCTCAGCTGTCATCTTCCCACCTCTCACCAGCAGGCAGTTTTCTCCCTTGACAGTTGTCTCTTCATGAAACCTTCACTACTTCCATGTCATCTTCTTCAGCTCTTAGTGGTCCATGTGCCCCCCCCTCCTTTCTCTGCACTCTTGTAGCCTTAGACTTGGGTATTGGTACTCTGCCAGTCAAAGGAATCACTTTTTTTTTTTAAGATTTATTTATTTATTTGAGAAAGAGAGAGAGAACAGGGTAGGGAGGGGCTGAGGGAGAGGGAGAGAGAATCTCAAGCAGACTCCCCACTGAGCATGGAGCCCAATGCGAGGCTCCATCTCACAACCCCGAGATCCTGACCTGGGCTGAAATCAAGAGTTGGACACTTAACCAACCGAGCCACCCAGGCGTCCCTAAAGGCATCTCTTTTGAGAGGAGTGGAATTCTTCTTGTCCCTGCAGATTTGCTCTTCCCTCCATCTGGTTGCTTCCCTAGGAGATCCAGGAGCCAAACAAGGGTGCAGGGCTGCAGGACAAAGGGGATGCCATCTGTGGTGGGAGGGAGCGTGCCATCCTATCAGCCAGTCAGGGCTCTGAGTCACAGTAAATGTTGAATGGGAACACTTGGTCCCCAGGTGGCAGACCACAGGCTTCCATGCAAGAGACAGGAGCTAATTTTGTTTTCCAAATTGCCTTTGTTGTTCATCAACTGATATGGCATCATGGCTGATTTCACCTTCCTTGTAAAGCTGGAACACTCAACAGTATTCCTGAATTCTTTGTTGGCCACCAATACCTAGTGCATAATGCTAAATTAAATCAAGTATTTTAAGGTTCATTTACTAAATCTATTAGGCAAGCAGACACATTTATTAAGCCAGACCTCTGTTAATTCAAGCAAATTGGCCTTTCAGAGCTTTATAAATCCAACAGGCAGCTGATTGACTTCTCTGTCTCTGTACTTTGTCCAAGCTGCAGGGCCAGCCCATGGTGAGACTCCTTGGAATAATACTTTATTCCCTGCCTAGGTTGTGGGTTACATTCCTGCCCACAGAGAATCCCTTATGTGCAACAGGTCACATATTATCCACTGAGCCCAGAAAGATACTGACAAAGCTCTGGGTGACTACTTAGTTATGGGATTTCCACTTGACTAATGGAACAAGGAGCTTCAGGGAAATCTCTGAATGCAGCCTACACCAGTTCCCAGACGCTGTAAGTCAAGTTAATACTGAACATTATAAAACCTCCACAATCTAATTGTATCCCTTGCTAAAAGCTGCCATTCCCAAATTGGACAGACTATGCTATCACTATGCTTGCCTTACTTAAAGCCTTCAGCAGATTATACAGTTACATGTAAAAAAAGTGGAAAAGGCAAGATACATAATGGTGGATATACTATGATTAGAACTATGTAAAACAACCTGAAATATATATACAAAGACCAGAATGAAACAAAGCAAAAGGGTATCTACAGATGGGTTATGGCTTTGGGATTAATGTGAAAATTCATAGTTATGGGAAAAAATCCCCTCAAACCTTCACACACACACACACACACACACACACACACACACACACACTCAGACATATATCCAAAAGCTCATCAAAAGTTTAAAGTATCACTGTCCATGAATCTGGTTCTATCTTCTGTCATCCTATAATAAATATGAACTTCAAACAAAAATCATCATTTATGCCACTCAAAGCCACCTGTTATGTATCCCCCCTACCTTTCAGTTTTTTCTCTAAATTTCTGCCCAAATGAATCCTCTGTTTTGTCTGAATCTGTCTATACAGAACACAACCATGCCTTACCTTTCCATACAAATATCTTTCCCTTCCTTTGCCTCAATTCTACTGTTTTTTCAAAGCCAGGGTAAGACCAACTTCATCCATGAGTCACTCCATGATCAGCAAGGTGTGCATCCATCACCATCTAGGCTGCTTGACTGGGCCAGTAACATTACATTCCTACCACCATATCTTAGAGTACCTATAACTTCATATTCTCAAATGGATTATTTCTTAAAGGAAACAGATGGAATTTGCACTGATTTGTATTCCTCACAACATCTAGCACAAAATATGGGCCCTTGAAAAAGAGCCACAGAGCTACTGATGCAATTTCACATCTCCCCTGATAGGTCTGTAGGCATATGAGACTATTATTGGATTAGGAATGCTTGCTCTCTTCTATTTACTTATAGATCACAGTTGTTCACCATCACTGCATTTGTGTCCATCATGCCTTCTCACTTGGACTATAATCTTCTTGAAGGTAGGGACAATGTTGTATGTGCTCCTCTATTCCAGAGAGCACCAACTGAAGGGCTAGATATAAAGGCAGGGGTGAATTAATTCTTCTTGAGAACTTGATTTAATTCAACCATCTGGGTGAACCTGCCCAATTCTCTTAGTCACAACACACACAACACACACGTGTGTGCGCACACACACACACACACCCCATAAAACATTACTTTCCAAGATTATTAGCCTAAGTGTTTTCTCTGAAAAATGGGATAATTTCTCCATCAGTAATGTCCTAATGATTATATTAAATAATGTGTATGAAGAGCCTCCTACAAAGCAGAAGTAGGAATAAATGCTCAAAATTAGCTTTTATAGATCAGTTTGCTACTCAAAGGGAACTAAAATAGCTCCAAAATCAGAGTGCTCACCAGAACACTCAAAGACACTCATTAATTTGCTAGTCAAATATGGTGCTCATTGGGGCGCCTGGGTGGCTCAGTTGGTTAAGCAACTGCCTTCGGCTCAGGTCATGATCCTGGAGTCCCTGGATCGAGTCCCGCGTCGGGCTCCCTGCTCCCTCTGACCCTCCCCCCTCTCATGTGCTCTCTGTCTCTCTCATTCTCTCTGTCTCAAATAAATAAATAAAATCTTTAAAAAAAATATGGTGCTCATTGGATCAATTATTGGGCAATGAGGTCATCTTGATGTGTTTCTGGTATGGTGCTGGTAAAAAGCACTGAAAATACACCTTGTTCAACTGGACCAAATAACCATTCTTCGAGGTGGGAGAGAAACCTATAGAACCAAGTCAGATACACCATCGAGATGTAGATGCCATTGATGTAAATGATGAGCACGACAGTGACTAATATTTTCAAGTGCTTAGATTCTAAGCACATCTAAGTTACTAATATTTACTATTACTAATTACTACTTGATTACTATTAGTTACTAATAGTTATTGATGTTATTATTCTGACATTATAATGACCAAAACTGAGGTTCAGAGAAATTGCATGATTTGATTAAAGGCACACTGCAAAAAGAATCTGAGTCTGGACTGCAACCCAGATTTATCTTATTTCAAAACTACTCTATGCTGGGTATTTGTGCAGCACTTCATGCTCAAGCTTATAGATGGGAATTCCTAACTGAAGCAATATGTCAGGTCATCATCAAACCAAACCAAAACAAAACAAAAACAAACTATAATGCCATTCTGTAATTTAAAATTTCCTCACTTAATATGACATATTATAGATAAGCTAGATAGATATTTCAAATAATAATTCAGTGATGTTCGTGGATTAGATATTAGTATCCTTGCTCTACCCAAAGAAAAAACACTGAGATTTAAATCAGGTGATTTGTTCAAGTGAACACAGATAATCATTAGAGAAATAGAAACTTGACTCTGCAGTCATTTTATCTACTTCTGTATTTATCAAAATTTATTGGGTACTAATCTAGTAAGGGTCTTAAAATTCAGGTCTTAGAATACTAAAGAAAAACAAAACAAAACACGGAAAGGGGAAAAATGGCACTGTAGAGAAATGCTGTGTCTCTGGCTCCTCGTGGGTTCTGAGTAAATCACTGTGTTGACAATGGCCAATAACTGCCCTCCTTGTGCACAGGAGCCTCAGTAAAGTTCAACAGGTAAATGAACACTTAACAGAAAAAAATTCCCTGGCTGGACAGCCAAAAGTTCTCAGCAGAGAAATGAACTTAAAATCCTGTTTCTAATTTTCTCCTCCCAAATGATTTTCTCTTTTTTCATTCACCATGTATGCATGCAGGATTTTAGGGTCTGTAACCTCTAGAAGACAAACACAGTGATGCAGCTAAAGCATCCTTGGGCTGGGGGTGGAGCATGGTAGCTGGGAGTCAGGAGACCGGGTTATACAATTAACCAGATGTTTGACCTTGGGATGCTCATCTCACACAGGGAGCTTTACTTCTCTAATATACCAAATGGGGATCTTAATAACCAACCTCTGTATCTCTTGTCCTGGTGAATAATAAATTCAGAAATGCAAAAGCATTGTAGCCTATACTAAGAAACTGACTTGAAAGTATACAGCATCAACAATTCAAACAGAAAAGGGTCCCTTGGGTCCATAAGTGTAGTTCTTTTGTCAACCCATCCTAACTCCCAGTTTTTATATCAACATTAAAAGCATCCATTTAGTGAGTACCTAGTGTGTGCCAGGGAGATATATAGCATCTCACTAGATTTCACAACAGCCAAAATGATACAGGCATTATTCTCTCCAGTTTGTGTTGAGTGAATTAAATTTTAGGTCAAATGACTTCCTCAGGTTCACACAGCCAGCAATGTTACTGTGACCCCAAGGTCCATGTTTTCACCACCATATCATGCTGCCTCCCTAAGAAAGAGCAGGGGTGAATCTTCTCCCACTCTTATCATGCAGGGGCTGAAGTTCTTTTTGGTCATCTCTAAACAAACAAAACCATCATTGTTCATTCTTTTTTTTTGAAGGAATTACTACACCAGAACTGAGAATTTATTTCCCCTTTCTTGAGATGTCCAGCATTTCTAAGTCTGATATGATATCTTTATTAAATTATTTTTTTAAAATGGAAGATCTCAGGGTGCCTGGGTGGCTCAGTCAGTTAATCATCTGACTCTTGATTTCAGCTCAGGTCATGATCTCAGGGTCGTGGGATCAAGCCCCATGTCAGGCTCCACATTCAGCACCAAGTCTGCTTGTCCCTCTCCCTCTGCTCCTCCTCCTGCACATGCTCTCTCTCTCATAAATAAATGAATAAATAAATAAATAAATAAATAAATAAATAAATAAATAAATAAAATCTTTTTAAAAGATGAAAGGTCTCTCTAAGATGAGCAATGCCAATCACATCAAGAATGGCCAAGGAAAATGTAAAGACAAAATCAGGAATAGAGAAAAACATTAAGCCCTTGCATTTAGGGACCCTCCGCCCAACTGCTCCCAGCTCCTCATATATATAAGTGTGGTCATTGCTGACACAACTGTCACCATCACCAGTAGCTGGGAGCAGGGAGGATGTGCCAAGTTCAGAGTCTGGCCCTCTGAGTTCCCTTCTTAGAGACTTGTCAGCATCGCCACGGTTCCCACAATGAACCTTGGCCTTCGTAGATCACCTAGTAGGTCTTGGAGAAGGGTTCTTTACATGCATTGCCCCACTTGATTTTCACAGCCCTGCATTTAGAGAGAGAATTCACATTTCCAGATGGAGTCACTGGATCTCAGAGATGCTAAGTGAGTCCTTTAACATTATCTATGTTGTGAGTGGAAAGCCCAGGATTAAAAAAAAAAATAGGGCAAATGAAGTTTTAAAAATATTGATTATGGAAGCAAGTTTGTAGAGCTTCTCAAGGTACTCTTTCTTCCTTAGGATTGTTTGAACTTTCCCTATTATAATAATGAACCCTGGTATAGAGACGTATGTGATATTCAATTATGTGGATTCATAGCTTTACTAAGTACTCCCTATTGCTCCCATCCCCGGTGCCCCCAACATCAACATGGCAGCTGGAGCATAGGAGAATTCAGTACAGATCTACTCAAACATGCATCAGAAAGGGCCAAACCTTCGTGCTATTGCCAAACCACCAGAAATAGGTAAGGGTCCCCAGCTGACTGGGCCACACAACTGCACTGATGTTGACCTCCTTATTTCTTATGGCGACAAATGGCACTCGGAGATGAACATGTTCCACAGGACCTGGGGGAACATGGGAAACAATGTCAGTTTTTCTGTTCCTGGAATAAACAAACTTTATCATACTCCCAGATTCTTAATCTTAACCCCTATTACCATAAACCATAATAAAACAAGGATCACAAACTCAGAAATGTTGAGATGTGTGCGTGTGGTTGTGTGTGTGCATGCTTGAAACAAAGCACCTGGTATAATAGGGAACTCAAATCAGGCTTCAGAATTTTTGAGTGACATCTGAAATTCATTTACATCTGATGTGCCCAACCATGAATGCTTATGAACCTCCAATCCAAGGACAAAACTAGTTGACTAGACACTTAGCCAATAAATAGGAAGAGAAAGAGCAGTCTCTTTCATTTCTGACAATTAGCCTATATTGTGATGTGGGGTCAGTGCATCACATGAAGGGCTCTTCCATTATCCTTGATGGTTAATTGGTTCCATCCTTTTCAACAATCCGCCATTGTGCCAGTCATCTGCAATACTCAGTGGGTGTCATTCAGAAGCTGGCAAGGCTGTTTTACAAAAGGAAAACGTGTCTCTCCCTAAATCAAAGGAGAAACAAAGGCCACATTCCCAAAGAATAAAAAAAAAAACTGCTTGCAGAAAGGTGACCAAATTTCTCTTCTTTCCCCTCAGACAACTGATATAGCAGCAAGAGAACATACACGAGCAAACCCTACCCATAATAAATGAGGACTGTAATTTAATTCATTTCCAAAATAAAATGAGAAGAGGAAAGAAAATGCTGATGAGAAATATTAATGTGTCAGTGTCGCACTCTGGGATGGGGATGTTATTTTTCAACTCTGGGAGGGTTTTCTCCTCCCCACTCCTTCCTCCCCTCCTTTCCTTTTTCTCTCTTTCCCTTCTTTCCTTCTTCCTCCTTTCCCTTCCTTATATCTCTCCTACTTAACCAAATCCAATTAAAGTATTCTGATTAGCTGTTTATACTCTGCTAGTGTATAGTTTCCTAGTTTCCACTATGATAGAACTGATGTGCAAATGTGGCTAAAGGTCAAGACTGCAGTCCAAATGTCTCCTTAGTCTGGGGGCCTTGAGTTCTTCTCCACAGGTGGGGCATTTTCCTGATCACTCAGCCTTCACTATTTACATCGTGGGTCACTTTGGGGACAGCTCAGCTTAAAGGGAAGACAACAGATGGCTTCTTCTCATTTCTGGTCTGGTTTAAACGTAGCAGTGTGATCTTTTCCTCCATCTTCCAGAGCCTTGACCCTACACAGACTATTTCCGCGTCCCCTGCCTTCCTTATAGGAATAAGAACATATGAATAGGATGTGTGGATGTTAAAAGTACAATTGCATTAGTTATGGGTTGGCACAATTTCTACCACCATCATCACCACCATTACTGTCTCCGTGTATCATTGGGTAGATGTCCCTCGAAAACAGTGGGAGTTTGTCTGAGTCTCACGGTGTTGTAGGTAAATTTATGTTGGGGGAGAAGGTGTTGGGACAAAGACTGATGTTTAAGTGAGGGGAGCAGCCTGGTCAGCTTGTCCCCGTCCACACTGTACTTTCCAGAACAAGCAACAAGTGTTCAAGAATCTGTGTATCTACCGCCTGAGAATACTCTGCCTACAGATTGACCTGACCATAGACAGATGACCCTCAAGGTTTCTCCCAGCAAATAATTTCTTCTAGCAAATCATTTCAACCTTGCTGCTTCAGAAACACATTTGCCTGAAGGGTTAATTATTTTCAATAAGAAAGTCTGCTCGATTATTTTTGTATGGTTTGACTGTTGGTGAAAATAAAAAAAGAAAAACACAAGGTATGAGAAAACACTGGCTCTTTTTGTGACTTTATTTACTCATTTGTAGGACTTTATCTGATTTATCTTTCTTTGTTGGTGGTGTTTTACTGATCCGTGGGGAAGAGAACGAGGCAGTAGGAAGGAGTGCCCGGCCAGCCATGTCCTGGCAGGGAGGCGAGAACTCTATGTCTTATGCTAACACCTCAGAGTCTTTCTCGGTGCCCAGATGCCGAGCTCATTCCTCCCCTGCTGGGAAAAGGGCCCTTTACCCTTAAAGTCAATGCTCCTGTTATTTCTCTCCCTCAAAACGCATGAAGCTCATTCCTCTGCCAGCTCTTCAGAACCCCAGGCCTTTCCACAGTTAAGTGACAATACTGCTAACAGCTTCTGGCCCTGGAAATTCTTCTCAGCTTTCTGTCACTCAGGGGCCTTGGCCCAGCCACACACTGTCAGGTACCTATGCCTAAAAAAATAAAAGGAGATCTCCTTCTCCCTAAACTTATGCCAAACAAAGGGATATGGCTTCCATGAATTGGCACGCCATCAAACATAATCACATTTATTCCAGCTTTAAGACGAGCATGTTTGGCTAAATAGAATCTCAAGGAACAACAACATGTAACAGCTTTTTAGGGCAAAGAACCTGAGCCAGAAGCTCCAGGCTTCAGCCTAGGGATGGACACACCATAAACCAGGGAGAAGAGAGCTGAAGGGAACACAGCAAACTCCTCTAAGATCCTGTCAAATAGTGCTCTCTTTGATAAAAATCTAATAATCTGTGTGAGATTGGTTATTATGGGTGGCTAACAGCTACTTTTGTTAGCTAATGGCCCAAGGTGAGGCCAAGAGCAGTTTCCACTATAATAACTGTCTGGTAAATGCAGCCATGATTGATGTGGAGGGAATTGTGAGCGTGATAAAAGTTTCAAGGAACATTTCCTCTTTCATGCACATAACCCACAGTATAAATCGGTTCCTTGCTGTTGTATTTTTTGCCACTAAGATACACTGGTCTTTGCACCCTTCAGGCAGGTCCACTATTGGTGGAATTAGGAATATGGGTGGGGCAGGGGGTTGGGATAGAGGAAAGTAAAATTTCTCTCTTTGTCTTCATTTTTAAATGCAATGGAAGTGCCAGGCAGAAAGTTAGTGGGTAGTATTTAGTAATTACTGGAACAGGTCACATTCATCATGGGCCAAGCTGGGTGGTAAGTGGCATTGTATACTATGCAGGGAAATGTTAACATAGACCTGAAATTGCCATCCTTAAAAAGACTTGTGTGCAAGATTGGTCCTTGCTAGCATCTGGAAACTTGGCTTTGAGACTGTTTCCAGTCAACATATAAGTGATAAGAGTGGTTCAATACGCCTAGACTGTTTATGCCAATAATATGGTTTAATCTAAATATGTATTTCCCTTAGGATGTCTGGAATTCTGGCATATGCTAGGCAGAGGATGCCTACTTGACCAGTCCCCAATAAAACCATGGGTACCCTATGACCCAGCAATTGCACTACTGGGTATTTACCCCAAAGATACAGATGTAGTGAAAAGAAGGGGCACATGCACCCCAATGTTCATAGGAGCAATGTCCACAAAAGCCAAACTGTGGAATGAGCCCAGATGTCCTTCAACAGATGAATGGATATAGAAGATGTGGTCCATATATGCAATGGAATATTACTCAGCCATCGGAAAGGATGAATACCTACCATTTATATCAATATGGATGGAATTGGAGGGTGGTATGCTAACTGAAATAAGTCAATCAGAGAAACACAATTATCATATGGTTTCACTCATAAGTAGAATATACGGAATAGTGCAGAGGACCATAGGGGAGGGGAGGGAAAACTGAATGGGAAGAAATCAAAGAGGGAGACAAACCACATGCGACTCTTGACTCTGGGAAACAAACTGAGGGTTGCAGAAAGGGAGATGGGTGGGGGGATGGGATAACTGGGTGATGGGCATTAAAGAGGGCACGTGATATGATGAGCACTGGGTGTTGTAATCAACTGATGAATCATTGGACATTACATCAAAAACTAATGATGTAGTATAACTTGGCTAATTGAATTCAAATAAAAAATAATTAAAAAACAAAACAAAACACGGCTACTGAGTCTCTAAGGAGTTTCTCTGGTAAACAGTCCTTCTCACATGTTGCTAAAACTCCTTGCTGGAGGAACTACACATGTCTTGTGTGACACCATCGGGGGAGGACTCTTTGGAGGTCACAACTGGTTTCCTCCAGACTTTGCCCCATGGCTCTTTTCCCTTTGATGATCTTGCTATTTCCCCTGTAATAAATCATATTCTGAGTATGATTATACGTTGAGTTCTATGAGTCCTTTGAGTGAATCAACAAACATGACGGAGTGATCTTGGGGACACCTGAACCATACACATAATCCAATCTGATTCTCATAGCTTCCCTATAACATAAGTATTCAAGGGGCCTCTGGGTGGCTCAGTTGTTAAGCATCTGCCTTTGCCTCAGGTCATGATCCCAGGGTCCTGGGATCGAGCCCCGCATCAGGCTCCCTGCTCTACGGGAAGCCTGCTTCTCCCTCTCCCACTCCCCCTGCTTGTGTTCCCTCTCTCGCTGTGTTTCTCCCTGTCAAATAAATAAATAAATAAAATCTTTAAAAAAAAAAAAAAAACATAAGTATTCAAGATGAGGAATCAGAAGTTTGTAAAGAGTATGAAAGTTGACCAATATTATATGTTTAACAAAGGGATATGATCAGATTTCAAACAGAGGTCCCTTTGCTCTAAACCCTGGCTTATGAATACCTTGCACACCACTTGCCTGGGTTTTTGACCTGGTGCTTCTGGTGCAGAATGAGTAGAATTGGTGGAGTGTGGCCCATTTCTAGCAGCCCCTGCCCTCCCCCACCAGAATGTAAACTCTGCCAGGCCGAGGCCATATCTGTATTGTTGCTTCCCCAGGTCCTTGCAGAACACCTTACATATATATATTAAGAACTCAACAGACATTTGTTGAATAAATTAGTAAATAATTGGATGTTTTCTTTATATTTCCTACTTGTTGTTATAAGAGCCCCATGAGGCAAAGTACCAGTTAGAATTAAGCCATTTTAAAGTTGGAGTTCAGAAGACCCACAGATGAAATAATTTATCTCATGGCCATGTAGCCTGGCATCTTTAGGGACAGAACTGATCTATAATCCAGGTGCCCTCCCTTGCACACCCCCTATCACTGTTGGTTGGTCCTTACGCTACTATTAGGATCAAAATGCTAGGAGACTAGGTGGCTTACGGTTTTCCAGAAACCTTTTAAACGTGGGTTGTTTATATAGGGGAATTTGTCATCACTGAGTTGGAGGTACTCTTTGTATTCATTTAGAGTCTTTTAAATATACATTTCACCATAAGTAGCATATTACTCCCAAAACATCGTGGGGTATATACATTAGAACTACAGAATCCCTTACGCCCATGAATATCACTGATAAAGGCATAGGAAATCCATACCAGACCCATAACCATATGTTTTGACCCAACATTCTAAAATCATACCATTTAAGTTTTAGTTTACATGAATTCAGTCCCAGGATAGCGGATACACAAAACATATCCCGGACAAAGTACTTTGGAAGTTCAGCTGTTGTTTGCTTTGTACCAAGCAACAGTCAATAGTAATGAAATACGTTCTAGAACAACAACAAAAAAAAACTGGAGAGTCTTTACAATTGTTCATAACAGCAATGAACTTGCAGTAACCTTGTATGTAAGAATTAAGTTCTTTTGTGTGTTCAGGACTACATTTTTAAAAATCCAAACGTGTCTCTTTAATCCTTCTTTGGCTCTTCCAACGGAGATTAGAAACTTACTTTGATTTGGGCTGCCTTCACTTATCATAGCAGCTTGAAAGTGAACCTGTGGCCATGAGTCAGATGAGTTTCTTCTTCCTAGATCCTTAAGAGTCTCCAAAGCAAAGGGAAGGGACTTTGACATGAATGTGTGTCTGCATGGGTACACTTCCATCAGAACACAGTAGAACTGAAAAGAAGGGGCCAGCTGGGAATGTTATCCCAACTTGCAAAATAATCTACTTCAGTATCAGAAAACTGAAACACGGATGAGCACACATCTCAGTCTTTCAATTTGGGTCATTATTTGGGGTAGTAGTCACACCAAATCTAGTCTCAGCTCCGCATCCCAGAAGTCTGTGGACAGTGGGAGTTATGTGCCCCGGGAAGGTACATAAGAAAGGAGGCGGTTCAGGCTACTTACAAACCACGTGCAGGAATAGGACAGCTGTGTCCGAGCCCAGGTTGTTCTCCGCATAGGCCATCACCTGGAAGATCCCCGCACTCTTGTACACGTGCTTGATGCCGTCCTCAATGGGGCTGAAGTTAGCATAGGACACCGCGATTCCATCCCCAAAGTCAAGCTGGATGTTTGTCCTTTGGAGATCACCCTGAAGGAGGCAGGGTTTGGGGGGAGAGGGAAGGGGGAATAGCAGTCGGCCGGGGCTCATTCACATAGTCTGGTCTGACTCCTATTGGATGCTTTGTCCTGTGCCTTCAGCATCACCCTCTTGGGGACCCAGAACCTCTCCCAGGGGGCTGAAGCACCCTCCACACAATCATCAGACTCTTATCAGATATCCACTGGGCACTATAGGCAGGTATTATGGACCTGTTATCCCCGCATGCCCAAGCTTGGGACAGCCTGAGCTGGTTGAATGGGTGCTAGGGGATAGCGTAAAGCCTCTAGGGAGCTCTGGAGTGGGAAGGCCGAGAAATTCTCTGGCTCCCTCACACACTTGGTTAAATTATTCCTCTCCTGTGTCAAAATCATAACAATAGCAATAATAGTTAACAGCTAACACTTATAAAGTTTCTTTCCAGTTCCAAGTAATTAATCTCCTCACAACTTTATAATGCAGAAAGCATTACTTTCCCATTTTACAAATGGGGACAAAAAGAAATTAACTAAGTAGACCCAAGTCTCACAGCTAGTAGTGGAAGAGACAAGTTTTGAACCCAGGCAGTTGGTTTCAACACTGATGATCTCAACTACATTGCTATAATTATAATTGTTCCTATGTTTTGAGATTTATTATGTTATAAGCATTTATGCTAATCACTTAACACATACTCTGTACACTTTCAAAATAACTCTGTGAGGTAGGATGATTATTCCCAGTCTAGACATGAATCCTGCATACGAATCAGAATTACATCTGTGCTCTGTTGACCTTGGATTTCCCTAAACCTGCCGAAGCCCCTCTTCCCCGAAGCCTTTTCCAACCATCCCACCTCACAGATATCTCTGCCTCTTGGAAGGCCAAGAGCCCCCTGGGTGCTGCCTGCTGGTGTAAGGGCATATGGGTTCAGGTGAGTGCATCTTCCCAGCCCAAGCTGATGCTCGGCTTCTTAAGAGCTGATGTTGAACCCCACCCTTCCTTGTTCTTCTTCCCACTACACTGGGTCAATGACTTTGGATAAATGCAATTGAACCTGACCACAAAACAAGGATCCTGGATGAAAAAAGAAGCATCGACTCTCTCTATTTACAAAGATAGTTGATGGAATAAAAAGGGATATACGTCATTTTGGAATTACGAGCCAATCCTTCTGTCCAGTGAACGTGCACTGCTCACAGTTTCGTGTTCTGCCTCTTCCCCTGTGGCAACCCAGATGTGAGTGAAATATTGATACGTGCTCCCTTGCCCCCCACACAATGGTGACTACTCTTGAGTTTATGAATATAAATTGAAGTGGAAATGAACTGGAGGCAATTCAAATGGATAAGATCATGGCTCTTCTCATCCATTCAAGAGAAGGTTTTTATAATGCTGGTCCTGGAAACTCCCTAGTGGAAATGTGATAATGACCTGCTCTGGATCTTAAAGTCCTTTAATTCAAGTGCCCAGTGTGGGTGACGGCTGAAGAACCTGTCAACCCAGGATAAGGAACCTTCACTGTCCTGTTCAGTATGGGCCAGGCTTTAAAGGTTTCTAAAGTATTCACATTTGGGAAAAAAAAACTCCTGGCCTGCTTTGGTCTCTTTCCAAGATCTTTAGAGCACAGAGCAATTTGCATACAAATTTAGAGGGCTTTGTAAATCAGGCAAGCTTTCTTGCCCCACCACCTCAGCAAGGAGTGCCTGAAAAGCTCCCTGGTTTGGGAAAGAGATGAAATAGCTCATATAGGGAGCAGGAAGCATATGACAGAGCTATTTCCATCCTGGAATGAATGAATGCAGGCTGATTTTACTGCCCCGATTGCAAAAGACACAAAAAAGTGAAATAATGGAGCAACTAGCTGATGGAAAAGCAACTAATGTGACATTCTTTATACAAATAAGTTTAAAGGATGGCAATAATCCTCCCCCACACTCACACTTATACTTTTAAGACCCTTTGAAAGCCTTGTGGGCTTTTTTAATCAGGGCGGTTTAAGGGTTAGAATAAAGCAAAAGAGGCTCCAGGGAGCAATAGAAAAAAATATGAATTCCCTTCTTCTGGTGAAGTTTAGAGTATATGGTCTTCTGGTGATAAACATTCCTTCAACAAACCAGACCCTAAAGGGGGACCTCAAAGAATATATCCAGATCTGCATCTGTCCAGAGACAAGTGGGCCCCCTGTAGCCTGGGTCTGTGGTGTGGGATGAAGGGAAGAGGGTCCCTAAATATCTAAGCCTTCTTTTACCCTTTGTGTCTTCTCAGCATTGACTCTGAGACAGGGACCTGTGGGGACACATGATCTTTTTCTTCCCTCTCTAGAAACAGTGAGTTATGACCTCAGAGACCCAGGACAACACATACCTCCTCCATGAGGATGATGAAAGTCGCATTATGCCCCTGCTCTGCCACCAGGCGTCCATCGGTTGTCACCACATGGAGGCCTCGAGGGGCTTTTCCGGGACACATCTGGGCCTTGGCTGTGTACTTCTCCCTCAGCCCGTCCGTGCAGTTGTTGGACACAATCCGCCGGTACCTGAGGAGTATTGACAGCTGTCGGTGGTGTGGGGTGAGTGTGAGTGAGTGTGTGCATGCGTACACACGCACAGATTAGAAAAAAGAGTGCAAGAAAGCCAGAGGGAGAGATGTTTCACACAGCTGCTCCTAAAAACTGAGTCTCAAAGAAGACAGCTGTTTAAGAAGCCAAACAAACGCCGAGGACCTGCTATCCCTCCATCTGAGGAAGAGCAGCTCTTTAAACATTATTATTGATCCTACCTGGTGAGCCACGGATCAGATCAGTGTCTAAACCAGCCAAGAAAAATCAATGTCTGACTCACATGCAAGACGGAAGGAGGCAGAGTCACTGGACTAGTAGAGCAAGAAAAGCAAGTGCTCCTTTCTGTGAGGGAGGGACTTGTTTGTACTTCCCTATGGCCGTCTCCAGTTCTCTCTGTAGCTAGATGCAGCTAGAAGATCAGACTCCTAACTCTGATTCATCAGGTAGCCTCTTCCTGCCTTCCCTCTACCCCCAGGACATCAATCCATCCTTTCCTACCTACTAGTCCTGGCTCTGGAGCCACTGGGCTATTTTACAGCACATTTTCTCTCCTTACTAATATTTCACTTCCCATTCAACACAAATGCCAGATCAGAAGCACACATTTGAAGCTCCTATGCAATCCTGCTGAGGGAAAATTAGCTCAGAGAACACATGGGAAACCTCCCCACAAAGCACTGTAGCCTTTTAGGACAAGGGCATCTTTGGGCATAGTGATGCCATATCATGTCACTTGACCACTGATCTGAGCACAGGAAGCTGAGCCAACAGCTTGTCCACTGTCCTGACCTGTAGGATAGACATCATTTCCACTATCTATAAAGCTGCATACAATCAACCTTCTGGTAAACCCACGTAATATAAATGCACCACCACCATCATTTTATCACATCTTCTTTTACCCTGTATGTCAGGAGTAATTAACCCAACCATCCATGTTACCTTCTTCTGATGGCCCTTCAGTTGAAAGCAGATGAAACAAAATCCTTTATGAATGATATTTATCTTCCACTATACCTGATATTTACCCTGGTCCTTTCTCCACTTCCCACCCCCCAAACCCTGCTGAACTACCAGCCCAACATCTCCATCCAAAGATCTCAGGAGGATGTTAGGCAAATGTTGTGTGTAGTTACTACCTCAGACAGAATTACAATATACCCCCTTGCAGATACACATTATTTTTAATTGCCAGCTGAGCTCATAATGGGTCTAGAGCTATTGCTGTCCAATATGCTAACCATTTTTTACCTGTGGCTATTGAGCACTTAAAATGTGGTTAGTTTTGCACGTTGAAATGACACTATTTTGGACATATTAGGTTATATAAAATATATTATTAAAATTAACTTTGCCTTTAAATTTTTCTTAATGTAGCTACTAGAAAATTTTGAATTACATATGTGGCTCATATTATATAGTTCTTTTGGTCAGCACTAGTCTACGTAATCAAACTTCTGTAATCAACTTATACTTTTTTGCTGACTTTAAGTCATTTACAAGATATTGAATTTTTACTTATGGCAGATATTTTGGTAGGTACCATATCCTACTGTGAACTGGATATCCTCTACTCTTCCTCTTCAATCTCAACTGGCCAGCTGGTTAACAATTTGTAATCTAAGCCAACATTTAAGCAACCTAGAGATACATGCAGACATTTGTAGTAAATCTTTTGAAAAAATACAAACTGTCTTTCCTTTTCATCTCCCTGATTTATTTGGTTGGCTCTTTGGGGTTCTGTTATATGTAGGTTGCTTAAAATTGGGTGTGCCTATAGGAGATGTTGTAATGCAACTCTATTCCAATTCTGTCCAAGGTATGTTCTGGCTTGGAATCTGGAGGCTTAGCTGATCACTTGTGACCATCATATTCCTCTTCCTCAAACTTCATAGCACTATGCTCTCTGATGCCATATCTCTTTAAGTTCATGCTGCTGGATCTGTAGTGTGAATGGCTTCAATCCCTGAACCAGACACTTACAATAAAATAACATCAAAAGTGCTTAAGCCCCATCTCAAGCCCCAGCAACAGTCCCCTAGAACCAAATACTGAGCTAAAAATTCTTGTTTTCCAGTAGCTCACACAACTCAGCACATCTCTTCCATCACTTTTTTTCTCTCTGTAGACATCACTTGGGTTGATGGTACCTACCAGTATTTTATATCCAGAGAAGGTAAAAGTACTGAGATGGTGAGTAACTGGTATGAAATGGCAGAAGATCCACTGGAAGAGTTGAGACAGGAGTCCAGAACACCTTCATCCTCTGCTACTCAAAGAGTAGTCCTGGGACCAGCAATGACAGCATTGCCTGGGGGCTTCTCAGAAATGAAGAACCTCTCAGACCCACCCCAGATCTACCAAATTAGAAGCTGCATTTGAACAAGATCACCAGGTGATTCACAGCACATTACAATTTGAAAGGTGCTGTCTCAGACCACCAATCCATTTTCCAAATCTCTTCTGGGCCATCGAGGTGGCAAAGGAGAGGGGAAGACAACAAGTCTTTAAGGCAATATTTTTTCAAGCACCTGAGTAACTGTATGTGAGCAGAGAGAGAAACACACACATAATCTGACAATTAAAGAAAGTGTAGCTTGACCTTCTTATTTCAGGAAGCCCTAGAATGGGACTTCTGAATTTTCAGTTTCAGTTTCCAGCATCAGTCTAGGAGAGCTTCAGTCCATCCAACCCTGGAGGGCACTGTAACACGTGCATACCATTTGTATTAGTTTATTTTTTCAGGGTCCCCAAAATAAGGTGGCATCTCTTTCCAGAAGAGAAGGCCTGACCAAAATAATAGCTATGGTCTGTCAGAGGCAAATGGAAAAAGGTACTGAAATCTAGTAATCACAAATCTCTTCAGATGTTTCCAAAAAAGCTAAAGAACTCCTCAGCTTTCCTCAGAAGCCACTTGTAAACAAACTCTCTATGGTCCAGCTTGCTTCAGCAGAAATGCTACCTTTGATACCAACCTAGGGAAACAGAAGAATAGCGATTGGAGTTTCTTCCGTTGTTTTACTTACCCGGTGCTGTTAAGGTAGCTTTGACCAAGGCTGCAGTCCTTTGATGGGGAGGCTGGGTTGTACCAGAAAGCTGGGACACACTGGCTCTCTCCATGTCTCTCATAGCCATAGTCACTGTTCAGAAAATGAACATTGCACACTGGTATAGATGCACAAATGCTCAAACACTCCCCCATACACACAAACACAAATACATCCCTACAGCCTTCCAAACAGCCTCAATGCATTTTTTTCAAATATTCCCAGCAAGAGCAAATATTCGTACTTTGTGAATGGAGTTTTAGATTTAGAAATAATCCCAAATCATTAGAAATCCAGTGTAAAGAAGGAAAGGTGCATTATCAAATGAAGATTCCAGGTAAAAAAAAGGTATGGAAGTACATCCTGTAGCAGGTACCCTGGCTGGAGGTGGGTGTCAGGGATGCTAGAAGTTTAAAAGCATCCTCTGGATTGCAGTGGAATTACTGACAGAAGTAGGTGACAATGACAACCAAGAAGATGATATTAAAGGTCAAGATTCATTTCTGGGTAAGAGTCCACAGATTTTATTCCAAAATTAATTTCATAGATTTTATTTTAATTTTTCCTACAAATTCTTTCTCAAACAAATACAGACATTTGCATTCATATAATACAAACAGCCATTCAAACGGTCCCAAATACATATAACACAGGTCCCCTGTTTCCTTACAACCAACAACACAAAACTGTGGTTCTTTTCCACGTTTTCATGAAAGCCTAGCTATGATAAAATAAAGAAATGCAGGTATGATTCCCTTCTCCTTCCCTCCATTTCAAAATGAATGTAGAGAGGAGGGCCCCCATCTGAAATGCAAATGGTGTTTCCTTACTTCTTGGAGTTTCATAAGGCTCCCATATGCATAAATGTCAGGGTAGAAAAAGAGCAATAAAGTATTATTGCTCTTGAAACCAACCAGAGGTCAGTGAGGGTGGCTTCACTTGGCAGGAGAATTCATGTTTCTAAGTTAAGCATCCTGAAACCCACAGACCAGGCAGAACAATCTGGACATTTGAATATTGATCCATTGAGTTAATGAAACATAAAATAGCAAGGAAAGTCACTCTCTCCAGACCTACCCCTCCTTTCTTTTTCTGCTCCCATGTTCTTTGAGCCAAGATTTAATCAAAGCCCAATGAAAATGGAGGCAAATCTTGGTCTATGTGTGTGACTAGGGCAGAAATGGAAGGAAGATAGGAATACAAGTTCAATTCCACGTTTATTTATTACTCAATATGTGCACTGTCCTGGGAAAGAAGAGCAACAATCCTTGCCCTCAAGGACTTTTGAGTCTTTGGAGAGAGGGATACAACATGCCTCAAATCCAACCAAAGGACACAGACCATGAAGCAGAACATGATAATACACTATGAAGTGGTACAGTTAGGAAAGCACCAACTGATTATAGAAAATGTCCTCCCAGCATTACCACACCCTATCTCCTCAGCGTCTTCCTCTACACCAAACTCCTACCTGACCAGTCCAGACCAACTTTTCAACCCTCTTTGTCTCTGCATGTGAAGCCCTCTACCTTACCTGTGTCTGATAGTTTGCTAAGTATCCTTCTTCAATATCCAAGTCAAATGAGGCCTTCCCTGACTCCCCAGACAAAATCTTTGTGACCACAGCATGTTGGCAACTCTGAAGCTACAGAGACCTCTGTTTGTTTTGTTTGCCAATATAAGAGTTCAGACCAGTACTTAGGATGTTGGAGGTACTAAATATTTACTGGGTGAATGAATACTCCACTTATGTTTAAAAATCACACTAATTATCTCATTGCATTGGGTCTATCCGTGCAGGGAGATGTGAGCCCATAGTTGACCTTCCTGTGTGGACCACAGAAAGCATCCCAAGTGCTCCAGGTTCCTGAGCTAGGAAGGTGGAACTCAAGACCAGCCTTGATATATCATGGCCATGTTTATATGAAACTGGAAGAAAAGGAAAAAGGGACATGTCTGTCAAGTGAATTTTTAGCCATGCCTCCTGATCAATGATTGGAGATCTCCCAGCCTGCAAGTTCACTGTGGACTCACTGTTGTGGAGGGTTGTAACTGCTCATGAGAATGGACTTAAAATTTCTGGAATTTTGCAAGCTCATTAATGGTTGTTAAACACAGCCATTCTCAAAACTTAAGTTATTTCAAATTTTAATGAAATAAATTCTATTTGAAAGGTAACAAACACTCAAACACACAGATTCCTCATGATTTTGTTGCATTTATTATTATAAAAATATTATGTTATATATAAAGCATTATGTATTATGATTTTACCTACGCTCCTGAGGTTATTTACCTTTATGTGCCTGTGTGGTAAAAAGACTATATAATGTTGTGCTACTGCACATCTCTTCTCAATTCTGTATTCACTGATGTTATGTTGGTAGCTTGAAATCGGCCACATTTGGGGATATTTATAGCAATCAGCAAATGCTACTAATAAGGGCTTATTTATTTGTTCCAAGAGAGCTGGTAGTTAAATATTTACCAGCACAGCACTGAATATCTGATTTCTAAGCAGTGCTTACCTGCAGAAACATTTGGGCTGTGGTGTGTCTGCACTGCTTCTAGAAAATTCCCCAACTGCTATATGAGTTAAATCTATTGAATGTTCTGCTAACCCTAAGAAATATTAGTAATCTTTGAAGGAAGGATGCCCTCCTAAACAGCTTTGGGAAGGAAGTCTTAATGCTCTTTCCTAAATGTAACCATCTTTAGCAGTTCTGTTCAGCTCTGCTACCTGTTAGCGATGTAGTAATTAAAAAAGGTGCATCAGGCATGCTGTTTTGCCCCAAGAGAAAAAGCACCTCATTAATATTTAATAACATTAACGGAAACATCACTGACTGCCCCTAAGCTGTGGGCTTCTTCATTAACTTCTGCTAAATGTATATTAAAATCTCATACTGCCCAACCTACCCCCCAGCTCTGGAGTTCTCATGATTTCAACAAACAAGCAGTTCCAGCAGCTGCTCCAACTTCCTGGGGGAAAGGTATTTTTCTGTTGAATTGTGACATTTGGAGAGAATGTGCCAGAAAGTCTGATTTGCCTCGGGGAAGTATGCTGCCATAGCTTCTGCAAACACACAAGCAGTTTCCTTCCAGAAATAAGTCACCTCTGCATCTTTCTTGACTATAAAAGGGTTTAGAACTTCTAAAAGTTTAGGGAGAAACTTCTCCATTTCCAGATGTATGGCCTCCAAATCCCATTCAGGGAGAAGCCTTAGACCATCTAAAGAAGGAATAGACAAACTTCAGAAATCACAAAGCTTCTTCATATTAGAACTGGAAGGGATGCTTGTATTCGCTGGGTCTAATCCTCTTAGTTGGTAGATTGGGAGGGAGAAGCAAAAGAGGAGAAGTGTTCAAGATTTTACACAGCTGACAATGGCACATGGAGTTGATAATGGAGACTCCTGACCCTTGAATCAGCATTAGTACAATCTCAGGGGGCACCCACTTAATCGTCATAAGGGAGGACCCCCTGATCCCCAGGAATGACATTCTGAGACTCTTGGAGTCTGCCCAGAAGTCTTGGTCTCTGCTGGTGCAGCTGCTGGGGCTGTCCTACTCTCAGGCCACACACAGCCCTATCATTGCTTCACGGACCCCCAGTTCCTCCGTTCTCCCATTTGGCAGCTGAGATTCCAGAAACAGTCCTCCACAGGTGTTTCTGTCCCATTTTAGGAGACAGAATCGCCTGCTGGTTTGGGATCGGGCAGATAGAACTTTTTGGCAGGCGCAGAGTGAACACTCAACAAACTGGAGCAACCATAACAAAAACATCAATACAAACAATGGAATAATAATTAACATTGTCAGCATTTCGCTAGGGCATAAGCCTAAATATAGGCATAGAGAAAGATGATTACATTCGAACTATTTCAGAAACTGTTTGAATAATCCAACAAGCATCCCTCAAATATTTCTCCTTATCAAACCCCATGCTAGCCATCTGTCCTCATCCCTCTACTCATCAACAACTCATCCCTCAACTCATCCCTCTACTCATCAACAGTCTCATACATCTGCTTTTTTCTGCAGTGCTGCCCTTATTCCTTGTACTCGACAGCAAGTCTACACAGCTCCATCACCACCTCCTACAGGAAGGCTTCCATCATTACTCCTGTCTTCAACACTCTTTGCTCTATCTCTGGCACTTACAGGTAGGACAAGTGCTGTCTGAAAGAACCTTCTGTTCTACATCTATGCTATCCAATATGGTAACCACTAGCCACCTGTGACTACTAAACACCCAAATGTGGCTAGTGCAACTGAAGAACTGAATTTTTAATTTTATTTATTTTTAATGCAAATAACCACGTGTGACTGGTGACTACTACATTAGACAGCATAGGTCTGGATTATAGAATTTAGTCCCTAGTAATATTATTATTTGCTGTTACGCTTTCATTGAGTTTGAAACTCTGGTTCATACATCTTTGCTTTTCTACAATGCTAGTCTACAGAAAAAACATACATAATTGTGCTCTATATGCAGGATACTTACCGCTGGATGGATTTCAGACACACCTGCACTTAGTACTATAGCATCCCCCTATCTCTTCCCTCTCTCTTCTGCATTACCACATGATAAACTCATTGTGTGGATCTGGAACCATACTGCCCATGGAAGGAAACACTAAAACACACCAAGACTTAGGACTCTGGGTCAGAATATTATTATTTTGAAGGAGTTACTTAACCTCTCTGTGTCTCCATGTCTTCATCTATAAAATGACTACAATAACATATTCTCCTCCCAGAAGCTGGTTGAGAAGATTAAGTAAAATAATCCATCTAAAGACTTGGTGCATAGTAGGTATTCAGCAAAAGTTACTGCTGAGTGAGTGGTTGGATGAATAAGAAAATAATTTCTGGTTCAACCTGGTTCTCGCTGAACAAAGGTATTTGCATCTCTCAGATGGCAACTCCTTTCAAGGAGCCTCATATGACTTTAGAGCAGGACACTTAGGCTCCTTTTTCTGACTACCCACTAGTCCTTGACAAACTTAATTCTCAGGGAGGATTTATTCCTGGCCCTTCACCAGTGCCACAATGGAAGTGGCTCTCTAGAATACACATGAAGCTACTGAGTAGAAACATCACTATTTATGCAAAATTCATGCTTATTACTGACATGCACTCTGGATGGAAGGGTGAATATTATTCTACAAAAACGCTTCTGAGAATCTATAAAACCTTCCCTCTTCAAAAAAGGAAAGATACAGTGTGAAAATACCCTCCCTTTCTGGATCCAGGCTACACTCCTTAACTTTTTCACCAAAATCAAGACATTTAATCCATCCTCCTCAACCTCGCTTTACCAATCTGATTAAACTAGGTTACTCCCTCTCCCTGCTGCCTCTGACACTTAAAAGTTGCCTGAACCAATCAAATGAACATGACCTGATTTGGCTTAGGCAAACAACTAGGCAGAATGCGTATTATAATTACTTATACTAACTAAGCTGGGCTTTTCAGATTCTTTAGCTAATAATACTTCCTAGTAGGAAGGACCACTGAGAAGGACACAAGGCTATAAAATTGTTGCCACGCACCGATTTCCAGCAAGGACATTGGAGACAAACCATATTTGATGGAAAAACTATATTTTTACATCAATACCTATGCTTATTGAAGTTCACTTAAAAACAAAACAATCTCAAATGCTCAGTTCTACTGTCTATAAACACCACTATAGAAAGACAACAGAAATCCCAGAAATGAAACTGTCTCTTCCATACTCAAAAGTAGTGTAAAAGTACTTTTTAGGTCACATGATTATTTTTTGCTCTTGCTCTCAGATTCTGACCACTAACCCAGCCTCAAGTCTTGTATATTTGTTTATCCTACCTCTGACTCAAGTGGTTTTTATTATTATTATTATTCAGGTATAATTAACACAGTGTTCTATTAGTTTCAGGTGTACAATATAATGATTCAACAATTCTATACACTTCTCAGTGCTCATCAAGATAAGGGTACTCTTAATCCCCATCACCTATTTCACCCATCCCCCCACCCTGCCCTATGGCAACCACCAGTTTTTTCTCTATTTTTAAGAGTCTGGTTTTGTTTTGTTTTGTTTTTTCTTTCTGTTTGTTCATTTGTTTTGTTTCTTAAATTCCACATATGAGTGAAATAATATGGTATCTGTCTTTTTCTGACTGACTTATTGCACTTAGCATTATACCTTCTAGGCCCATCCACGTTGTTGCAAATGGCAAGATTTTATTCTTTTTTATGGTTGAGTAATATTCAGCTATATATATAAATATAGATATCCCCTATCTCTCTCTATATAGATATAGATACAGATGTAGATATATCCCCTATCTTCTCTATCCATTTAGCTATTGATGGCCATATTTGGGCTGCTTCTATATTTTGGCTATTGTAAATAATGCTGCGATAAACATAGGGGTGAATATATATTTTCAAATTAGTGTTTCTATTTTCTTCAGGTAAATATCCAATAGTGAAATTACTGGATCATATAGTAATTCTATTTTTAATTTTTTGAGGAACCTCCATACTGTCTTCTATATTCTTGAGATACAACTGACAGTAGAAAGACCACCACATAATACTTCAAATACCCGTCCCCCCTCCCCAAATTCTATAAAGTCTTCTTGAACACCATATACCTACTACAATTCCAGTACCAATGGTCAAACTACTTCATCTGGAATTGGGTTAAAGTTAATGGAACATTCCAGATTAATCCATATCAACAGCAGTTAACCTAGATCATTTGAGGATGAATTTTAATTTTAGAATAACTAAACTTGGGGAACTGTTTCTTATGAAACATAAGGGGAATCTAATAACAAAGACTTGTTTGATTTCTTAAGAAATGGCATGATATATAGGAGAGAACATAGGATTTAGCTAGACTTGCATTTGAACTCCAGATTTCTCCCAGTTATATGATCTTAGTCAAGTAACTTACATTCCAGATGTTCATTTTCTTCCCATTAAAATGCCATAGTAACAATGTTTATATTACAGAATGCTAGGTCCAGGTGGTACCTCTACCAATGCAAGTGTGGGAACCAAAGAATACCTTGCAAAGGCTTTTTATTTTTCCCTGCTTTATTCACAGATGCATTCTTTAAAAAAAAAAAAAAAAAGATTTTATTTATTTATTTGACAGAGAGAGTGAGAGAAAGAGAGCAAAAGCAGGGGGAGTGACAGAGGGAGAGGGAGAAGCAGACTCCCCACTGAGCAAGGAGCCTGATGCAGGACTCGATCTGAGGACCCCAGGATCATGACCTGAGCCAAAAGCAGACACTTAACTGACTGAGCCACCCAGACACCCCTCAAAGATGCATTCTGATAGCAGTTCCCAAAGAAAGGCTCAGAAATATTTTAGGCAATGCCGCCAATAATGAGTGAATGGATTACACCCAAAGGTACAACTTTGTAGTTAGGGCTCATTTGGATGTATAAGCTCTGGTTTACTTGCTAAAAATACCAGGGGGACCACTTAACTCTGGGGTACAAGATTAACAACAGCAGCAAGAACAGCTACCATATGGATGCTTACATCACTAGGATGAATGCCTTATCTACATTAATGATGTAGATTAATTCACTTATTCCTCCCTAGCACCAATGAGATACATGATCTCTATTTGTATTTTATAGCCAAGAAGGTGAAATCATAGAGATTAAGAAAATTTCCCAAGGTCAAAACCTGAATATCAGAGCTGGGATTTTTTTTTTTTCCCAGACTAGTAAATGTTAGTGGAATTACTAAAAGAAAAATATCTATGTTACAATTCTTCTTTCTCCATTGTGAGGTTTCCCAACAGCAGGTAAGGATCTATTACAGCTCAGAGAGACACAGGAGAAAATGTAGCATGGCATGCAAAGACGGTGTGCCTCCATGGAGTCAGTCTGCAGAGGGACACAAGGAAGACTGAAACTCATATTCTGAATATTCAAGCTGACATCCATATGTCATGCAGCATAATTCTCAGGGGCCTACTGTATACATTGCTCTGACAATTTTGCTGAATTGTGGTTAATAATTGGAAATTAGTCTTCCCAAGTATGAAAATATCCTCTGTCTCCAAAGGGTCAGAAGTGTCACAGATAGGATGCTAACATTCAAATTAAATTCCATTTAGCGTATCCCATTTGAATGACTCTCACTGAGGTCAAGCTTTCCAAGGCATGAGTTCAGGGATGAAGAGTAGCTAGGGAGCAGCCATAGTCCTCTAGCTGGCTTGCAGTTACCAGTTATAGTCCTAGTAGAAAGTGGGGAACCAAAGAGGGCTTCCAGCACAAAGCAAGCTTCAGAAACAGGCTAGATGAAGTTGTTGGGCAGGGGCAGCTGTTCTGCACCCATGTGGATTTACTTCTGTTATTCAACACCAGAAAAGCCCAAATGCAACTCTGTCACTGCCCTGCCATGTTTATAGGCTGATGCCAGAGCCCTTAGCTTTGTCTTTTAACCTGGAATGGGTTATGGAAATATCTATATTGAACTTCAACTTTTGACTGTGATGTAGGGGAGGAATTTACCCAGCTGGGATCAGAATGGGATCACCAATGGGATCACCCATGCCCAGACTTGGGACATTTGTTGACTCTCCTAAAAGTAACAACATTCAGGAACATGGTGCAACTATTTAATTTACTATGGGCGAGGCACTGAAGCAAGTCTAAAGTTCCCGCCCTCATGGCACTTGCATTCTGTTGGGGAAAGACAGGTGGTAATAAAGCAATTAGAAAACATGATCACTCCATATGGTGACTAATACCAAGACCATGAAATCTGTGAGGTGTCACAGTGACAGGATATAGGTGAGATCAGGTGGTCTCAGAAAGCATTTCTGAGAAGCTGCTATTTTTGCTGAGATGTGAGTTACCTAGAGGTGCCAGCCATGCTGAGATCTGGAAGAAATCCTTACAGTTGCTGTTGTCTCTGTTAGGAATGAGTCTGGATTAATTAAGATACAGAAAGAAGACAGTGATGTGACTGCAAAATGGTGAATGAGGGGAGAATAGTAAGAAATTAAGGCACAATGGTAGCAGGCCATATCATGTAGAGTGGAGAAAGCCAAGGAAGGAAGATGGCATGATATTTTAAGGGACAGAGGAAGCCACTGGAGTGTTTTAAGTGCAGGAGTGACAATATCGGATTTGGGTTTTTACAGTCAAATTTTGGTTACTGTGAGGAGGAGAGGTTTTAGGGCAAGCGAGGGTGAAAACAGAGAGACAATAGACTGTTTTAGTGTCCAGGCTGCAGTAGACACGGGCAGAGGTGCTTTGGGTTAGAATGTATTCTGGAGGGGCCTCTAGGTGGCTCAGTCAGTTAAGTGTCTGACTCCTGGTTTGGGTTCAGGTCATGATTTCAGGACTGTGGGATCAAGCCCCGCTTTGGGCTCCATGCTCAGCAGGGAGCCTGCTGGAGATTCACTCTCCTTTTCCACCTCCCTCTACCCCATCCCCCTGCTTGCTCTCTCGCTCTCTCCCTCTCTCAAATAACTAAATAAATAAATCTAAATGAATGAATGAATGAATGTGTTCTGGAGGTAAAGACTCACAAGGACTTGTGGATGGACTGGACCTGGCGGTAAGGGAAAAATCAAGCTCTCCTGGGATTTTTAGTTAAGGAACCGTGTGTTTTATTGAGTTTGGAAAAACCAGTCTGAAGAAGAGCTGAAAAACTCCCAGCAGTAAAGATTCAGGAAGAGTTGGGCGCCTGGGTGGCTCAGTTGGTTAAGCGACTGCCTTCGGCTCAGGTCATGATCCTGGAGTCCCTGGATCGAGTCCCGCATCGGGCTCCCTGCTCAGCAGGGAGTCTGCTTCTCCCTCTGACCCTCCCCCCTCTCATGTGCTCTCTCTCATTCCCTCTCTCTCAAATAAATAAATAAAATCTTTAAAAAAAAAAAAAAGATTCAGGAAGAGCTCCCCCTTGGCCATCCTGAATCTGAAATCCCTACTAGCAATTCTAGGGGAGATGGCGGCTGAGTATGTACATGGACACACATGTCTCCATCCTAGAGGTCAGTGAGGTCAGAGCTGGAGGTAAATATTTGGAAATTTGTGAATCACTGCTTAATAGGTGAGATTTAAAGTTGTTCTTTGTGGTTGTTGTTAGAGGGAGAAAAAAAAATGATGAAAAGAGAGTTCACATGGAAAATCATGGTTTGAGCAATTGTGTCTGGAGGTAGCTGTCCATGGCGGCAGGCAGCTCTCCAAGCTGTCAGTGCCCCACCCAACCTCTCTGGTACTTTCCCAGAGCTGCTAACTGAAAATGAGAAGGTTTCCTTGGACACGCTGCTCTGATAGAACAGTGAGCTTCCCTGTGAAAATGTCTCCTCCTGTCCTCCTTCCAGGGATGCAGCCTTCCCATCTGGCCCAGGGACTGGAGCCATCAGGCCCACAGGCCAGCAAATACACCTCCCATCTGAGGGTCATGACTTCCTCCCTTACCTCCATCTTCACCCCCATCCCCCAACAGGTAAATGTCTGACTGAAATTAACAATGAGATGCCAAGGGACTCACCATTCAAAGTCCCAGTCGGCACAGACACAGGGTTCTGAGACCACTGTCCCTGAAGAGTCTCGGCCCAGGGCACACTGAGCTCCTGGCTTGCGTTTCTTGAATATTTTCCTTTCTCCCATGACGCAGGGCTCCCCCTTAGAAAGAAAGTCCATAGTGAGAGAGGCAGAAAAACACAAAGGAGATGAAATAAACCAGCTTCTCGATAAGAAACATTAGCCTTTTCATTCTCTTTTAGTCACTCTGTGTAGCAATCTCTTTCCCAGTAACCATTCAGGAGTCTCAAGGGAAAAAGGGCCAGTGTGTTACTACCATACCAGAGGAACATCATAGAGCTGTCCCAACACTACCCTTCACCCCACCTAGCCAATGATGTCTGCTTCATCTTGTTTCTTTCCTACCTTCAGAGACAATGCACCTTCAAAGAGAGCTCACAGATCTCCAAATTGCCCAAATGACCTCAGCATAAATTCTAGTGGAAAAGAACCCACTTCTGGCACAGTTTTAACACCATCTTCAGAGTAAAATTGAAGCTGGCCCCAAAAGTTCCCTCTCTCTGATAAACAACCATGCCCAAGTCCTTATTCCCAAGCAAGGGCAAAAAGAGGAGAAGCTGATACAAATTACATGAACCCAATGGTTCTGAGAATGCAGAAGTCTGCTTACGTTGCACAGCAACAAATATCTGCCATTTCTACTAGAGCCACTCACCCCCATCCCTCACCCTTTCTCTATGGTCCTGTTTTCAGTGCTCTTGGGGCTCTTACTGCAGGCTGGCCTGACAAATGTTCTCACCCTCTCCATTGGAAGGTGAGATGATGAAACCGTTGAAAGGTCTCTTAACTGTCTGGGCTTATTTCTCCACAGATAGAGCTAAAGTCCCAGCTTATCATTGTCACCTCACCCCTAGGCTACTTGGTGACCTCAATGGGTAGATTGGAATCCCAGGGTGCAAAAGGGTCCTGAAATACCATTTGTCCACGCTGGACCTGGATGTGTGGACTCCAACCCTTCCTCCCAAATCTACTATTATCTTTGGATGGCTCGTTACCTTCCACCTCCAAATAGGAAGGCCCAGAGATGACCAAACAGGGCTTGTGGAAGCTCCACCTCCTAGAAGCCAGTGTGCCCCTACCCTATGGTGTACCTGATTGAGCAGGTGCCAGGTCTGATAGTCCTCCCTGGTGCAGCGCCGGCTGAAGATAGATTTGTAGTCCACTTTCACCAACTGCCATTCAGAACGGAGGCTGAAGTGGCCAAAAACTCTAAGTGTTTAGGGGAGGCATGGGAGAGACAAGCAGAGAGAGGCCCCTAGTCAGTCACTAATGCACAAAGACTGGAGGGAGAGAGACTGAATTGCAGCCTGGACTCAACAGATTCTTCCAAAATGACGTCTTTGAAGGTCACCAAGGACAAAGTGCACCATTTTATAACTCCAGCCAATTGACATGGTATTCACAGTGGGTTTAAAACTAACCACTTTTTCAGTTGCAAAAGTAATATATGTGCTTTATAGGAAGCACTGAAAACACAGAAAGATATGAGGGAAAAAATTCACCCAGTAGTTCAAAATATTCCACCCAGATAGAACTGTTGTGCATATTTTGACTTGTAGCCTTCTTGTTTCACCTTAATGCAAGCACAGTTATTTTATCTACTGATATCTACTAACAGGGACTCAGTTTTCTCACCTGTAAAGTAAATTGTATGTATGTATGTTGGAGGGGGGTGGATTAGCTAATCTAAAGTATGGCTGCCAGTTCCAATATTCTGACTAAATCTCAGTGTGTTTTAGTTGAAATCTTCATTGCTTAATTCACATGAATATCATTCCTTCCCCCTTCCCTGAAAAATCATAGTAGCCTCATAAAAAGAACTCATATTTATGTATAGTAAAGAACCATACCATCTGTGTGACTTAGATAATCAATACCACCCTTTTCAAAGCCCAGAAGTTGATGGCCCTGTAAATATGAATGATCAATCGTTTCTAGAAAAATAGAAAAAATGACTGATCATCCATACTCCACTCGGGTATGGCATGTCTTGTAATTACAACGCAAGACATCTATCATAGTGCTATAAATGGGAGACCAATCACTCTGGGAACCTAAACCAATGGAAGTCTTTCAAGGCACTGGATGTCTTCCATGTGAGCAAAACTTAATCATGCTCCCAGCCCTGGATTCTCCTCTCCCCACAGCCAGCTCTTCCTATGGTGACACCAGGAGACTAACTCTCCTCAAGGGACAGTCCCTGCTGCTATCTGAAGGATGAGTTCAGATGCTTTGGGAGGGGTGAGAGCGGACTAAAACTGTGAAATAGACACAGAAATAGGATCATTTTGTGGATCGTACAACTTATATTACATCTTGGGAAATGCCCTTTAATGTTCTATCAGTTTAAAAGTTAAATACAATTTTTTAGAGTCTTGTCTAAAAGAAGATTAAACAGACTTTGAGGTGAATAAGTCATGGGGATAAAAGGCACAGGCCAGGGAATACAGTCAATGATACCATAATCGCACTGTATGGTGACAGATGGTAGCTACACTTGTCATGACCGTAGCATACCGTATGGAGATGCTGAATCACTATGTTATACACCTGAAACTCATGCAAACTGTGTGCCAACTATACTAAAAGAACAAAACCAAAAACGTATGGTCTTTATAAGAATCTTAGCTCAGCACTGAGTAGCAGAAGCCATGGGGCTAGAATATTTTGGGTTGTGTGGCCAATAGCGTGTGAAGCAGAGTGAATGTAAGCACCTCCCCCCGGGTTCTCTCTGTTCTTCTTCATTCATGCTGTATTCAGTGGTCTCCAAACCCAATTCATCCATGCCAGTTTACCACTGAACTACTTCCACCTTTTAGTCTCAATTCATTTCATGGAGAAGTCAGGAGTCAGTTGCTTTTAAATCAACAAAGCAGTTATATCTTAAAATTTTCTACTTGTTTGAAGAGTTATATTGAAAGATCGTTGGAAGAAACAAACAAACAAAAACCAGTGGGAGGAGACTTGGATGAATGCCTTCTGTCTTTATCCAGCCCACCTAAATCTTCCCACATTCAAATGTTATCTCCTCTAGTCAGTCTTCCTTGATTGGAGTACTCTGAGTAGAAGAATTTTAGTGATGCCAAACCAAACACTTCCACTTACTCCAAATAGCTTACAGTTAAATTTCATGGATCACAAAACACATCATGTCCGATTAATCCCATTCTCTTCTATGAAAGGGTTACAAGGCAGATAGAAGGAAATATGAGGCACATGATTTACCTGGATATTAGCAAAGCATCTGACAGTGTTTGCCATAATAGTCTTGAAGAAAAGATGAAAAAATATGAGCCAGGTGCCAGTAAAATTATGTGACTGAACAGTACCTAATTAAAGCATTAAAATCAACCAGAAGGGAGGGTGTGAGTAGTCAGCTACAAGGTTCTGCTGTCTGCTCTTTCCTGTTCATCATTTTTATTAATGACTTGAAGACATGAAAATAATGGTCATCATTGGAAATCACATTTTCTGATGACACAAAGCTGGAAGAAACCGTCAATATGCTTGATGGCAGAATCAGGACCCAAAAAGGTCTTTCCACACTGAAGGGAGAGGCTGAGTCTACTAACATGTGGAGTCACAGAGAGAGATGTCAGATCCTCCTGCTCACAATCATGTAAGTATTGAATAAATGAAATAATGCTTGATGCAATTCAGGTTAAATAATAATAGTAGTAGTGATAATTAATAATAATAATAATAATAATGTGGCAGCTTAAGACTTGTCATACACAATGTGATTAATATAAGTGAATGCTCCAGAGAAACCAAAAATATTTAAGATGATCTTAGAATGTATTAATTACTGCATTTTGTTTATTACCTAGAATGAAAGAGGCAATATCTGGGTCAATTTTACATTACTTAGATCACAAAGAAAAATTGTAGTTAGTTTGGGATGTCACCATTCAATCCCCTGAAATCTTAAATAAAAATATGCATTTGTTGGCCCATGTGTATTTATTATGGAGAAATTACATTTATTTTATCAGATTTGCAAAGGAGTTCACAGTTCCCTAAGCTTAAGGACCACTGAAAAACAGAGAACTAAGATGATGTACTGGATGGAATAGTGGCTCCCCCAAGGGACATGAATGTGTTCTATTCCCTGTAACCTGTGAATGTGACCTTACCTGGACCTTTGCAGACATAAGTAAGTTAAAGATCTTGAGATGAAATCATCCTGGATTATCAAGTTGGGCCCTAAGGACAGCATCCTTATAAGAGATACAAGAAGAGAGACACACAGAGAGGAGGAGGCCATGCGAAGAGGAAGGGAAGACTGGAGTTCGGTGGCCACAAGCCAAGGAACACTTGGAGCCCCCATAAGATGGACGTCTTCCCTTCCCACTAGAGGCAGTGCTGCCCTGCTGCCATCTTGATCTTGGACTCTGGCCTCCAGAACTGTTAGAAAATTAATTTCTAATTGTTTAGCCACCTAATTTGTGGTGATTTGTTAAGTCTATCTAGCCATGAAGTGGTGTGAAAACACTGCCTGGTTTTTGATATGTTAATATTTTTATACGTTAATATTTTTACTTGGGAGAGTGCTAGTCTGCTCTCCCATGTGATCACTTTCACATGCCATTTAAGCATCTAGTGTTAGGATTATGAGCTTTGCTCATTTTCACATTGGACCCCAACTAAGATCAGGGGAGCCCAACTAAAACCCCTTGGCAACTTTCGGACATTAATGTATTCCCCATCTCTCCATCCATTATCAGTTCTGGGAAGAAAAATGTTCATCATGGGCCCCCTCCTGTGGGGCATAAGCAACTGATACATGGTCTCTCTTTTGCATGTATCTGGGTTCTCTAATTCCGCTCAATACTGCATTCATTCACAGCTCTTCTGATTAGAGCCCATGGAAGCCAAGGAAATGACAGAAACGCAGCAAACTTAGCAGGAGATAAAATAAGGACTAATTTAAATTCAAGAATTTCTCATCCCTTTTCATAACTACTCTTAGAACAGATGTTAACATTCACAATAGGATTTGTGAAAGTGAGAATCCAGCAGAGAAACCAGGGTGACCATCATGAGAAACCATGCCTGTCACTTTGGGGTGATAAGCACCCATGAGATGGATTAGGGATAGAGAAAGCCAGACTACTTCTAATTAATAATAAAAGAATTTCCCCCAAAATATTTTCTCATCCATTGGAAATGTTTCTCTAAAGTTACAAAGCTCATCACCAATAAAGTAGGCAGAGCATACTCCTCCCACTTGTGGTATATTTTTGGGGAACAACGTGGTTTATACATCAATTTAATATGAAACCCAAGAGAGGTAGGGTGGAGGAACCAAAGACATGGAATATCTCTAAAAGGATAATGCAATTCACAGATCAGGTGCTACTTCTTTCAGAAAGTTTTCTGTGACTGTTCTAGCAACATGAGCTCTTTCCTCAGAAGCTCAAATGGTCCTATTATGTCTCTTCCAGAGGTTCTCCACTGTCTGCATCAGAATCACCTAGAGGGCTTGTTAAGTATAGATTGTCTCATACCCAGACTTGTATGTTTTGAGTGACTGATTATTTGCATTTCTAACAACTCCCTAGGTGATGTCGATGCTGGTCCCAGGACCATCCTTTTAAGAAACACACCTCTAGACCACTTATCTAGAATTTAATTCTCCTATCTTTGGACAAATTTGTGTCAACCAATTAGAAAGCTCCTTAAGGCTGGGAATGCTCCTTGTACTTTTTTGTATGCCATATGGCCTTTCAATGGTAGATGATTGACAAAGAATAGGTAATTAATTATTGAGGAACAAGGAATTTTAGAGTGTGGTTTCTTTCTCAAGTCTTTGGCAAAAAAAGGTAATTTCTAGCATGCCCAAATCCACTATCATCCAGAGTTCCACTTTCTTGCAATTACCAGGAAAACTATTTTGAGCCTCTTCTATGAAAATGCATTCTAGCCCCTCTTCTTTACTTCAAGTGTATTTTCACCAACATAACAAAACCTTATCATGTGAGATAATGTATGGGAAATCTTGAAAATTCCAATGGACAACAAATGTTCATTACCATCACCACCATATTGCTGGAACCCCCATAGACTCATACCCAAGGGCCTCCTCGTCAAGAGCTTTTGATAGATTTGGCTCAATATCCCTTTTTCAAGGTACATACTAACTCAAATGCAGCATGTGTGTGTGTATGTGTGTGTGTGTGTGTGTGTGAATTTGATACAGAGCCTTGGAGAAAGTAGATGCTTCCTACATAAATACAAATGACTATCTGGAAACAGGTAGCCTTCCCTTTAGTTCCCTTGAAGAAGTTGCTCCCAACCACAGAACAAAATTAGTGAATTCTCTAAGCCATTTCTCAATATATGGATTTTCAGGAAAAATCAATTAAAATTTATTACTTCTCTTTTTCTTTTTCTTTTTCCCTTGCCACCTGGATTTTTTCATGAGAGTTTTTGGCTCCACTTAAGATTCACCTTCTTGGGCTATATAAACCTAAGAGACCATCTCTTTCTTTCTTTAAACTCCTCTGGTGCCAATAGTCTACACTACAAATGTGACTCCGGTCAGATAGCGTCCTCCCATGCTCTTGTGCTATTACTTGACTTCTAGCATACAGATGGTCTGGGCGTGGTGGCAAGAGTATGAGGCAAAGATGTAGAAGACATCTTTCCCTAGTACTGGTCTGCCACTAAATTAGCTAGGTGACCTTGAGCAAATCACTTCCTCTCTCAAGCCTTTAGCTTCCTTACAGAAGATGACTTTAATCAGTGACACATATACTCCAAGGATGGGTGCAAGAAACAGTCTAGGTGGAATGTGGCCCTTTCAAGATAATTTCCAAGAGTTTATTTTCTTTCACTCCTTATGTCTAACTCCAGGTGTACAAGCCACCTATCTCTGGTGACCCCATACACAAAGGATTTATTTATTAGAGTCATTCATCTTTGTCTCTACTGGCACTTCTTCTATATAACAGATGCTCATTAAATAGTTCTGGGTTGATTAATGGATAGAATTAATCTATCAAAGTCATTCACTTCTTCTAAAATTGGGGTAATAGCTTTATCTGCCCTTATTTCTGGGCCAAAGAACATGGTTGAGCTGCGCGTCCTTTGGGGTTTAGAAAGACAAAAACAATCTCAAGAGGGAAATAGCAGTGGCTTCTCTGTCTTTGTTATCCTGGACTGTGATAGGATTTCCACAAACAACTATGATTTTCTGGGACCCTAACTAACATACCCTGTCTAATCCACCATCCAGACTTGAGTGAGCTTTTGGGGGAGGGGAGTGATTAATCTGAGGGAGGGAAGTGGTCCACAAAAATAAAAAAAACTTCATTAGAATTCCATACACACCAAGGGTTAGCTACTCATTAATTAAATGATTTCAAAGGGGATCTTGGTATATAATTGCTATAATTTAGGTGGAAACAATGCCACACTAAATGTAATTAGAGGAGCAGGCTCTGTAAAGATCTTTTTCTCTTTATAGGGAAGCAACTCTGGGTCACCTGATTCTCCCCTGCATAGTTCTTTTTCCCCACCTCCAATTATACCAACCTTCATACATAGTTGTAAAAGCTGAGAGAAGTTTCTAAGAGATAGTGGTTGGTCACAGTCCTTCAGAGAGGAAAAGGACAAGGATTCATTACTAGAAAGTGACTAGAAATGTGCAAAAGAAAGAACAAATGGTGTGTGGGGAGTCAGATTAGGACTTTACTGAGGACTAATTTTTGAGAGAACATATGATCGAACTCAACTAAGATGATACTGTGTTGCCATCAACCTGCCCCAGAACCACCCTCCCTTTCCCTTATTTTCCTCAGGGACTCCTGCACCTGCATCTCAAGCTCTACTAATCACCAATTCCCCCACTTCTATCTGCATGAATAAAATCTTAAGAGAACAAGGCCAAAGCTGACTATATCAGTTCCTTCCTGACTTTCCTCTCCTGTGGCTGACTCAACTGAGTTCTCAGTCATCAGACTAGAAACCGAATTCAACACCTTGTTCTTGCCATTCCTTCATTCCTTCATTCTCTGTCTATCCCAATCTCATTCTAAATGCCACCTCCTCTTAGAAGCATTCCTTAGATATTTCAAGTCTAAGTGATCTCTCCTTCTTCTAAACTTTTGACTTCCTGTGTGAGTAGATGGTGACCTTGTCCTACAGAGGCAGAGGATTTTCCTCAGTTTCTCTAGCCCTCTGTTTCAGTGACACCATATTCTCTTTGACTTCCTCCTACTTCTCTAAGTGTACTTCTCACCCACCTCTTCTTCCTCCCATGTCTGACTGTTGTAACTTAAGCCTTCTTTTTCTCAGTTCCTACACTTGACCTTGGCAATCCTATTCATTTCAGCAATTTCAACCTCTATGTAGAAAACTCCCAAGGTACCTACTCTTGTCCTTGAACTCTCATAAGATCTAGTCATGAATATCATGTTAAAACCTTTGAATTTGATTCAAAAGCCACCCTGCAGTAGCCTCCATCTACCTTTGTAGTATTACCTCCTGCTACTCTCCAATGCTGCTTGTGGTCAAACAGAATTCTATTCCTTCCACCAAAAGTGGCATGATTTCCTAGTGTCTGCTTTTCCTCTGCTTGGAATGCTGTTCTGACATCTTATCTTGTCCAATTCCTACTCATTCTGCAAGTCTCAAGTCAAATAATAGGCAGGTGATGGGGAAAAAAATGGGTTAGAGTGAAAGAAGGGGAGGGAGAGCTTTTCAAATCTAAATATTTCATAGTGGCCATTTTGATTTCCTCTTTAAAAAACAAAACTACTCCTAAATAACCCAGGGTTTTATTTCCAAACGTATGAGGTTTTTTCTTTTATTTTCCTTATCATCATTCTATTTTTTAAAGTTTTTATCTAATTATAACATTCAGAGGGAACATGATCTCAATCATATCAGCTCTTTGGAATTAGTCCAGAATTTCCATGTGGCCCAGTGTATAGTCAATTAAAAAAATTAAATGTTTGCTTAAAAAATATATATTCTCTATTTGTTGAGTTGTCATATACGGATTTTTAAATAAAGCTTACTAATAGTATTATTCATCCAAATCATACCAACTTTTTGACTGCTTGGTCTATTGGTTTCCATGTGAAATTTATTAAAATATTCCCCTATGATATTGCAAATCTTCTATTTCTCCTTGAGTTTTCATATGTTTTTGAATTACGTAATCATAACACTATACAGGTTTTGAGATTATTCTATCTTCTTAATGGATTATTCTTTTTAGTTTTAACTCAAATGCTAACTTTTCTATTATGTTCCCCCTGATCGTCCCTCTTCCTGCATTCCTTTCCTTAGGAAGAAAAAATAAATATCTCTTTCCTCTGAATTCTGGTAGCATTGTTTCTATATTTTGCATAATACCCTTAGTACTTCCAATAGGGATCAAAATTCATATACTACATACATAAGTGTCTTAACCTCCTTGCTAGATTTTAAACTCTTGAAAGTTTGCAACTTACATATGCTGTGCCTTCCACATCATAAATGTTTATCATATATTTATTGTCTGAGAGCCAGTAGAATGAAGTAGTCAAACACAAAGGTATTGGCATCATACAGGGCAAGATGTGAGTGCCAATCCCAGATCTATAGAAAGTTCCTTACATGTATTAATTAGACTTCAGTTTCCTCATGTGCAAAATATGGATAATAACAGAACCTAACAGAGTTCTGAGGTTTAAATGTTTTTCATAATTATAGTGTTTTGTATAAATTAAGAAGTAAATAATTTTAAACTATTAATATTTTTATATAAAGTACCGAATTATGATAATTTACTTTATATCCTTTGTCAGATGCCTGAGAACTTTGTGGGCAGATAGTATGCCATATGTGTTTATATCCCCATGATCTCTACAAGACAGCAAACAGTAGGTACCCTAGGACAGGCAATGAAATAACAATAATAATAATTATAAATGCTAATAATAGTGATAATTTATCATACACTTATAATTTATTAACCACTTTGTATGGATTACCTCATTTCATTTATTATTTCCATTTAATAGAAAGGGAAACTAAGGCTCAAAGAAGTTAAGTAACTCATCCAAAAAGAATTATAGAGCAAGTAGGTGTTGGAACCAGTCCAACTTAGGCAGTTGCTACTAATATTATAACACAGTTTTAGCACTATACTTTTAGCAAGGCCCATACGCCTTTTTAAGTGTTTCATGATTCATTAGAAATCATTTGACTGCACAGTTTGGCACTGAGGTATGGGCATGGGGGTCCTCTTAGTACCAGCTCATTATAGGCTGCCTGCACAAAAGGCAGAAACCCCATGAAATATATAAACTTGAAAGCACAGTTGGAGGAAGGAAGAAAAGAGAAATCTGCAGAGAAGATGTATCCAGAGAGCTTCAATTATGACCCAATTTGTCTCAAGGTCTAAGCATCTACTATGTAGGCAATTATGTATTTGAACCCGAACCATGACCACCTTTATTGGTTCCTTCTCTAGCTGGGAGTCCACGGGGCATGGAAAAGGACAAACAGAATTATAAAGTCTTAGTCATCCAAGTTGTCCTTGGGATGAACCATTGACCCAACCTCTTCACACGTTGGCTGGAGAAACAAAGTAGTAGTCTGCACAAGAACACAAAGAACTAGGACCCAAGTCTCCAGAAACCTAACTCTTCCTCCCACACTGACTGCTTTTCACGGGAAACCATTGCAGCATGCAGGCTGAGTCATGCTGTGCCATGTATAACAGTAGTGCTATAAGTCATTACTTGGTGGAACTCAGAGTAGACTAGAGATAGTATCTGGGGCTATGGCAAAAAACAGAAGTCTTCGGCCAAGACTCACCTTCTACATTTTGCTGGCTTTTCCTTCAGGCTTCTATGTCTAAAGGATGCTCTGGATTTTCCAAACTCTAGCATGCCAATCTAGAACTACAGATATGTGCTCCAGCTTCTTTTAGGAAAGAGGATTTTCTTTGATTTGTTAAGATGTAGAATTTTCCTCTATACACTTTACTGAATCATATGAATCATCAGAATGACAGAGATAATGATGTCCCTGGTTTCTGGGGAAGTGAGCCTGCTTCTCTCCAAAAACAGCTTAGCTGTTCTCACTAAGATAGGTGAAGGTCAGAGATGCTAGGGTGATGGAGTCTAAGTTGAGCTTCGCAGGGGGCTGGCAAGCTGGAGGGTAGGCATAAACCTTCAATTGATAAATGAGGGAGAACCCCTGTGGGTCCCAGGGAAGAAGAATTCTCCCACTGGCCCAGGTACTACCTCCACATTGACATGTAGATATATGTGCGCCACATCAAAGCTTCTGCAATGACCTCGTCTGGCTACCTGCAATTTCCCCTATTGACACACTGGATTTATTTCTCATTCCTCTAAGTAAACAGTTAAACCTGCTGTGGATTCCGGTGAGTCACACACCATCTTCTCTGCCACCTCCGTCCAGGACTCAGAATTAGCCATTGCTAGGAAACCGCAAATCCCAGCTCAATCCTTTTACCCAGCCTTGACTCCTTTCACTGGCTGGATGTCATTAATTTGAGAGCAAATTATTAGAAAGCTGGAAAACAGTTCTGAAATGCCTGCAGATTTATGATGAAGTCATTTCACAAAAGGTCACAGGCAACCCTGCTATAATTAAATCTTTCATTAATTTTTAAAATACACAATAACTTACAAATGCATCATAAATTAACCAGATGACCTTGAAGAAATTATTTAGAGCACTACTTCATCAGAAACCATCATCTAGCAATTTCCTGAATTTTTATTTTATGAGTGGGATTTGTCTATTTTCCATTCTGGTCTTTGATCAGATTCCAGTAGCCTGTTTATTTGAAATGATTTTGTATTAATTCACTCAGAGCATTAGTTAGCACTGGGAAGTGATGGTGGATAGTTAGGCCTCTCCCTTCCTTTAGGTCATAGCCCCAAAAGTAGAGTAAGTGTGACCCACACAATCACCCAAATATACTTAAATGCAGCTCCTCTTTTTCATTACCTAGGAGATACTTTTTTTCTCATGTGTACATTTTGATAAATGATTTCCCTTTTCTCATTATAAAAAGTTAGAAAACTATAAAAATGTATAGATGAGAAAATAAAAGCCCCATTGGAGGTAACCACTCTTACTATTCCGTGAGGTTCCCTTCTACTCATTCACAGTGTTGTTCTTTCTCAGACTAGGATGTAAGCAATAATCAGAAACCACAGCCGGGGTTGGAATTGTTGGAAGTTAGAGGTTCCCTGAGGTTTATGGCAATCTCTGTCTCAATCTCTCTCTCTTTCCCCCCTCCCTTCCCCCCACCATGTGTACCCACCACTACTACCACACCAATAAAAGCTCATAATTGGATTATAGAAAACAGATTCCATGAACGCTAACCTGAAATAAACCTCACACAAAACTGATCTTTTTTCTGTAGGGTGTGGAAGAGGGTTTAAAACACAAACTTCCCATCGGCAGAGCCCTTGACTATCTTGTGTATGCCTTAGCCCAGCTCCTAGAACTCTTAGAACAGTGTCTATTTTGTAGTGGGCATGCAAGGCACCCTGCTGAATAAAGAAGTAATAAATGTTCTTGTAATAGGGGCTTGATACATGTGGATCCCTGAGTCCTTTTCTAAATATCTAGTTCTCTCTGGAAGGCCAAGGCTCCCCATGCCTCCTCTTGTCTCCTTCTCCATGAGCCTTCCTCTCTGCTTCCATGGAAGGAGGTGCTGAGGACTAAATTCAAACCAAAGCAGAAAGCCATGTTCTGGGAAGGCCAGCCATCAGCATCCCACAGTTGTTGGTCTCCAGAAATTCAGGCCGCATCCTTGGCTACTGGTGTGTGTCCATGCCACCTGATTGTTTTCTCATTAGGGTGTAGATGGCTTAGCACTAAAGGAGGTCAGCAGCTGCAGTGGGATTGCACTGAGTGAAAGTGAGACAGGAGCCAGACCTTAATAGAAATAGTCAGGGGACCAGCAGCAAGGGATCCTGGGAGCAGAGCCCATCCCCACAGCATGATGCTCCAACCCTTGAGATGGTGGACAGAGGCAGGGATTAGAAGGTTTGAAAACAAGACCTGGAAGAGGCAGAGAGTGGAGGGGAGAGTAAGAAAGAAACTAAAAGGCAGTGGAACCAACAAGGCAAAGGGAAGAAAGCTGGGTTTTTGCAATGAATTTTAAGAATCATTCTATGTCCAAACAACTTTAATTCCTTTCTCAAAACTTAATAGGTTCCTTCAATGGGTTAGAAAGTTTGAAGTCCATAATAGTCATTTAGAAACTCTGGTCTGTGAACCTGTGAATATTGAGTCAGGAGTTGGTGGAAAAAGGGGAATCTAAGTGATGGACACAAGAGGGAGAAGGTGGGCATTCAAGACAGGAGGAAATAGATGGAAATCAAAAGAGCTGGAAGAAAGGAAAAGGAGTGCCACCTGGTTTTTCCATGGCATTATATTTCTCAGTCTCTTTCTTCATGTCAAGTCCTGAAGCAAGAGATAAAAGGAATCCTAGAAAGCATAAAATTCAGCCCTTGCCCTTAAATGTTTGCAGGGCAGTCCAATGGTATTATTCACTCACCATGTATCTGCTGTGCACCAATCGTGCACAAGCCTCCATGTTCAGGGCTCTGAAAGATGACCAATAAGACAGTTGCAAACCCTATGAATCTCACAGACTGAAAAAGACTTCACACTCCCACTGCAGAGATGACCAATACATGAAACACTCAGAAAACAGTGCAAAAATAAAGACAATGGCAATTTGCCATGACCCAGCCATCCTACTTGTAGGTACATGGTTACGAGAATTCTATGTAGGCACTTGGAGGCATATGCAGAGATAGAATAGTACTGCTGAAAATAGTCCAAAACTAGAAACAACCTAAATGTCCACTGATAAGAGAATGGAGAAATAAACTGTGTATTCCTATCATGACAGAATGCCATATAACATTAAAAGTGTCTGGACGAGATGGATATGCCCCAAGATAGATAATGTTGAGTGACAGACCCATGTAGGAGAATGATAGCACTTAGATAAATTATACACTTTAAAAACACATAAATCCATACTACATATATTTCTGTGGATAATTAAATACGTACTAAATGTATCAACACATGCACTAGAAGGATATGCATCAAATTCACGGCAGACCCTGATCTGTGTAGGGAGTAAGGGAAAAGGATCTGAAACGAAGCAATAATGGGAAGACTGATTCTCCTGGGATTCCCTGTATATTCATTTAAAAAAATCTGAAGCCAAAGTCATAGTGTGTTAAAAGTTATTAATTCCAGGTGGTTGGTACACTGGTGCTTATGAGATTATTCTTTGTACTTCATTACTGCATGTTTGAAACCCTCAAAGAGAACTGCAAGAAACAATATAGGTATGAAATTGTGGCTGTAGGATCTATAGTGGAAATCACAAACTGAAAATTTTACAGAAGCCAGAAGGGCAGCTTAAATGGACCATGAGGGAGCTGAAGCATGGGAGCAGACTCTTGTACATCAGATGAGAGGTGAGGCCCAGAAGAGCATGCCCAACCCAAAGTAGGCAGCTGCCTTGCAGTCCAGAAAATTGTTAGACTACGGACATTTGGGTTCAGTGCTGCCAGATGTTTCCAACTTTGCAAATTTGGGCTCCTTTAAAAAAAGTGCAGACCAAACTAAATACACCTGTGAGCCAAACCCTGCGGCTTAAGAAAGAAATTCAGTGAAAGGGAATGAGTAAGTGCTGAAGGAATTGAGGAGGGCTTCCCGAGAAAGAGGTGCCCTGACTGTGTGGTTAGGATAAGAAAGGAGGAAACTTCTTTTTTTTTTTTTTTTTTAAAGATTTTATTTATTTATTTGACAGAGAGAGAGACAGCGAGAGAGAGAACACAAGCAGGGGGAGTGGGAGAGGGAGAAGGCTTCCCGTGGAGCAGGGAGCCCGATGCGGGGCTCGATCCCAGGACCCTGGGATCATGACCTGAGCTGAAGGCAGATGCTTAACGACTGAGCCACCCAGGCGCCCCAAGAAAGGAGGAAACTTCTAAGGCACTCCAAATGATGTGCCTATTCAATCTTTCATAAAGGAGTGCGACTGGGCATGTAGGTTGTGAGTGGGGGAAGTTTGTAGAAACTGGGTCAAAAATTCAAATTATATTTGTAACAAGTCACAATACATTAAGCTCCATGTGCCCTCTCATTCAGGGTCCACAAATTACAACCTGTGGGACAAATCTGGCCTGCTCTCCATTCTGGAAGGCCTACAAGCTAACAATGGTTTTACATCTTAAATGGTTGGGGAAAGAAAAGCAAATGAAGAATGGTACTTTGTGACATGTAAAAATCGCATGCAATTCAAATTTCAGTGTCCACTGGTAAAGTTTTATGGGAACACACTGATGACCATTGATTTGCATACTGTGAGTGCCTATGGCTCCTTTCACCGTAGATCAGGAGTCAAGTAGGTGCACTCGAAGACCCTGTGGCCAGCAAAGTCAAAAATCTCTAGGGAAGATCTTTGTCGACCCCTTTCTAGGGGGCCAAAGTTCTTCCCTGCAAGTGACCCATTTCTTGCTTATTAGATGACGGAGGCTGCAAACATCTCTAATGTCCCCCTGTGGAGATTATTTCACGGATGTGGGAATTCCACATCCATGCCAGGAAAGCCAAGCTCAGAGGGAGAGCAGGTGAGGCTTCTAAGGTCACAGGGATGGTAATGGTACCCTGAGCACTCTCCCCGGAGTGTGGAGCTCCAACACCCAAGCTCTTGGCCACCGCTCCATCCCACACAGCAGTTTGCTGATCAAAATAAGTCTTTTCCTTCCAGGCTACTGCCAGCCCAATGACATCCAAAGGCCCCTATGCGGGCACACACGCTGCTTTTGTGTTCCTTGGCACCAACAGCAGTGTGCTTTTGGGATGATGGAAGTCGGCTGACAATGTGAAGGATGTGAACCCAGCAGCCAGCCTGAGAGGCAATGACTTCAGAATTCCACTGGATTTACCGATTACTCGAATGACTTACTTTGGGCAAAGTGAAATTGGGCTCTTCCAGCAAACAACAGAGAATTGAAAAACAGATCAATGGAAGCAGCACCGGTTCATTTCCAATGACTTTATCGGATGCAGTTACCGGAGGCTAAACAATGCATTTATGCTCAGGGTTGGGTCTCTGGGTGGCGCTGAGGCTACATTTGAGGGCACATTCCCTGCTAAGCATGTGGCCACAGTCTCTTAAGTGGAAAGAAGGTCTTCATTTTTTTTAACCTCTGTATCTCCAGGGTTGGCATAATTTTCTAGGCAAAATGTTATCTCCCCCTCTTTACTATGGCTATTAGTTCTGCTGATGGAACAATGGATCAGAGATTTATGCCAATTAGAATTGGATTTATCCAGGGAGTCAGCAAGGCAATTGGCCCTAGACAATTTGCTGTAAGCATCTCTAGCCTTCCTACTGCTCACTCTCCCCTCCGCAGGCCAGGCACGGTCTACTGCTCCATGTTTGCTCACAATGCTCCCTCTCTCCTTCTTCTCTGCAGAGCCACAAAGCCTTTTCTAGCTATTGTATCTTCAATCCCTTCTTTGATATCCAGTGGCAACTACAATTTGCCCCATACCTTCCAACTCCATTGTTCTCCAGGTCTAGCACATGTTCGTCATATCTTTTCAAATAGGTTGCGTTTGAATAGGTCTGCTGTGACTTGGTGTCTGGAGCACAGCGGCCACCGCTCAAGACTTAGTGAATAACTAGCATCCCCCCACTCTTGCCCCACATACCACGCTCCTTTACTGAACAAACCTTGGCGAACTCTACTACCTTTCCTCCAATTTCAGCTCTGAGCCTGATGTTTGAAATTCACATCCCTTGCTCTCAGTCTGCCTCTTCCTGAACATGTGAGAGGAGCACTGAATTTCTCTTGAGCCTCCATGTCCACAACTGCCCAGTGATAATGATCTGATGTACTTGGCAGGGTTGTTGTGAGAAATCTATGAAATCAAATTTGGGAAAGTGCTCAGATACCCGGCACAAAAGCGGGTGTTGGACAGACACAGGTTGGTAAGAAGATACTTCTGACTCCTGGCAAGAAGTGTCCACTTTCTTCCAGGAGGCAGGACTTCCCTCTTGGTTTCATTGTTTTTTTCCCCTGAGAGGCTGCCAGGTTCTCCCTAGCTCCTGTAGAAGATCAGCTAAATCACAGCCAGTTGGTTCAAATATTTCATATCAAGAAAGAACTTCAAATGTAGCTTTGAGGATGCAGGAAAGCAGTGGTTTTCCATCTGATTCCACATCTGAGACACACAAGAAAAGAGCTTTCCATAAAGGCTAATTTGGGGGCAAATAATAGACCAAAGAGGCCCGAGTGCTCCAGCAGCCCAGGCATCTCAGCAGCTAGAGAGCTACTGCCTGAGATGGCAATAGGCCCCCTGGCTTATCAGTCATCCGGCCCTGTTCTCAGCCTTAAGTACTAAGAATGGTCACATTTCACAATGAATTAGGCTAGACTAGATGGTTCCTGTCAAGGTTACCAAGGAGATGTTGAAATAATAACATCTGAAAAGACAGTGGAAAAAAGGGCAATGAAAGTAAGCAAATCTCATGCCTACAAGCCGGGGACTGTCTCTCCCACACAAATTCCCCTGTCGAGCTAGTGTTGGAAGGTACCCTGCTGCCCAAGCACTGGCCTCCAGGAGAAGTGGAAGCTGGGGGACTCCTGTGAAAGGTGGAGGAAACCAGGGATCACTCCCAGGAGGGTCCCCATTCTCTAGCTGCCCCGTTGTGCCCATGCATCATTCCACCCCTTGCCTCGTCATCCTCCATAGACATCTCTGCACACAGAAGGCTCTGACACCCACCCAACCCCTAGGTCCCCATAACTTGCAACTACTGGATTCTGATCATAGCACTTCAGAGTCCAGGGAAGTCACTATAATCACAACCGTGGAAAGATTATTGGGGACCAGGCACTGGGGTGGCTCAGTCGGTTGAGCATCTGCCTTCGGCTCAGGTCATGATCCCAGGGTCCTGGGATCAAGTCCCTAGTTGGGCTCCCTGATCTGCAGGGAGTCTGCTTCTCCCTTTGCCCCTCCTCCCACTCATTCTCTCTCCCTAACAAACAAACAAACAAACAAACAAACAAACAAATAAATAAATAAAATCTTTTAAAAAAAGATTATTGGGGGACCATAAAATATACTTAACTCATTCACATATTCATTTAATCATTCAATACATACATGCCATGAAATCCTGAGTGCAAGCACAAAACTGATAAACATATGGCACCCAAAGGACAAAATATACAAAGACCCTCCCTCATAAAATTTAAAAGTCATGTATGTGTTTACACACATACACACATATATCTGTCTGTCTTAAAGGCAGATGAAGGTGGAGGAGGAAGTTACAAAAAATGCCATATTCATTAATATTTATTGTTGAAAGCAGTGCAAAGGGAAACTACCTAGGGCTAAGACAGCATATGGCAAGGGGGTCCCCAGTGTGACCTGATGGGCTAAAGAAGGTGTGCTAGAATAGCTGATCCTTGAGCTGTGACCTGAAAGATACCTAGAAGTTTGGTTGTTCAAGTGTGGAGTGCAAGCACCTTCTAGGCAGATATGCAGACAAAAATCTCGGGGCAGGAAGGCACCATTGGATCAGAGAAAGGTGGTCAGAGTGTGGGGGCCAGAAATGAGGTCCCGGTCATGTGGTCAGTGTAGATATTTGTAGGCCATTCAATGAGTTTAGATTTTATCCTAAAGGCAATGGACAGCCTTCTAGGGGTTTTGAGAAGAGGAGTGGAATTACCATATTTTCAATTTCAAGAACATCACTTTGGATAAGGTAAATTCCTAAACATAACCTAAGAACCCTCATGGTATCAATCCCTTGACACCCAGCCATGCACTCTTCCATGGCTCTTTGTTTTGTTTGTGTTCTTTGTCTTCAAATCAGTCATTTCTTTCAACAAATAATTACTGACTTCCTACAATGTGGCAATTCCCCTTTCAGGAGGAGTACTGAGGTCACAGTACTCAATACAATGATTAAAAATTTGTGCTTTCTTTGAGCTTACATTCTATTACCTATTAATTGGCTTTTCACTGGTAAACTGCTATTGAAATTTCAAGACCAACTCAACTGAACTTTTGTGTGTGTGTGAAGTCTTCACTTCCTTTTACTCATATCCCGGTTATACAACTAGGGTTTGTTGATGATTGGTGTATCTCCCTCACCCAACACATTGGCCTGAGTGTTCCTTATAGGTAAAAAGAATTGTATTTACCTCTTTAGTTCCCTCTAAGAGAGTCTGAAACATATTAGAAGCTTATTACACAATTTTCAATAATGAACTGTATATATTATTCAGAGCTCTCCAGAGAAACAGAACCAATAAGATATGTATATAGATTGGACCCTTGAATAATGCAGGGGTTAGGGGCATCAAGCTTCTGCATGGTTAAAAATCTGTATATTAGGGTGCCTGGGTGGTTCAGGTGGTTAAGTGTCTGCCTTCAGCTCGGGTCATGATCCCAGGGTCCTGGGATCGAGTCCCTCATCGGGCTCCCTGCTCAGCCAGGAGCCTGCTTCTCCTTCTGTTCCTCCTCCCTGCTCATGATCTCTCTCTCTCTCTCTTTCTCTCTCATGCTCTCTCTCTCTCAAATAAATAAAATCTAAAAAAATAAAAATCTGTATATTACTTTTGACTCCCCCAAAACTTAATAGTCTACAGTTGACTGGAAGTCTTACCGATAACATAAAGTCAATTAACAAATATTTTGCACGTTTTATGTATTATATACCATATTCTTACAATAACATCAGCTAGAGAAAAAAAAGGTCATAAGAAAGAGAAAATACATTTATAGTGCTGTACTGTATTTATTGAAAAAAAATCTACATATAAGTGGACCCGTGCAGTTCAAACCTGTGTTGTTCAAATGTCAACTGTATGTGTGTGTGTGTGTGCGTGTGTATACATAAATATATCTATATAGATAGATAGATAGATAGATAGATAGATAGATAGATAGATAGATGAAAAAAAAAGAATTTACCATAAGCAATTGGCTTACACAATTATGGAGGCTGACAAGTCCCAAGATCTGTGAGATGAGTCAGCAAGCCAGAAACCCAGGAGAGCTGATAGAGTAGTTGTAGGCTTGAAACCCAAGAAGAGTGGATTTCTTTAGTTGGAGTTAAATGCCAGGAAAAGCCATGCCCCTGTTCAAAGGCAGGCAGGCAGGGGGAATTCTCTCTTGCTCATGGGAAGGTCAGCCTTTCTGTTCTATTCATATTTCTAACTGATGGGATAAGCCCTACCTACATTAGGGAGGGCAATCTGCTTTATGAGGTCTCCCAATTTAAATGTTAATCTTTTTTTTTTTAAGATTTTATTTATTCATTTGACAGAGAGAGACATAGCGAGAGAGGGAACAAAAACAGGGGGAGTGTGAAAGGGAGAAGCAGGCTTCCCACAGAGCAGGGAGCCCGACGTGGGGCTCGATTCCAGGACCCTGGGATTAAAACCTGAGCCAAAGGCAGACGCTTAATGACTGAGCCATCCAGGCACCCCGATTTAAATGTTAGTCTTATCCAAAAACACACTGGGGAGGGTAAGTACTACGGTGAGCGCTGTGAATTGTGTAAAACTGATGAATCACAGACCTGTACCCCTGAAACAAATAATACATTATATGTTAATAAAAAATAAATAAATAAAAACAACCTCACAGAAACAAGCAGAATAATGTTTAATCAAATATCTAGGTACCCTGTGGCCCCGACAAGCTGACGTATAAAATTAACTATCCTAAACTGATAAATATTTAAATCCACCAAATGAAGGTAACAAGAGAAGCCAATAAAACCTTAGTGAGAATGAGCTAGCCTTTCTTCCTCTCTGACCACAGCTGAGCTAGAATCAGGGTTAACCGTGAGGAGAAAAATACAGCATCAAATAGCCTACATGATGAGTGAGTTTTTGGTTAAACGGCAAGAGTAAGCCCGCTTATCCCCAAATGGGCCCCTTGCCCTCACAGTGCTTAGGGGATATATCAAGATTTTTGAACTCCTACTTCAATCCATGTCATTGTCATTCCATGAGGGAAAAGCTCTGGCTGGCCTTTTGGGTCACCTGATTTTAAAGTTGTTTTCAAACCTAAGGCAGAGACAGAAATTTCCTCTTGGCCATCTTTCCAGGGCTCACACTTGTGGCTGTCTAAACAGCCCTGACAACATCTGGATCGTTTTCATACTAGAGAAACTCTGAATTTAATAAAAAGTTAAAAACAGGCAGCCTGAATTGCTTATACTTGGTTGGACAACTGCTTCCAAACTCATCTTAATTTCATGAAAGAACAAATACCTGTCTGTCCCAAATCCCATGTAAGAAAACTGTGCTCTACCTTGTTCCTTTTCTACTTACTAGCATTTAAAGTATCTTGCTAAAGAAGGTAGAAGGGGGCAGAAGCTTTGCCGCTCTTGCGGAGTCTTAGTGGGGAGGAAAGGAAAACAGGAGTGCTATCTCGTCTTTTCAATAAATGGTTTGGCCCTGAGGTCAAGCTCCCTCGTATCCAAGTGACCAGCTAAACTCCATCTGAAGCTGAGAAAAAAGTTATTACCATTTAGGATTAGATGAACACAGAATTTAAACTGTAGCCTTAGACTTGCTAGGGAATGCTCAGTCATGTAGAGTTTGGTGTACACGGGACATTGTTCAAAATAATGCCCAAGAGAAGCATGCAATGAGCTTAAAGAGGGCCCATACAAGAAAATGCAGAATAAATCACATTATGGGATGAGGAGAAAGCTAAAAAGAAGAGGGACCAGTATGTGTCCTTCATACAAAAGCAAGGAGCACTTGATTTTAGAACCATATATATCTTCACTGCCCAAGATTCGAGGACCATGTCAGGTTTGACTGTGATGAGGAGCCACATCTGGTTTAATAAATTCAGGCAAACTATACAACCTTCTTGAACGTGTGTACCTTTGCCTTATGGAATTTAGAATTCAATACTTTAACTCCTTGATGGCCGTATCAGAGGAAGTCCTAGAAAAGTGGAAGGTTTTCTTTTTATAGCTAGTGACTAAGTGAAGGATAGGACATAATCTGCAAAAGTTAGCGCACGTCAGAGATCCTCATGAACAAAGATGGTCGTATACCCAGTATTTCACATGCTTCCCAGAATCTGTAAGAAAACATCTTAATCTCCTGGCAGAGTATTCTGGGTAAAATGACAGAGTCATTTGTATGTCACATTTATTTAATGCACAAGCACGCAAACTTTATGAAGACAGGAATTTCTGATTTGCCCATCTAGAACAGTCTCCACCACATAGGTCCCAACAATTTTTTTAACTTTTATTATTATTATTTTTTTATAGTATAACCTTACAAAGGTCTTGCCAGGACCCTAAATCCTTGGGATTTCTCTCTCAGTGTATCTCTGTGACCTATCCCTCTCTGTATATACATACATGTATATGTGTGTATACAACCGTCCACACATACACTTGCATATACATATTTGTGATATATGTATATCTATATATTTACCAAATCATTTGTATTTTAGAAATAATATTTATATTATAATACTTGCTTTAAACATCTAGAACTTAGGCTACACACACACTATTGCTGTGTATCCACCAAATGATGAAGCTTTAGACTCAAAGCATTAATGATAATATGCTGTATCTTAAATACTGTTTATGCTTTTACAACACTTGCACACAACATTGTTAACTCTTAATAAAGCAATTTTTCAGCTTAACAATAAGAGTCTATTTGTTTAGGAACTCTAATTAGAAATGTGGTTGGTGAGACAATTCTGTGGAGGGGTTACTTTAGGAAAATGGGAAGAAATTACTGGACAAAACTCAAATTATAGCCTTACATCCTGAGCAACAAATTCTACGGGAAATGCTTGCTCACATTTTACAACAGAACTGCCCAGAGAAGTCTTGCCATAACACAGGTTCACATCTACAGACATCAGTTACTAATGCAACCCCTTGGGAGGATCAGAGCAGTTCTTCCTCGGGTTTGATATCTTATCTTTCCATTTTCAACCAGAGAGCTCTGGGGCCCAACCCTGCACCTAAAACATATCAAATGCTCAAAAATGAGTGTTCAGTCTTTAAAAGACAAGTTCACCACCCTTGGAGTTGTTTGGTTTTTGTTTTTTAGATTTTATTTATTTGAGAGAGAGAGAGAGAATGAGAGAGAGTGAGAGAGAGAGAGAGAGAGAGCATGAGACGGGAGGGTCAGAGGGAGAAGCAGACTCCCCGCCAAGCAGACAGCCCAATGCAGGACTCGATCCCGGAACTCCAGGATCATGACCAGAGCCAAAGGCAGTCGCCCAAACAACTGAGCCACCCAGGCGCCCCCACCCTTAGATTTAAGAGAAAATATTTCCCTGACAATTTAGAAAATTCAGAGAGAATTAAAGAAGAGAATTTAAAAATCACTCTTTGTTACACTTGTCCTAAATGTTCTAAAGGCATTCTTGTGGAACCACTCAGGTTTTCTATTATAAATCTCTCTTTTTTTTTTTTTTTTTTTAATAATGAGGACACTGGGAATCCTAGACTTTTTCTCTAGACAAGTCCTGTAGACATGAGACCCTTGCAGTGTTTCTGCTAATTTGCTAAAAAGGTGAAGATTTTTAGGATTTCAACATTTTAAAAAGAAGCAGAAGGAGTGATTTGATCTTAGAAATGAAGAAAAGAATTACCAGACAGGTAAGCCACGGCTACCGGATTGTACAGAATCCTAAATCTGAGGTGCCCTAAATCTGAGATGAGATTTTTGTCCATTTGTTTTGTCTTCCCCAATGTGTGTACCAGTTTTCATCACAGCTGAGTATTTTCTGTCACTCGGAAAGCCCAGAGGCCTTGCCAGTCAACACTTTGGATGTGAGAATGGATGTAGAGAGGTGGGCCATGGCAAAGTAGTCCAGTTGGGCGCCAGATTATGACATTTGGACAAAACTGCACAGCTGCAGTTGTAACATTATTTTAACTGATACTCTCGGGAAAAAGTAAAGCACAGAACTAGCCATTCGCCCTGTATTTGCCTCTTCCTCAGAGCCCATAAGTCTCATCCTGGAAAAGACTGATTCAAACTATAAAGACATTCATGAACGCAAAGTTTCAAAGAACCGCAGTGTTCCCTAGGGGAAGAAGACCACACTCTTCCCCCAAACCAGCAGAGAAGCATTCTGTGAGCCCCATCTGTGCCAACCCCACAACATGGTAGATTCCCTTAATATTGTGGAGCAACTCCCTTCATTCCATTCAGCGAAGATGAAGGTGTACAATGTTCTAGTCACTTCAAAGTGCGGGAGGCGAGGGTGGTATTGGCTGGTGGAGGGTTACCATGACTATCCTCCCATATTCCCCTACATATCCATGTGCACACAAAAACACATAGGCGATCAGCTTTTCAGAAATTAGAATTAGGCAGACTTTTAAAAACTAGTACCAACTTATTAAAATTTTCTTTAATATTCAGAAAGTACTTTGGGGATTTTTACAACTTTAAGATCATCTATTCTCGGTGTAAAGGAACATAGAAAATGTTCACAGAAAATTAATCTGAAGTAGAATGACAACTCTGTGGTGTGTGTGTGTGTGTGTGTGTGTGTGTGTGTGTGTGTGTGTGGCACGGACTCCAGGATTTTCCCTTAAAATATTCTCTTATTTCAGTATGTTGGCTGTTTTATTTCCTGTGACTGTCCCTGTCCCTCGCCCCCTACTGGACCGTTTTGGAAAGAAAGAAGACGTGTCTAAAGACGGAAGCTTTCTGTTTGCTTGGATTTTGAATAAATGGAAATTTGTTAGAATATCTTAAATGCTGTTAGAAGCAACTGGTCACTTAAGAGCCTAGCTTCTCAGATGCTGTCAGTGGCCTTCTGAATCGGTGGGTACAAGAACACATATTTCCACTTTACAGATGAGGAAACTAGGGACCAGATTGGAATGCTTTGGGGTTCCCCGGGAAAAACCCGTGGCCTCAGTGGAGACAGAACCCAGGTCTCGGGCTCTTATTGGCCACAGCAAAATAAGTACTCACGTCATGATTTGGGTCTCCACTCCTGCCTCCACCAGAGCCCCGTCAACAAAGAGAGGAACCGAAGTGAAGCCATACTTGTCCCAGGAGTGGCCCTCGTCAAAACTCACCCTGGGTTAGAAACAAGTACAGGGAAGAGACAGCTGAAAACCAAACCACACTCCTTTGCAACCATTTTTCAGGTTATTAAATTCTCCTCTGTATCTCACTTTCTGGCAGTTTGAATTATCAATAGGCATTCATCTTCAACATCTCCCCATATTATTATGAGATTTGATCAAAACTGCATTTCCTGGCCCAGGCAGAGACAGCACCAGAGCTGCAGAAATATTTCAACATATTAGAATCAAAAAACAACAACAACAAAAAACAACCCAAGAAGTAGGGCTTAGTGGATGGAGTGTCACGTTTCAAGTACTCCGAATGGAAGCGGAGGCTCAATTTACAGCACAATCAATCCGGCCCGCGGAGTTTCTGACACAGATAAATTGAGTAGTGCGGCGGGGGGGCGGGGGGGGTACCCTATGGGCGGGGAGGTGTGTGTCTTTCAGATCAAACTTTAAAAGAAGCCATTTCCTATTTGTTCAGAATGAATGTTAGGATCGTTTTCCCTCCCCAGTGCCACTTTCAGAGCTTTTAGAGATGAGTGCTGAGTGTCTAAGATGAACTGGGCAATACTGTGCCATCTTTCATCCAATGGTAAGAAAAGGTCCGGCCCTTTCTGGTTATAGCACCTGAAACTCTTTAAAGGGAAGGTTACTAGTGGAGGAGGCTGGGGCAATTTTGAGTGCTTGCTTCTTTCCCTTTCTTGATATTATCAAGTACCTGACCCTCCTTCTTCCCCAAGGCGGCTTTATTTGCTTCATTCCCTGTGATCCTTCTTGGCTAAATTAATAATTTCTTCTCTGACTACATAACTCAGGATTCTCTGAGTTCAACTGAAGGAACTCTGTAGGCTTCTCCTCTTATAATGCTGAGTGATGACTTCTTAATGGACTCTAAATCCACCAATTCAAAACTATAATCTTGGGAGTTCACTGGTCATGTATGTCTGGTTTGTTGAATGACTCCTTAACACCACCCATACATCTTTATTATAATGTTTCTTACCTGATATTTAATAAATAGAGGTCTGATTTTTCCACTAAACTGTGAGTTTTTTTAGGTCAAAGGCCATACTATTCATTTTTGCATTCCTAGTACCTAGCAGAAAAATGGGCACCTAGTTGGCACTATTTAATGTTAAATGAATAAATTAACAAAAGAAATAAAGAATGATTTACCACACTCTTCCAATCCATCCATTTTTTTGAAGCATGCTTTACGCTGGCATCCATGAACTGGATGCAGGAGTCCCTCTGCCCATTACTAGTCAACCTACTCAGTCCATTCTCTACATATTTACTTCTTTGTCTCTCTCACCCTCTCTGGCTCTTTCTCTTTCTCTCTGTCTTATACTTTCTTAACATTTTTTTTTTTTTAATTTGTGGTATACCTAAGTCTATCTTCACAAAAAAAGGAAAGCAGATAGTCTGACATTAAGTTTTTATGAGTTCACAAATTATCAGTGTATGTCTTAACTTTTTAAAAACAATTTTATTGAGTTATTTTTGACATGTAAAAATTGTACGTATTTACAGTGTACAACTTGATATTTTGATATATGTATACATTGTGAAAAGATCGCCACAATCAAGCTGGTCTTGATCAAACAGGGGTGGCAGGGTGGGGGCAGGAGGGAGAAATGAAGACACGTTGGTCAAAGGGTTCAAAGTTGCAGTTACGCAAGAGGAATGAATTCCAGGGATCTAATGTTCAACATGATGATGACAGTTAACAATACTGTCTTGACTTTTAAGAACTTGGTTATTTCACACTTTTTTTTTTTTTTAAATAGGCTGAAGGTTACATAACCATCAAGCTGACCCAGAGAATATTGGGCAGATCTGAACTGCTTTTCTTGAAAATGAGTTTCTTATTTCAAAAGGGAAAACAAGAGCGTGATTGGGAATGGACTTCACCTTTCTTAACATGGACCTGCTTGGTTCTTAAAATAATCATAGTTGTTTTCGAGTATGCTGCGGCCACTAACCATTTAACTAGGAGAGAAGTCTAGGAGATAAGAAATCATTTGTTTGGTTTTCTCTTTGGGTGACTTAGGATAAACTGATTATTGTATTGATAGGAAGAAGCCAAAGTGAGTTGAAGGACTCTGTCCTTCTCAGAATTTCCTGACCACTGAAGGTCATTATTAGCACTAGCAGAGTAAATAGCAGTGGGTGCTACCGGCGTCCCAGGGAAGGAGGAGCCTTCATACCACTGCCATTGAGAACAAGGCAGAAGACAGTCATTGCTACTATGTACAATATGAAGACGAAACACCCACAGAGTAGACAAGGAGGGGCCATTACAGCCTTCTAGCTCTGAGATGGAGATGTCAAGGAAAAGCCACGCCCAAGATGGAAAGAAAAAGCGGGAGATAAGAGGCCTGTGGTATGAACTGATTTCATATGGAAGGGGAAGAAGCATGAGTTAGAAGGAAGAATGAGATCAGAAGAAAAACTAAGAAATGCCAAAACCCAGGTGGGAAAGCTAGCATATACAATAACTGAAGTCCAAGGAAGCCATTATAATCCATGCTTCCAAGCATAAGCAAGGGGACAGCTCTACAGAGCCAGGGCGAGGAATGGATCCTGCGGTTTTCATTTATGGTCAACATACCACTTGGAAGCTCAGGACTGTGCCATGCAGGTGACTTTATGAGATTAGTAATTTCTAATACATGAATATTGTGAGCTGAGGTAATTATTAAAAACTAAACAAAATAAACTCTCTAAACAAACTCCCAAAAATATGACATGAGAAAACTTAATCTCTTAGGTATCAGAAATTTGGGTCTGGACGGCCTGTCATTTGTGAGAGCTAGTCTTTTTTGATTGCTAGGAGTTTTCTTTAATGCTCTGAAGTAACGATAGTGAATGGTTTCCCCAAGGGATGCACGTTCTTTCCCCCACTCAGTTCAGTAGCTCCTTAATGGCCAAGACAAAGGAATTGGGAATTCTTTATTAGGTCCACAGCTGAAAGTGAAATTGGTACTCAGAGAGGTAGATGTAAATAAAGTTCCAATGGACCTCCAAATAGTGGCAAGACAGGACTATAAGATCAAAATAAAATAAATTTCCTCGGTCAAATATTTATTGACACCTCTTATGTGCCTGGTCTGACGGTGGCCTCTGTTCAAAGGATCTAGTGGTGAACAGGAAAGGGAAGGCTGTAGCTTAAGCAGAACTTACATTCTAACTTGAGGAGATAAACGATATTCAGACAAATGGGTTGAAAAATATGAGTTGTAAAAGAAATCTGAGTTATAAATACTTGTCATGAAGACAATTAAAACAGAGTGATGTGATAGAGGGTGACTGCATAGCTACTTTGTATTGAAAATCTAAGAAAGTCCTCTTTTAAGAGGTGACATTTAAACTATGCAAAGATCCAGGTGAGAGCCATTTCCAACAGAGGGCAGATCTAGTGTGAAAGGAAGGTGCTGTGTGGGAAGGACAGAAAGACGGTCAGTGGCCTTAGGTTAGTGGGGAAGTAGATTAGTAGAAGGAAATGGAATCAAAAATAAGGCTGGGCAGACCATGAAGGACCTTGTTTCCAGCTGAAATGAGAGAGATAGGATTTGATTTAAACCTTAAAACATAATTTTCATTTCTTTATAGTGAATGGATTGTCAGGTCTCAACATGGATACAAGGAGATGAACTAGGAGAAAGAGTAACAATTGTGAGACCATGTAAGAAAAGTGGTCTGGATAAACGTTACAGTAGTCTAGAAAGAAAGATATGGAAAGGGTAATTTTAGAGGTGAAGTCAATAGGATTTGGTGATAGAATGTATACAGGTTGTTGAACAAAAGAAAGAAATCATGAACATAGATTTTTACGGTTAAGCAGTTGAGATTGGGAAATGGGAAGAACAGGAGAAGCAAAGCCTTCTGCTTGTTTCTGTTTGGTCCACTTCAAGGTTTAGATGCTTTTTGGACTTCCATGTTGTGATGTACTGTCAAGAAGACCTTTGGATGGATGGATCCAAATTTCCAGGAAGTAATCAAAGTTGGGAATATAGATCTGGAAGTCGCTTTTAAGGTAGGACCAACTTAAAGCAGAATGTTTAATTAGAAAGAAAAAAAAAAAAAAAGCCCCACAGCGAGAGAAAGGAAAAGAGTAACTAATGATAAGCTCAAACTGAAAACAACTGGGGTCACTGTCAATCATAAAATAAGTGTGTTCTAGAAATGACACTATAGTGAGAGGTGATCAAGCCACTGTGAGTCTAGTATGTGTTCACAGATAGAAAACATGCATAATAGAAGAAATTATCCTACTAAATCCTAAATACTATGTTTAGTTACAATCCTTGTAGAGAAACTGACAATCAATGTGATTAAAGTTAAAAAAAAGGTTGTTCTAGAAACAGGTTATATGAATTGAAGATAGCTTAGGGAAAAGAAGAATAGAACTGAACTCATTACCACTGCCTTTTAATTTTTTTTAGTAAGAAAGCTATAGTTAAACAAATAAAAACAAACCTATTTGTTGACTACTGAAAAGGGGAAATGTCTGTGAAAGAAATCAGTCATTGGATGCATAAAAATATTAATTAAAAATACAGATAAAATAAAGGAGAAAATATTTCCATTCTCATAACTGTTCCAAAGAGAACAGTCAAATATTTTTGCACAAGAATTTAAGCTCCCAAGTATTTTGTCTTGTTCACTTTTATAACCCAGCCCTTAAACGAACGCTGGATAGATAGTATATGCTCAGTGAATGTGTGAGGAATGAATGCATAAATGCATAAAATCTGTTTTGAATTGCATCTCTGATCATTTTCCAGAACTTAAAAAGGTTAGACAAAGAGATCTCTTGAGGTCCTTTCTAGCTCTATGATTCTAAATATCATGTGCAATTCTGGATCAGACTTACTCAGCATAGCTCTGGGCAGCAGAACAGATACTAATGGACATTAATTCTAAGTAGATTCACTATTGCTCGGCATAAAAACAATCTTTTAACAGCTAAAGCCATTACACAAGATGGGAACTCTGCCTTGGGTATATGTGAGTTGTTTAGCTCTGTGGCATTGTGGTGAAGTAGGGTGATCCTCTGGGGTGTCCCACAGGTATATGCCACACTAGGTGTGAACCCAAACTAAATATTCTCTAAAACCCTTCCTTATTTAAGCAGCTATGACTTTATGATATTGAGATGAGATCCACTAAAAGGAACAGACTCTTCCAAGAATAACCAAGTCCTCCAGAAGTCCCTAGCACAGAAATAGCGTTATAATGGTTATTGAGAATCAGTGTTCCTCCCTTTGGTCAGTTGCATTGCTCTTGATCACAAACACATGAGGAGGTGGCAGTTTAGCGACCGGGAAGTTCTTCACAATAGCTCGTGCACTTTCGCTTTTCAGAAGTGCCTATTGGTTAGGACTATTGTTTGCATGGCAACGTGCCTCTGGACAAGACACCAGTGCTCACAACCATTTATAGAAGAACAAAGGAACACAAAGGGCCAGGTGATGTTTCGTTTCCTGTTTCCAAGAACATCCCATTGGAAGGAGACGCTGACAGCTTGTCCGGGCTAAGCAAACAGTAGGACCCCCGTCTACCTGCCAATTAGTAGCTCTGTCTATTGTGAGTTTTTATTAGAGCACTGCCTTCCATAGGGCCCCATTATTCATTTCACCTGTCCATGGTCTAAAGATAATACTGGATGGAGGGCTTACCTGAAACAGCACTTAGGTTCTAATCTCTATGCATCCAAATGTACACGGTCACAAACAGATGGGTTCATTTTATGCTGTTTTGTCTTCATGCATATCTAGCTACCTATCATTTCAATTTATGGGAAACAGCATGCCTTATTAGTCTAGCTAAAGTTTCCTCAGCTTTTCAATTATGACTCCTCTTTTCTCTGAAAGGCAATATAGCTATTATTTAAATTTGAGAACCACCCTACCCTTGTGTAAGAGTGGGTCAGCCTGGGGCGCCTGGGTGGCTCAGATGGTTAAGCGTCTGCCTTCGGCTCAGGTCATGATCCCAGGGTCCTGGGATCGAGTCCCGCATCGGGCTCCCTGCTCAGCAAGGAGCCTGCTTCTCCCTCTGCCTCTCTCTCTCTCTCTCTCTCTGTCTCTCATGAATAAATAAATAAAATCTTAAAAAAAAAAAATAAAAAAAAGAGTGGGTCAGCCGGTGTGGGGTTTTTTTCCTATGCAAATATATATACATCTGTGTACAAAATAACGTCAGTTTGAGGCCTCCACAGAAAATAGCAATGAAGTGATAACTTTTCTTTCATTTAAAATGAGCTATTTGTTTACCCTGAAGGTTGTGACTTCATTAGAAGCTACTGGTGACGAAGAAACTGCTTAAGTTTCACAAGTTTGCAATTCATAAGCATGAGACAAAAATCAGTCAAGAATTTCATAAAGAAACACTGGTGATAATGGTATTAGACAAGTCCTCCCAAAACACTCACTTAGCCTTTGGAAGGGAAGTGCAAAGGAAAATTCTTGAATGGGTTATTTCTTGTTGTCTTCTAACACACGTCCTCAAGGGCTGCCATTTAACCAGTGCAGAGATTATTATAGAGAATGGCATTCACAGGTAGGCAAGTAAGCAGAAATCACGGGTGGTGTTCAAGTTCAAGGAAACATTTGTAGCATTTATGACAAATGGTAGTGTCGACATCCTTTAAATGGAGAAAATTCTATCTCAAAAGCTTAGTGTGAAAAATCATGTTTAATACTTTGTAAGTTGGAGTAGGCAGACATAGGGAGGGTGGTATTATCATTATAATAAGAGGAAGTTGAATGGGAATGAGGCTATTTTCTTTCTGAGTTTTGCAAACATTTTCTACCAACAAAACAGATATTTCATGGAGCAAGGGAAAATGCAAACTTTGTACTGGTGACTTTGAGAGGCACGATTTTATCCTACTTACATATCCCTGAGAGAATATTAAACAATTTTCCCAGCTTGGATGGTTTCCCTCCAGAAATTCCCAGACAAATGCCCCTTTTGGAAGTGATCAGGTCTTGGGTGAGAAACCACTGCAGAACAGACTGGTCAGATGTAAGGATGGAAGATGAACCAAAACCAAAACTCTCTAGTCCCTCCGTTCCACACCAGATACACTCGCTTCTCCTAACCCCAAAAGGAAATAACACCACCAAATTCCTCTTTTCCTTAAAACAAGGTAACTTTTGTACATAAGGCTCTAGAAATCAACCACTAAGTAAGTACTAAGTTCCTACCATAATGAAGGAGAAAGAGCAGGAGGGTGATGGTCAAGTGTGAGATGGGGTTGCCACCCCTTCTCTCAAGACTTAAGTGGAAGAAATCTGCTCAGCTATATCTGTGCAGGGCATTTACTGATTTTCTTATTGAGACCTCAGTGGAAGTTCTTAGAACATCATGATAGGGGCTTTAAAAACGTTGCCTTTCTTGGTTAAAAAGCAAATAAGCAAATGAACTTGTTTTAAGAATTAAGTAATCCTCTCTGAGAGTACAAGTGCTCTTCAGTCCTCAACAGACAAGCTCTTCCCTCCACAAGGAGGCAGGTCTTTGCAGTAGAAGGAATTACCTACAGGGTCAACCTGGCATTTAAGTTCTTCTGAGTCCTACCCACTCTACTTACTCCCATGTTTTATTCTAATCAAATATATTTTCTGAACACTCCCTACTTTTCCTGAATCCCAGGCTTTGGTCACAGTTTCTCTTCCCTTGGCTTGCCTTTCATCAGTCCTCTGACACAGGGCATCCTTTTTTCAAGAATTAACTCTCATGTCAGCAACTACATGAAGACCCCCTTACACACTAGGCAGGACTCCATCCTGTGCTAAGATCGCAGCAATACACATGGCCAGCATGCTTAAGCAGGCATTGCTTGGATTTCTGGTGATATGTGGATTAAGCTCCTTATCTTGACTATGATCTCCCAGAGAGCCGGGGCCATGTGATAAGCCTCTGTGTACTCATTAAAGTATCTGGAAAATTCAGTTAAAACAGAAGAGCAGCCATAACAGAGACCTAATTTAGTGCTGCCAGGTACTAGCTGTGTAGACTTGAGCAAAGAACTTAATATGTCTGCATTCCAATGTCATAAATATGTGATAAAAAGAGTACCCACATACATAGGGTTGTTAACGAACTCATGTAAAGGGTTTAGAATGGTGCCTGGAATATAATTCCTCAAAAACTCCTGACTATCATTAGTATTAAGTAATTCCATGCTTCTAATTTATCCAAAAAGTATATAATCAGTAGTAAAGGGATGATAAAGAATTACAATGGGAACTTGTACAAGCTTATTCTTGAGTTGGTAGAGTACTTTTCCTTACAAATGGCTCCATGCATCTTTTCAAAATTTAATCTCATAATCTCTCTGTATGAAGACAGAGTGGTAGATAAAACCACTGGACTTTGTTAGCTCGAGTTCTAAGAAACTGATGATATTTGACCAGTTTTGACCAACAAAAATGGCAAGATGATACGGTTTAACTTAATAACTGAGAGAAACCTTCTTAAGTCCTTGCCAGGGTGACTTAAGCTTGAATTTGGCACCTGGAAGTCCTATATCTTTTACTGATTACAATCTGATGTTTCCCAGTAAAACTCTTACTTTAAAGGGTTAGTCTCCCAAAATCAAGGATCTGGGAGTTAAGCCAGAGTCCATCCTCCAGCTCATGGCTCATCCCAACAACTGTACTCTAGATAGCATACCCTCTACTGACAAATTTTCACTCTCAAATATTCACTCTGCTGCATCTGAAGCCTGAAATTCTTCCCCTTCAGCATATAAACACACGATACTTATTCATCCCCTGCCAAAAGCCAAAACAAACAACAGAATCATCATCATCATCATCAAAATATATTCTCACAGATCTTTCTCATCATCATCATCAAAATATATTCTCACAGATCTTTGTCCTCACTGGAGGGTCATGCATATACACACTCAGCCTCATTCCATAATTGACTTTATTGAGAGTTATCTACACTGTCTCCACTTCACTCCATTGCTTATCATTCATTCATTCATTCATTCATCATTCATTTCATTCATAAATCTACTGTAATCTACCTTTCAATCCCACTTCTCTTTTGAATCTACTCTGACACAGATCACAATGACTTCCTTTACTCCTCTATATTGCTTTATCTTAGATTGTTTTTCATTCCATAACTAATTTGGTCTGATTATAGAATTTGGTGCTACTGATCACCCCTTTCTTCAGCATCCATGAAAATAATTCTCCTGGGGCACCTGGGTGGCTCAGTCGTTAAGTGGCTGCCTTCGGCTCAGGTCATGATCTCGGGGTCTTGGGATCAAGCCCCGCATCAGGCTCCCTGCTCAGTGGGAAGGCTGCTTCTCCCTCTCCCACTCCCCTGCTTGTGTTCCCTCTCTCGCTGTGTCTATCTGTGTCAAATAAATAAAATCTTTTTTAAATTTTATTTTATTATGTTATGTTAGTCACCATACAATACATCATTAGCTTTTGATATTTTTGAAGTCATACAACCATCCATTGTTTTCGTATAACACCCAGTGCTCCATGCAATACGTACCCTCCTTAATCCCATCACCGGGCTAACCCATCCCCCCACCCCCTCCCCTCTAAAACCCTGTTTGTTTCTCAGAGTCCATAGTCTCTCATGGTTCATCTCTCCCTCCAATTTCCCCCCCTTCATTTTTCCCTTCCTTCCCCTAATGTCCTCCATGCTATTCCTTATGTTCCACAAATAAGTGAAACCATATGATAATTGACTTTTTCTGCTTGATTTATTTCACTTAGCATAATCTCCTCCAGTCCCATCCATGTTGATGTAAAAGTTGGGTATTCATCCTTTCTGATGGATAAAATCTTAAAAAAAAAAGAAAACATTTGTCCTGTGTTTTTATTGTTTTGTCTACTTCTTCTTGGCCTGTTCGTTCCATAATTTATTTTCTGCTCTGTGTGTTGGTATTTAACAGTGTTCTGCAGGAATCCCTGGTTTCTCCTTGTTGTACCCACTCTTCTGAGGCATTGGGCCCACTGCCATGGCTTCACCTACCGTCTAATGGCTAATGTCTCCAAATCTAGAGTGTCAGCCCAGACCTCTGTCCTGACCTTCAGATGAATGTATTTGAAAAATCATCATCTCTGCTTAATACTCACAGACATTTAAACTCAAATTATCTAGAACTGAATTTCATATCTACTACATGAACCTAACATTCTTCTTGCAGCAATTTCCATTTCCTATATTTTGGATTCTTAATCTTGGCTGCTTGAACTCACAGGTCCTTTCTGGTCTTTTCTGCTTATCCAAGCCCCCATTCCTACCACCCTGTTCTAATCATCATACTTCCCCATCTAAATTTCTGGCCTACCACTGCTACCTAAGGGTTAGATGATGAGATGTGTAATAAATGGATGGATGGATGAATAAATGGTAGAGGAAATGGGTAAATGGGTATAAAGTCATGCAGAAAAACTGGTCCCAACACTTCCCACTAAAAAAAAAAAAAAAAATTGCTTATTAATAGGGTAGGGAGCTGTCCTTACCACAAATGTCTGACTGGTAGAGGTGTGTGTTTCATGGCCACGAGGGCGCCACCCCAGTCTAGGAACCAGACATTGTACTCTTCATCAAAGATCTGGAACAACAACAACAACAACAACAACAATCTTAGCAACACCTTACATTTGCATAGTGCTTACAGTTTACAAAGTCTTTCACAAATATGGTTTCATCTAGGTTCTGAGCCTTCCAACAACCCTATCAGGTAGTTTGGCAAATACTATTATCCCCACTTAATAGATGAGGACATGGGCTTTGGAGAGAACAAATAATTCTCCCAAGGCCACTCAAATGGTATTTCCAGGGCTCCCTCCACTGGTACTGTGAACCACTGTGCTACAAGAAGCTGAGACAACAAGATGCTCAGCTAGATAACCCAAAGGAAAAATATGACTTCAAAAATGCTTCCCCGTCTTGGCATCCGAGTAAGTTACTACTCAGCTCTGTCTTCTTTCTCATCTATGCAGATTTTTGCCAATTTATAAATGGTCTGTATCTTACAGTGTTGTTCATAAACTGTCTAGGAGTGTAAAGACAATTTCTCTAGACATTATGATATACATGATGACCGAGTTCTTAGACTGAGCCACCACTTCCTAGGTTTCCATGCAAACTGGATGAAGGCCTAAGTTGGGCCCTTGCAGATCTTTACTCTGAATGTGCATTGGAACACAGTGCTTCCAAGGATCCAGAGTTATTCATTCTTTGATTCATCCCTTTGTCCATTACCTATTCATCTGTCCACTCATTCATTCATGCATTCAGTGATCCATTCATCCATCTACCCATACGCATTTCCTAAGCACCTATTATGATGCCAGGCTCTGAGCTATGAGAATGTCAGATGTAATCCCACATGTATCAGTGCTTTTATTATATATAAGTATCGTATCTCCAACCTGAAACAGGAAAAAACATTTCTGCAGCTGAAAACCAACCTCCTACTTTAGATCTTCTAGAAGAAAGTGGAATTGGACAATTCCTGTAGCTCTTAACCACTACTGGTTGTTCTTACAGCCTAGATGGAGAGGTTGGGATGGTGGATTAAGTGAACCATAGTAGAAAAGGTCAGGGGGTATAAACATATTTAAAAGGGAGGGAATAGGAGGAATGGGGTCTCCTGTACATATGCCCCAGGGAACACCATAGAGAAAAAGTAAATGGATTCTCAGGCTTAACCTCTCAATTGGTTTCCTTTCTCACATTTGCCTTTTAAGGAAATAAAAATGTCCACACTAATGGTAGTCTCAATGCAAAAAGGACCTCAGGGTGACTCATTTCTGTATCAGATAGAAATGGACTCTGAGCCTATCATGCCAGTGTTTTCTCTGCAGAGCTCAAAGGTGGGCTCTGTGCTAAGCCACATAATGGAGAGGCTGAAATGAAGTCTAAGGATGAGGGGTACAAGATTCTTGGCATGGGGGAGAGAGAGACACCATTATCTTTTCACTTTCTTCTCTATCACTCTGGCCACTGCTAACAATTGCCCTGTCCAACACTGGAGTGGAAACTGGAATCCTTAGCTATTTGGAAAAAGAAAGAGAAAACCAAAGTAGTAACAACACAAGGAAGGAATGTTGCAGTGGCCACCCGGCCAGGTGAGCTATTTCTTGAGTTGGAGGGACAATGGTTTGTTGCTAGGAGTTTCTGTCCCAGAAGAGTTGAAGTTCTAGTTTCCATCCTCATTTGACACTTAAAAGAGATTATCTTTTATTCTGAAGATATGTTCTGAATTATGTATCTGCTTCTCATCTACCTAATTGTGGCCTTGTGGGTAGGAACCTTATTCTTTGTTGTATGCCTTATAGTACTTAATTAAAATAGCTGGTTGCATCTGGTGGGTTCTTGGTAAATTTTTCTTTTGATAGTGGTAGTGGTGACCGTGGTGGCAATGGGGGTGGTGATGGTGATGCTGGTGATGGTGATGACAGCTTCATATAGGGATCCAAGTTGGAACTTGTCCAACTAGATTGCAGATGGTGGCTGCACCTACATCAAGACGTTCAGTGTTCCTCCTTCATCTTCCTCAGGTGAAAACCTTTCACCTTTAAGACTTAGTAAAATGTCAACTCTTCTTGTGAAATCTTTCCCAGTTTCTCCCAGTAGAAGCAATTCCTCCCTTTGCCCTGCAGGCTAAAAATGCTACTAAAATACAATCAGGGGCACCTGGGTGGCTCAGTTAAGCATCTGACTCTTGATTCCGTCTCAGGTCACCATCTCAGGGTCGTGAGATCAAGCCCCATGTAAGATTCTCTTACAATTCTTAAGATTCTCTCCCTCTCCCTCTGCCCCTGCCCACTACTCATGGGTGCTTTCTCTCTCTCTTAAAAAAAAATCACTCTAAACTACAGTTAGTTATTTATGAAGCTGTTTTCTCTACTTAATTTTGAACTCCTTGAGGAAAAGGACTCCAAAATATTCAACTGCCTCCTCAGGTTTGTACTTGACACCTAGCTGACATTGTATCCATCTGTGTTGTTCAATACAGTGGCCACATGAGACGATTTAAATTGATTAAAATAAAATAAAAAATTCAGTTCCTCTGTCACACTAGCCACATTTCAAGTATTCAATAGCCACATGGGATGGCACAGACAGAGAACATTTCCATCTTTGCAGAAAGTTCTATTGGACAGTGTGCTACAAATGTTTGTAAAATTGAATTAATTTTTCATGTAGTGATGTATCTATTAATCTGCTTCATACTTACTTAAGGCTGGGCCTACATAATACTTAACCCACCAGAGACTTCCACAGCTTTGTGCTTTTAGTATTCTAACCTGCTCATCTTGTAGATAAAGAAACAGATCCAGCAAGGTAAAGAGACCTATCTGCCCAGATCCCATGGCACATTAATGATAAGAACAATTTCATCAGTTGTATCCCCAGAAACCAGCACAGTACTTAGCATCCAGTGGCCGTCCCATACTTACTGCTGAATGAAAGAATGGAAAAAATGGGAAAATTCTGGTTCTTCCTATTCCTTACCCAATGCTTCCATTTTACCCCACTGCTCATCTGTCAGCCAAAATGGACCAAACTGAACAGTTGCTTCCACGTTTTTTTTTGCAACCACTCATACTGAGCCTGAGAATCTATAGGAAAAAGAGAGGGCAGAAATGGCCCTAAATGCCTCTTCCCTGTCCCCGATTTTCCCAGTTACCTGTCTCCATGTGTTGCCCCCATCAGAAGAGATGAACACACCAATATCAGTATATGAGAGCTCCGGGCCAATGTTGCCTGAAACATAAGCAGATCGTTTGTAATTGTTTGCAGATTTGGGACTGGGGGGGAAGGCAGCAGAGAGTAAAGGTTTTCCAAGTTATGTTTAAAGTTGACGTGGAGTGCCTGGTTGGCTCAGTCAGAAGAGCATGCGACTCTTGATCTCGGGGTCATGAGTTTGAGCCCCCCATTGGGGGCAGAGATTACTAAAAACAATGATTAATTAACTTTTAAAAATTCCTTTAAAAATAAATAAAAATAAAGTTGATGTGTGTAGTACTTTCTTGGTATCATATCAAAAACCCAGCAAGAAGAAAAAAACAATACGGGAACCAAAGTAAATAATATGACAGGAATGCATCTTTAAATGGTAAGAATCAAAGACTCGATATTAATGAGCTTGGATCTCTTGAAGTATTCATGCTGTTACCAACAGTCTCCTAAAATTGATCATGATAGGTGCTCCTGAAGGTGGCAAAGAGTGGAACAGTAGACATTCGTGCAGAAGCTGGGCCTAAGGACAACTTCCTCCTCATGTATAATTGTAGCCTAAGGAAAACCTGTGTGTGTGTGTGTGTGTGTGTCCATGTGTATACATGTGAGTGTGCATCCAACTTAAACATGTCCACTTGTCCCTTGAATGCCAAGCAGCTGAATGACCCAATATTATAGACTACGTAACCAAGTTTACAGGGTGCCCAGAATAAAATGACCGTACTCAGCAGATCATGGCCATCAAGTAGGGCAGGAAAAGAAGGCATCTGGTTTGTGCCACTCTTAACTGCCTCTATCCCATCACCCCTTCATTCTTTCTTTCCCATTCTTTTTCTTCCCCTTGCACATCATCACCTTGTGGTTATGTTCATTAAAAAAGGCAGTGATCAAGATTTTCTATTCTACCTATGTTGCCCAAGGATCCCCAATGGGCACCCCCCACCTCAGAGCCCAGAACAGTGCCCCAAATGTAGTAGTTAATTGCTCAATAAATAATTGTGGAATGGATGAATGAGTCAACAAATGATTAAGTCATGTTCCGATGTTGATGTGCATCTGGGGAGGTATCAAGAACCAGGAAAGTACCCTAAAGATGTAAGAATTTATCATTTTGGCTGATATTTTTTTCTTTAAAAATAGCAAGAAGGGAATGTTAGCTCCCACACATCTGTAGCCTAAATAAGAGCACAATAAAAATGCAATAATGAAAATGTTAATTGAGCTCCTGACATTTAATGCTTCAAAATGAGAAATTAAAGCCAGGATACAGCTTGTCAAGCTCCCATCAGCACCAGGGCATACACAGCTAGCCAACTTGTTTTGACACTCAGGCTTCCAAAAATAACCCTGGGACTCACAGCTCAGGCAGTAGGTGCGAGAGGGGTAGGGAGAGGCACAGTGAGCAGCTCTGTGGAGATCTTTCTGGAATCTGGAATTCAACTCTCCAGATAGGGTTTTTGGAAGACACAGATGAAGAAAGAAAAGAGGGATGGGACAGAGAATGTCAACTCCAATCATTTGGTGATGGTTGCCTGCTAAGAAGGATTCTGAAGCCAGATTTGGTTTCAAAAGAACAGAGCATGGTAATCAATCAGTCATGTCTACCAAGGTGGTCGAGAGCGAGAGACGGAGGCAGGTGCAGAGTCACCCTTGACCTGGAATCTGCTGTCCCCGTCATGGCTTCTTAGGGTCTCTCTCATCATCTCATACCCTCTGTAGGAGCTGGTTCTGTCAACTATCTAAGCCCCTCTTTCAAAGTTCCACCAGACTGATTTTAGAGGTGTTGTGGTGATGAGAATCCAAGGCTCATAAGCGAAGTCTGTTTTTGGAAATATCTTAGGTCAACTGAAAGGAGTCCTGAAAGAAATGCTGCTGACAGCAGGAACCAGAAAGTTCATTCCCAGAGGAAGGGACGGGAAAAGCTGTATCCAGGACAGTTGGATCTAAGAACATGGGCAGTTCCTAAGTGGCCCCATGGGGAATCTCTGATAGGAATAATTTGGTTCTGGTGTCAGAAAAGGAAGACTTGAAGAAAATGCCTCACTGGCAAAGTGAAACCAGGAGGCTCCCCAAAGTGGTCTCTGGTCAGGTTGGAAGAAGATGTAGCTATTCCCCACTGATGTTCCCCACTGAAGTGGTGCAATGGGAGAGAGGAAGGAGAGACACACAGAGGAACACAGAGTTTCTCTCACCAATGGCTTAGCTGGTAAATCCTGAAGGTTCCACTGCCCTTTTTGGCAGCTTTAAACAACTTGTAAAAACTCCCATTTCCTCCCAGGGCTACCTTTCTTTACTTCTTAAACACTTGTGCAAAAAAAAGAAAGAAAAAAAAAAAGACATAAAGAGAGGGAGAGAATTCTGTAGTCCTCTGGAGTAAGAGATGCTTCTCTCACCAGCCCAGATGCCCATTCAGAGGATTAAGGGCTCAGTGAAAAAGGAAGCAGCAGACAGTGCACAATGCACTGCAGGGAGGAACGTGCCTCCATGGAGCTTCAGTTTCTAGGAAGCCTGGTACGGAGCCGGGGGGTAGCGTGCAGCCAGCACGTGAGGGGGCTCAGGACTAGTTCTGGCTGGACAGAAGAGAACTAGAGCCAGAGTGCGTGTCGGTGTGGGCCTGAGACCTCTTCCTCTTCCTCCTGCATCACCTCATCTGTAAACTGAGGAGAAGACGCATCACCTTTTCCGCATCACAGAGCTGCCGTGCAGTTGAAGCACGAGAATGCTTTGCACACCGTGAGGCACCGTGAAGACCGGGGGTCTTGACGCGTAGGCTTGAAAGCACAGTGGTAAGAATATTTAGGACCCTGGCGTACCTGCTGGCTACGGGCAATTGTCAAACTCTCCAGACTGGAATGCCATCTGCCTTCTGAGACGGCTTCCACTGGAGTTAGAGATGGCTCCTGGCCTCCACACAGCTCCCCTGAGCCCACACCTCAGAGCGAAGGGGAAGAGGCGGTGAGCAGCGGGAGCAGACGGGAGGGAGCCCAGGGTCACAGACACCCAGAGGCAGGTGAAATGACAGGATGTGCAAAAGGGCCCTGGAGAGACAGGCTCCATGCCAGCCACTGAAGACATCCATGGCTGACTTCGTAATTATTTTCCTGACAGCCAACAACCTCCCAGGGATAGCAGACAAGCACAGTAAGGAGAAGCTGGGCATGAGGAGGCATGTGTCCATGACCCAGGGCTGGCTTTCTGTCGGGATCTGTTCAGCTGTGTTACATCCCTCCCAACGTCCCAGGGCCATTTGTATGGCAAGGAGCCATACAAAGTTATAAATGTTACAAAGGGGAGAGGAAAAGAGCATTAGTAAATTCTGATATTCAGTTGACCCTTGAACAACATGAATTTGAACTGTGCAGGTCCACTTGTGATTTTTTTTTTTTCCAGTAAACACAGTATAGCACTGTAAATGTATTTTCTCTTCCTCATGATTTTCTTAATAACATTTTCTTTCCTCTAGCCTACTTGATTGTAAGAATACAGAATACAGTACATATAACATATAAAATACATGTTAATCGACTATTTATATTATTGGTAAGGCTTCTGGTCAACAGTAGGTTATTAGTAGTAGAGTTTCAGGGACTCACATGTTATATGTGGATTTTCGACTATGTGGGGATCGGTACCCTTAAGCCCCATGTTGTTCAAGGGTCAAGTGTCTACGGACAAAACCCTTTCAAAAACAAATCTTTGGGGCGCCTGGGTGGCTCAGTTGGTTAAGTGTCTGACTTTGGCTCAGGTCATGATCCCGAGGTCCTGGGACCGAGCCCCACGTCGGGCTCCCTGTTCAGTGGGGAGTCTGCTTCTCCCTCTCCCTCTGCCCCTCCTCCTTGCTCTTGCTCTCTCTCTCTAATAAATAAATAAAATAAAATAAAAACACATCTTTAATGTGTCCATGTTTGTTAATTTATAAAGGCTTAACATGCGACTAATTTAGCGGCACACAATGGTCACAGGCAAAATCTACAACTAATCCCACCTCACTATGCTCTGAGCACCCTGCTGGATCTTGTGGACATACTCTTCTAGCTCTAATTTTTACAAACTCCCACAAGGTAGGAAAAAAAGAAACCTGTTTTATAAATGAAAACAAAGCCCAGTGGTTGAAGAACTAAGCCAAATTCACAAGGCTAGTGTCAGAGCTCAGCTCAGAAAGCAGGACACCAGCATTCCTGAGTATATTCATTCAGTCATCGTAGGCCTAGTGTATGCATATGATTTATGGATTCTGTTGAAGGAGATGCACAAATCACAGTCTTCTGATACAAGACCAGGGTTAAATTTCTGTAATATTACTGATGATAAGAGCTAATGTGTATTGAGCATTCAGTATGTCCCAGGCACTGTCCGAGCACCTTAAATCTAGTTCTTCATTTAATCCTTCAATTCTGTTATGTCAATACTGTCAACCCCATTTTGCCAATAAAAATACTGAAGTTCAGAGTGGTTAAGTCACACAGGACAATGCCTGGCTATGTAGCTGGCATATTAAATAATATTAACTTTTATTATTGATTACTGTTTTCTTTTCTTTCTTTCTTTTCTTTTTTTTTTTTTTGATTACTGTTTTCCATGTTGCTTCTATTCCAAGCCAGGGTGTCCAGCAGGCCTGGAGGAGAGGCAGAGAGTGCTGCAGTCCCTGAGTTGGGAGGTCTAACCCACAAGGCTTAGGGAGTGTGGGGATCACTCCCCAAGCCAGAACAGCAACAGAGCCTCGTCGCTCGCTAACCTGGACTGAAGCCTGTCCTGAAGCCAGTGGTGTTCCATACAGGGATTCAATCCCTACGGGGTTGAGAGAAATGGCCTGGGATGCTCGAGAACTACTCTCGCTGCAAATCTGATCCACGTGGTCAGTCACCGATGGTGTTTCAAAGTTCCTGCAGCTGGGGGCATGGAGAAGGAAGTCGTGTCTAGGAGAGCAGTGACCAGGAGCCAGAGGTTCAGGTTGATGAGACAAGACAAAATGTGCCATCTCAGGAAGTCACTGTGAATTTATCTGCTTTCATTAGAGAAAAGCCTAACACCAGAACTCTAACTTCGGAGATTAGAAGCCTGCCTTGCTTTATGGCATCAATGTATTCCTGAAAGGTACATGTAAATCAAACGCATGCTAATCAGAGCACATTCCCCAGAGACTTTCATTTTCATTTCAGAGTTGCTTTATCTTCATTTCTGATTGATGATCAGTGGACAGTGGTTCCAACAATGCAACCTTAGGGGGTTTTTTGCCCTTTCCCCCAGATTCTCGGCCAAGTGGTTAATCATGTGTAAACAAACCTTTACATGCACCAGAGACCTCCTGATTAAAAACAGCTCTGGGGTGAAAGCCTTTGCAAAGAATTCTCTGTGTAAAGAGAAAATTGCCCCAACTTATATTTGGTGAGCTGGCAAGTTCATATATCAAAGGTGTCTTAAAGTGAGAATTCCCTATGACAAACAAGCTTTCTGATCAGTCAGTTTACTTTGAGAGGAACTCTGGCCTCTTGCTAAGCACAGGGAACAGCTCTGTGACTGTGTGGGATGCGCAGTAACCTAGAAGTTACAAGTGTCTGGAGCTCTTTTCCTGGGTCATGAGACTGGTTCCATAACCCTGCCCATTTTCTGGGGGGAGTGCCCATCACTTTCATCCAAATGCTCAAATGAGTCCAAAAAGGTGATAAATATTCCAGAAGCTGTCAGGGACGAAGAAGCACAGGGAATGTCTTTCTTACCTGTAGCCACCACGAGTCCCGGGGCTGTCTCTTTGCTAGAAATTCTTCCTGAGGAATACGGATTTTCAGAGATCTGCAAGTGCAGGTGTAAGGAGCAGAAGGGCTAAAATGGAGAAGAAAACAGCTTCATTCCGGCAAACTTCTGACACATACCCCTGCCCCACCAGAAATAAGGCTTCCAGAAACAGTCGCACCCTAAGATTTGGGCAGGAGACATTTCTGCCTGAGGCAGCTAGTATGTTCATATCAGAAGGTGCCCCCATCACAACTGCAGGCCTCCCCTCCCTTCCTCATCCATGTCCCATCCATCAAAGTCCAGTCCACGGTCAGCCTTAGGAAGCCTCCCCGACCATTCCCTCCCACAGAATGATCCTGACCTCCCCCTGTTTCTAATCTTGACCATCACATCCTGCTTTTTAGAGCTGGAGGCAGCCACCGGGAGGGATGCAGAGGGGAAGCTAAGTGAAGCAGTCTCCAGGCCCTCTACCCTCTTCTTCAACCAGATTGTTTCTGTTTCTCCTTCACATTATTTGATTCCTGTTTATAATGTTACTTCAGTTTTACCTAAAATGTTTGAAGACACTGTCTAAAACTAATAGAAAGTTATTTACTCATTTGTCCTTTTTTAGGTGTTCTGAAAAAGGATGAGGGATTTATAGATAGGTATCCTATATAATAAATAAAAACAAGAGAATGATGAAATTGGGGAAAGGAGAAAATTAGGTTAGGAAAATAAGATAAAGCCATGGGTAAGGCTTAGGAAAAAAGAAAACTCACACTATGACCAGCTCCTAGGTGGGTGCGCATTTGACTCTGATCTGCCTGGAACCCCAGCTGAAAAGAGGGGGTTAGACTGAAATCTACAAAAAAAAAAGGAAAGTCCCTGTCCGCCCCCATATCCTCAGTTATTATTAACATAATGTCTACAATGTGGAAAGTTGGTAATAAACCTTTTTAACAATGGCAAAAGGCAACTTTTTGCTGAGAGAAACATAACCATTTCCGAGGCCTTGGAAGAGTTGCTCACACAGGTCCTTCCTAAGACACCACAGAGGGTCCATGAATTTCACTGTTAATGATCTGCCTTCCCTCCCCACCTAGAGCTGACACATCTGAGGGCAGAGAAAACTTCTTATGCATCATGTCCTCCAGAGTGCCTACCCCAATATTCCATACACCTGGCACACCCTGGGAATGCTGACAGAGTAACCACTGTCCCATGTGGACACACCAGCCTGACCTCTCCTGGGCTGGCAAGGCAACTTTTGCTTACCTTGACATCTATCAAGCACTTATCAAACTGAATCATATCAGTAGCAGTTAGCAGGTGTGTTTCTACTCCTGAGCCCTGTCTGGGACCCTGGAATGCAGGCACTGTCTCTTAAACATGTCTTTATCTTACTAAGAGTTGGAGTACATAATGTATTCTCAGTACAAGCCCGTGAGTTTCAACTGAGCTTTCCATCCAAGTGGTATGGCAGTCTGAGCCCGGAGATCATCGCCCTGGGGGTTGTGGGAAATGCCTGCCCGGCACCAGCCAAGTTCCTAAGACCCCTTACTGGAAGAAAGCCCCTGATGGGACATCCCCAGGTGACCAGCTTGCCCTGTGGACTTCATGTGAGATGGGGTGACTGACCAGCAAGCAGTGTACTGGACTTCCACGCAGGTCCACATCTGGGGCTTGAAGTAGGCGCCAGTCTCTGCCCTTGTTGTAAGTGATGTATGTCTTCACCTGGTCATCCACTTTCTTGTTTGCCAAGAATATCCCTTTGATACCTGCTACCTAGGAAAAAGGGCAAGAGATGGAGAACCATGTTGGGCCAAATGCTGATAATCTTGGAGAAGCCCTGGGAGAAGCCCCAGCACCTCCCACAGGGTGTTGGGGGTATAAAAGAAGAGAAGAGGAGGAACATAGTGAGAAATGCCATATACCATGTGGTCTTTGGGAGAACTTTAAGTTCATCTCTTCACCCTCTACCACCTGCCCCTGACCCAGAAATCCCACTGCCCTTTTACCCATGTGCTTTTCCCACTTTACGTGTTTCTGCATTCTGTTCATAGGATCTTATCCTTGATTAACAATTAACATTCCCTCTGAGGTGGCAGTGGTTGATAACAACCAAAGGGGTTACCCCTTCTGTGGAACATGTACTTTGGCTCAGGAGGAGCTTGTAGGCAGATTTTGAAAGCATTAAGGTATAGTCCTTAAGGCTGGAAGTTTAGCCTCCTGATTAGTAGTGAGGCAGATATTTTCAGGCAGACGACCCAGCTTGGTGACCTGGCATCCATCTTTGTGTGATCCTGCATAATTTCCATGTCACCTTTGGGTCTCAGCCAATGGTCACTTTGAAATAGACAAAATCAACTCTGCCCTTCCTCTTTTTCCTCAGCTGGCTAAGCATGGATACATGAGATAATGCAGAGCACTCTTGCCAGAGTTCCTGATCTACTGGAATTTGCATACCCTTGATATTAAGAAGGGAGAAGATCATCGCCACAAAACAAGAAACTAGAGAATTAAAAGAAATTTATGATTCAGAAATGTTCTAGAGTAAGTCAGATTCAACTCAAACTTTTATTCCTTCCATGTCTACATTTTGGGCAATAAGAACAGATATTCTGAATGACAACAGTATCTCAAAGAAAGATTCCCTAACTTCCTGTACAATCTCAGCATGTTCCAAAGCCAAAGGGCAAGTCAACTCATTTAAATGTATATAAACATGAGGTTGAATGATAGGTTTTCTGGAAAGAGATAGCTCAGAATTTTAAGTGTATTTATTCCCCATTCTTTGAGGATCATGGTTAACTGAGAGAATACCAGTGGGAAAGAATTTCATAGAAGTGAGCTCTTTTATTTTTTTAATGACATAATTTAGTAGGTGAAATAAGTTTGTTTTTGCTTTTTTTTTTTTTTAAAGTAACCGGACTGCCCTTGAAAAAGAATGCCAATGCAGATAAAAACAAACAAAAAATGGACAAAGAATGTCAAGAGGAGAACAGAATTTATCTGGGAAGGACACCACCAGGGGAATTTGACAAATGGCCAAAAAAGGAATGATTAAATTCCTAACCTGAACAGAGGGTGGGTACGGACAGAAGCCAAGGTGGGAGGAGGGACACTGGTGTCAGAGTTCTGTCCTTACCGGACAAACCCTCCCTGCCCTAGCTGCTTAAAGTCACTGCCATTTTGGGAAGACTGGCATCTTCTATGCTCATCTAGGGGCTCTGAGGCTCTCCTATCACCTCAGTCTTTAAAAACCAACAGCAAAAGTGTTTCTCTTAAACCTGACTACCAATTTATTCCTCACAGAGAATGGATAGAACCATCTGTCTGATGGAGGCCTTTTGGTATTTTCTTTAGCCATGGAGCTGGTACTTTTTCTGTTGGACCACCAGATAATGATTCTAGAGAACTCTCTCCTGTAAGCCAGCTGGTCCCCTCCAACATGTGCCCAGGGCCTTGGTGTCTACCTCCCTGGAGAAATTTACAAGTCCGACTTAGATTTCTGAGCCTGCTCCTGTGGAGCTCTTGTCACCCCCATCCACTGCCTCCTAGCTGGATGCATCACAGCATGAATTACTAGCCATTCAGTTGCCTCTTGGGTTCTTCTGGATGAGTGTCTTTGGAAAACGGAATGGTCACTACCACATTTTCTCACTGAGCACTACACCACTCAAATGGGCATTTTTTGCATTCCCTACATATTCTGAGAGCAGAATCTGGAGAATGGGGTCTGAAAAGACACAGGAAGGAGAGATTTCCAGGGAAGCCATCTGCAGCTCTGAAGGACTTTCTCCTATAGTTGAATATGAGCTATCTCCCTCCAGTCTGAAAGAATCAGAACACTTCTGATTTTTATTTGGATTGCTCAAAACCCTTACATTAATCCTGAATTGCTTCTTGGCTCTAAATCGTGTATAAATAGCCTATAAGTTTAGAGGGCACTTTGCTTCTGTGTGCCCTAGGCCAACAGCTTTCAAACTTTTTGACTGCAACCCCAGTACAAAATGCATGTATGCTACAGCCTAGGACTCATACCCATGTACACGTGCATGTGCGCACATGTAGGCACATGTATGTCTCTGACGCAAAAGTATCACGAAACACTACTGAGCCTCACTACATACGATATAAAGGAATGAGAGAATGAGACACCCATTTTAACTCTTCCACCCAAGGAGGTACTTGGCATCTGATAAACTCTGATCATGTTTCCTCCCACTGTTGTTTAAAATCAGAAGCATGGCTTGCAGCTGCCGGTCCCAGAATTCAAAGAGAAGGGCACCAGCTTGGGATGATGTCCACAGAAGATGGCAGTACACATACAAGCCTGTGTGGCCCACTTTCCTTCTGGGAATCAATCTGAGGTACGAAGAGGAACTGACAGCAGCCTCTTGGCAGAGCACTGAGTCCAGGTGCTATGGGCATCTGTTGCTCACCTCCCTGGGCCCTTAGGACAAGGAAACCAGGGCTCTGCTGAGAAAAGCAATTACCATGGTCTGCCTTGGGCTGTCCCTAGAGTGGGACTGGTGGTGAGGGGCCGATGAAGGTAAGGCGGGGAAAGATGTGCCTGTGGAGTCTATAAGCAGCTGTCCATCTGGCCAAGGATGGGTCACTCAAGTTCATGATAAAGCAATGATGGGGAGCAGGCACAAGGGACAGGGAAAGCAAGGGAACATCAATAAGATGGGCAAAGAAAGCAGAACACTTAAGATGACTCAGAGAGTCTCATTTTATCCATCCTAGTGAGTTCCACATAGTCATTAGGAAATTCAAATAAAACCCACACTAAGGTTCTACTAGGCTCCTCTCACAGTGCCCCCCCCACCCCCCACACACACCTGATCATGCCAAGTGTCAGTGAAGATGTGAAGCAACCAGAACTCTTACATCTCAGGTGGGGATGCAAAATGAGAATACCACTTTAGAAACAGGTTGGTGGCTTTTTATAATCATATTCTATCACATTCAACCCAGCAATCCTACTCCTAGGTATTCACCCATGAGAAAGAAAAACTTATGTTTACATGAATGTTTATAGAAGTTTTATTCATTACCACATAGAACTGGAAACAACTTTAATGTCTTTCAACTGGTGAATGAATAAACAAACTAGGGCACATCCACATAATGGAATACTACTCAGAAATTAAAAAAAAAAAAAAAGGAACGTCTACTGATATTCAACAACATTGGTGATTCTCAAATGCATGATTCTAAGTAAAAGAAGCCAAACTCAAAAGACTATCTACTGTATAATTCCAATCACATGAAAATCCAGAAAAGGCAAAACAGGAGAGAGAAAGAAATCAGACTGGTCTGCCAGTGATTTGGGGTGGGAGAATGGTTGGCTACAAAAAGGCCATCAAGGAAATATTTTGGGGTGACAGTCCTCTATCTTGATTATGGTGGTAGTTACACAACCGCATACCCCTATCAAAACTCACAGAACTGCATACCAAAACGGGTAAATTTTACTATACATAAATTAGACTTCAATAAAAAAAATAATCAATGTGAAAGAAATGCATAGTGGGAAGAGCCTGGCCTTTTTATTCAAATATACATGGACTGGTTCAAACATAGCTCTACCATTTTACTAACTGTGTGATCTGAGCCAAGTTACTAAATTCTCTGCACCTCTGTACTCTCATAGGCACCAGGGGGAATGATACCTACCACAAAGAGATATAGCAATAGATAGATAGATAGATAGATAGATAGATAGATAGATAGATCAATCAATCAATTAATTATATATATATATATATATATATATATATATAATTTAGGGTTATGCAAACCAGTACTATGGCCACTAGCCACATATGGCTACTGAGCACTTGAAATGTGGCCAGTAGGACTAAGGAGCTGAAGTTTAACTGTATTTTATTTGAACCAAGTTGAACTTCAATTTAAAAACCAACACCCGGGCGCCTGGGTGGCTCAGTTGGTTAAGCAACTGCTTTCGGCTCAGGTCATGATCCTGGAGTCCCTGGATCGAGTCCTGCATCGGGCTCCCTGCTCGGCAGGGAGCCTGCTTCTCCCTCTGACCCTCCCCCCTCTCATGTGCTCTCTCTCTCTCTCATTCTCTGTCTCAAATAAATAAATAAAATCTTTAAAAACCAACACCCAATTCTGTTATTGGCAAACTTTTAAGTATGTTTGGAATAACTTGGGTATGTGAATCTACTTTTTCGACTGCACATTTTATGAAATGTAAATACTGATCAAGTATCTCTGGTGAAAATTTAGCATATGAATTGAGATATGGGGGAAGTGTAAAATACACTCAGAATTTTGGAGATTTAGTATGGAAAAATATAAAATATCTCATTAGTAATCTTTCAAATGGTGCACATACTAAAATGATAATATTTTAGGTATTTTGGTTAAATAAAATATATTATTATAATTGATTTCACCTGTTTCTTTTACTTTAAAAAATGTGGGTGGTAGAACATTTAGAAGTGCATCTGTAGCCGACATAATATATTTTTCAACAATACCGGTCTTAGACATTACCTGGTATGCTGTTGTTATTATTATAATGAGGTATGAGTTGGATGTTTTACATCCAGGAAAATATTGAAGAAAATGCATCCAACCCGCAGCTCAGAGCAATGTTTCCATAATATAACTGAGGGTGTTGGAAAGAATATTTGTTTCTTGATTTATCAGTGGAAAGCAACTAAGAAGAAATGTAGTTTGGAGTTAGTGATGTGAAGAAACCACAACAAAGCTCTACGTGAAAAGAGTATCACAGAATAATGGTGAACACACATAATAGATTATATTCATTGTCATCATCAGACTTGTTTTGATGGAACAGGCTCTGACACCTTAAAAAAGAAATTGTTATTTGGCCTTTAAGAATTACTTTCTCACCTGATTATGTAATTACAGCCATGACAATATTGTACTTGGAAGCATGGATTAAAGGAAGAATGAGAAGAGACTCTCTACAGAAGGAGACTGCTCCAACAGACCAAGAAATAAACAATGTCTCTGCTTTATTCAGTTTTAGGGAGTTCAGAGGGGGTGGATTCCCACCCACTGGCTTCCAAGGTCTTTTAGTGCCAAGACCTACAGGGTGAATTCTCAAGTAAGTTCTCATTTTCTTTGTCCCCTTCCCATGGTCAAGAAGAAGCCTGAGAGGAGTGCAAAATGCAAGATGGAGTGATACACTAGTAAATAGATGTAAGTGGCTATGCTCATCCCGAGCCAACTCACAGCTGTGTTACCTAAAGGCATCTCTGACATTTCAGACAAGGTTAAATAAGTGTAATATCCTAACACATCATAATATAAAGTTATACATTAACTTGGCATAGGAGACTGCATCATACATCCAAATATCATTTTTAGGTATGTAGATGTAGGGGAAAAACAGAGAGAAAAATTTGCCCATCAAATAAATGCCCAACTCTTCAATTCAGCTCTTTACTAGTATCTTTGCAATATTTATCCCCACTGTTCCCCAAAGTCACTCAACATTCCATGAAAATGGGCATCTACTCATCAGACTCTGGTTCTCATCTCATGCTGGGATTCCACCAGACATGCCTTTCTTCCAAGCTCCAGTAATTCATCCTTTAAGCCAACTCATCTCCAAGTCCCCCCAAATTCCTCAAGTTAGATTTAACCTTCCTCTTTAGTGATTCTACAACATGGAAAATCACAGCTTTAATACAAGTTAGTTTGTGATCACTAACTACCCTAATAGGGTCATGTATCTTTCCAGTAGATTGTGAGTCTCATGCACCACCTTCATCTCATCAAACAAAATATACTGTATGAAAGTGCATTAATTTAGTTGAATTGAATGTGAAAGCCTCCTAGTTTTCCCAGATGCATTACTCAAGGGCATTCAGAGTCCAGAAAAATTATAGTCTCTTTGCTAACTGGCCATATGGCACACAATCTCAGTTTCTATGAGAATCTCCAGTGAAGGAGGTTAAAAACTAATGACCCCTAGAGACCAATTAAATTCAGCTTTATCTCCAAATCACAGAATGCATCTCCAGGTACAAAACAGCAACACCCTCTAAAAGCCTTCAATATGGTCATGGTCTAGATAGTGTCCGGATATGATTTATTCTCTTGGTATTAAATGCCTTCTAGAATCTAAACTCCAACCACCTATCTGGCACTAATTCTTGTACCTGATGAGCATCTATTTGATGCAATTAGATTGGCTAGCTCATGGTCTTATAAATCTACACCATCCACCTAGTTATTGACTCATGCAGGTCTTAAAATATGGAATGTCTTCCACTTCTTCCTCTGCAGGGCAAAAAGATGATAATCAGATTGGTAACATTGCAAAAAAAGAACTGGGCATATCCCCAGTCCTGGGCTCATCCCCAGGTCCACTATTTTGGGGATTTGCCTGCAAAGATCACATTCTCTGTACCTCACTGCCGTGGTGTTCTAGGAAGAGGCTTCCACAAGAGAGCTTCTGATTTACTATTTGTGCATGTGACTAGATGGGTGCATCCAGGTCTGGCAGGCAGTATTAGCAAGCCCACTTGCTCCTACATAACTTTTTTTTTTTTTTTTAAAGATTTTATTTATTTATTTGACAGAGAGAGACACAGCGAGAGAGGGAACACAAGCAGGAGGAGTGGGGGGAGGGGAGAAGCAGGCTTCCCGCCAAGCAGGGAGCCTGATGCGGGGCTCGATCCCAGGACCCTGGGATCAGGACCTGAGCCGAAGGCAGACGCTTAACGACTGAGCCACCCAGGCGCCCCGCTCCTACATAACTTTTAAAAGCAATAAAGCTGACATTTGATCTCCACTTGTCTCACCCTTTGTCTCTGTTTCAACTGACTACAGTCTGGGCAGGTAAAAAAAGGAACTTTGTTCACAGACTTCTTCAGAGCCCAACAAACTAGGTTGCAAGCTTCCAGAGGGTAAGAATCGGTATCTCTTCTGCCTTCCTCATGGACTTTAACACAAAGCAGGATCCCAATGAACCCGGATAAAATTAAATGAGAACAAACTCAACACAACTGGTTTTAGAGAAGTTGCCTGGCCTTGTATGTCTTGCTTCTGTATACATGGAATGACACCATGCATTTTCCCCCCAAAAGACCAAAAATGCATGACTGACTTCAGCAAGACCAAAAAATACATATATCTAGGCATATTCTTCATTTTGATCCATGCTCCACTTCAGATCAGAGTGTCTCACTATTCACAGTGACCAAGGTGCTCTTTATTACAAAAAGAACAGCACAGTACCAAACTCACCTGCCTTATCGATAGGGTCAGAGACACAGGGATTTCTCAATTGGAAGGTCATCTGCAGCAATGTCTACCCTGTCCTACTGAGGTCTGACCACAGGAGTATGAATAATCGTCCCATCTCTATAGCCTCACTTATGCGAACAGGAACCTGGTTCCAATGGCCTCAGTCCTAGGAACATTTCATCTAAACCTTCCCACCAGAGATGACTTACTGCCCAATAACAAAGGGTATTTTTGCCTCCAGGTATGATTAGAGGCATGTAAAGGTAAGCTTCCCAAAGCCCTTTACACACCTTAGTCATCTTTACCAATTTTTGTAATTCTAAGAAAAAATCTGGGCCATTTCTCAAACGGGGACCTTGTTGTTAAGGGAATCAGCACTTGTCAACAATGTCCTAGAAAATCACGGTATTTCTACTGATTCTGTTTTACACCCAGTGCCATTCACTTCTCTCTCTCTCTCTTTTTTAGTGTACTTCTATTCACCCCCAGATCTTCGTGCAGTCCTCTTACCTAATAAAATAACTAGAATCTTTTACCACTCTCAGTAACTTCGATACCAGCATAGGGATGCTAGAACTTTGCCAAGCACTGCTCAGAAGACACCACAATAAACCAGGAGCCCCTACACTGATCTCTCTATTCTGAAAGCCTCTCCCATGCCTCAAAGATGAAAACTCGTAAGGGAGCAGCTCACCCACACCATCTTAAGCTACTGCTCATGACAGACAACTCCTCCCTCCATGAATGAATGACCTCCACTAGCGTAGCAGGTGTAGGTTTGACCACCAGTCACTAGTGAATGCTGGATAATGAAATACACCCCTTTACTCAAATCAATCCATCATACCAACAAGGTGAGCACTGTGGCCAGGACCATCAAAGGTCATACGCGGCCATTAGAGACATAAAAAGTGACCCAGGCTTAAGGTCACTGAAACAACTCATTTTTCTCTAGTTCCTCTGAGGAGTCACTTGGTTTCCTAGATAAATTGATTCTTTAACTGGTGATCACATTTAAAAACAAAATCTCAATATAACTGAAAACTCAGTAAGGTGATCATATTAAATAACAACTCAAAGTAAGTCAAGGTCAGTTCTTCACCATACTCCGATGTTGGCATCTGGTGGCATTTTAGGGAAACCCTCATCCCCCAGCACTGATATTCACTTTTCTTTTCCTGTAAAACTTGTTCATAAGATGTTATTTTCCAAATAATTTAAGATATACTAATAGATACGTGCCTCCACTAGAGTCCGTAGAGTTGAAAAAGGGACTTAAGCGAGCCCACGTAGGTCAAATACTTGGGCATCTGGCTCATAATCGTGCTCATCCACAAACGAACATTCACTTCAGCCACCATCTATTCAAGTTTGCTGAGTCAACCACCACTCTAGATGCTTTACTTATGTTCTCTCTCATTCTCACAACCATCTCATTAGGCAAATATTTTATCCCTGTTTCACAGGTGAGGAGATGGAGGCACAGGGAAGCTAAGTTCCTTGCCTGAAGTCACACAATTGCAAGGATACAGCTGCCATCTGAACCCAGGACTGGCTGACTGCAATGCTCGTGTTTATCCCATTAAAACTCCTCCAAAAGAGAGGCAGACCCAGGTGCAGGATCATCTTGGCTACATACCTCATACAATTCAATAATAATGTTTCCCATTAGACCTCGGCTACTCTTAATGTTCTCCATGGCCAGGGTGAAGTAGATGCCACGCGTGTCTGAGATGTAGAGGTTGTACGTGTCGTTCTGGTTCCATTCTTGGACGGCTGCAAACACTTGGTTCTCATCGGTACTGATGATGTGCATGTCCTGGAAGAAGACAGAACACCTGTAAGGCAGCAGATCTCCATATCCCTCTGCCCATGGGGACCCAGAGTAATTACCATGACTTATGAATGGTGGAGAAAAAGCCTGAGTTACAGGCGATGTTAAACAATTCTGTGTCGGACCAAGGCTATAAATTAAGAGCTTCGTGATTTCTGTTCCTTGTTAAATGACAGTAAGATGGGTGTAAGGGGCTTTGGTGGGTATCATTTTCCATGGCTTCAAGGGATTCATCCACTTTCATTTTTTATTTTTATATCTGAAAGTTAGTGTTAGCGCTAACAGAGACATACAGCCTTGCCAGAGGAAACTCACACACGCAAAGACAGGGCTTATCCCTTCTTTAGATCTTCATTTACATTTCCAAACTTTTTAGTGTAGTGGTTGTGAAACTTCTCTTCAGGATCTTCAGAGTCAGGGATTTCGAGAAGGGTGGCAGGGAGGCAGAGCCAGTGGGCGGGGCTCTGGGCTTCCAGCTCTCTTTCAACCAGAGCGGCACCCCTTGAATCTGTTTTATCCTGGAGTTCTGCGTGATATTTGGGGAGTAAAAAGTGAGGGAGGTTCTGCCGCTAATAAAATAATATTTGAAAATCACTGATAGGATCACAGAAAGGATACTCAACCTGGAATTTAGTGTTCTGGGTCCTAGTAGGAACTCTGCTAGAAGTTAGCTATATGATGCAGGATGTATCTGTGTCCCTGAGCTTCAATTTTCTCACCAAAATACTGAAGAGGTTGGGCTACTGCTAAAAATAGCTAACATCTGAGCACTATTCTAAGTCATCTAAATGTATTATTTCAGTAAAAATCCAAATAATTCTACAACAGAGGTAGTAGTATTCCCATTTTACTGAGGAATAAACTAAGGTACGCAGAGGTTTGCCAACTTGCTTCATATTACATAACCAGTTAGTGGCAGAACCAAGTGTTGAACCTCTGTTGTAGGGCTCTAACCTAATTGTGAGCTTCTAACCATTTGGACATAGAGCCTCCGGATCAGAAGTTGCAATCCTATGACCCATGTGATGAATGTGAATCACAAATGTTTGGTCTGACCACAGCCTCTACTGAATACCTGATGGTGTAGTCTTTTAGGTGAAGTCAGCACTCAGGAAGACTCAGCCTTAAGTACCCAAATGTTCTTATAACCTGCCTCTTACATATTCATGTTAACTTCCTGGTCCCTGAAGTCACTTTAGTTTGTATACTTGGACTAGAACATTTCTAAAATCAAATCTAATCAATTCACAATTCAAAAGAGTTTATAAAAGCCAGTTTTCGTATGTGGCTAGGCGCCGTACAAAGATGATCACAAACTCAAGTCCTTCCCTAAGGAATTCATGCTGTCAGGAGGAAATGTTGACACAGATAAACACTGGACATAATGGACACAGTTAAAAAATTCATAACTACACAGGTATATATGGCAAAGAGTAATGGCATCCTGAGAAGGCAGGAGAGGACCCTGGTCACCGTGGTGGCAAGCATTCATAGTAGGGGCGTGGGCAATTGGAGCTGACAGTGAGTAAATCACCAGGCTGGGTCTAGCTTTTACCTTGTTTGACCAACCTTTCCCAGAAATGATTTCAGCAATAAAAGGAGGTAGCAATGTTTATAATATCACAACTGTGGAGTGCTACTCCAAGACATTTTTCAAAAGGAGCAAGCTCATTCAAGTTGGGCAACGAAGAGGTGGGAAAAGTGAGAAGCGATCTGGATCTTTTTATTGGAGAATTTGTCAGATCTCAGCGTCTGGCCTTGAACTCCCTAGGTCACCTTGACAGACCTCACTAGCTCATTCGTGCTTACACACCTTTTAGAATTGCAGGATCCCCCACTGAGCTGCTTGAAAACGGAAATAAGGCTTCCTCTTAAAAACCCTGTGATGAAATTGTGTTGTGTTGGTGTGGAATGAAAGCCCGAGAACCCAGCAGGAGGGGAAACAGCAGCTGCAGGAAATACAGATTAAATTCATTTACCCTGTTAAAAATGCAGTAGAAATGCTGGGCTTTTCCCAGATGTTTTGGTTATAAAAATGAATGAGCTAAGTTATTTTAGACTAAACTACTGTAAAAGAAGTGGAAACAACAACTTAAAACACGGGGGCATGGTCGGGATGAAAGGTAGCCAGCTTAGCCGTGAGTGTGGGGTGTATCGCCTGGCATGCAGGCACTGTAGGCTCTGGGGGACAGGGTGCTCTGTAGCAGCCAGGACTCCGCGAAGTCGGCTTGAAAAGTTCTTAATTTCCCTAAGTCACTTAGCTAATAAATGGTATTACTAATATTTAAACCCAAGACTATCTGAATCAAGAAGCTAAACTCCATTATCAGTGGGAGTATAACTCTATATGCATCAAAATGACCTGGAGATCTTAAGAGCACACAGACTCCCATGTCCCACTGCCTGAGGTTCTGAGTCAGTGTGTCTGGTTGTGAAGGCTTAAATCCTACCATCTGAACCAGCCTTCCAGACAAGTCAGGTGCATGCAGTCTGGGTCATCACTCTTTGAAAAAGCTCTGAACTACGTGTCCTCTCTCCAAATAGATCTTCTAGTTGAATAGGGATCAACACATAATAACCAGAATACTAAATGTTCAAGAAGAAATAAAAGCATTTTCAGTAACATTGATCAAATAGGGATCTGAATGATAATTAAGTGTATTTCTTGAATCCTGTGATCTCAATCTAACCCCAAAGCATGTGCCACCTCCTTCCAAAAAAAAAAAAAAAAATCAAAGACATTCTTCCTACTCCTGAGAATATTCAGGGTGAGATCTGACTGGTGATGAAGAGAGACACCAAAGTGGGGGAAAAGCAGTAAGTAAATTCTGATTGGGACTTTACTAAACTGGAACTTGGACAGCATCAGACATAACCACATTCATGTTTTTATTTGGAGAACAATTATAAATAACACTCCCCCTATGCCCTCCCATTAATCTGGAGGAATCATAGCTGCCTTTCGCAAACCTAAACATGAGACTTCGTAGGTAAACAATGGTGAAAACACTTCCCCGTGATTGAAACATTTTCGTGTAGTCTGGGCTGAATGTAACTGTATTCATTATAAAAACACATATGCTATTCAGCATCAGCCATGCACCAGACGTTATAACAGAAATGCAGAGAGGACCAAGATGTAGAACCTGACCTCAAGCAGATGCCCAGTGGTGGTGGGAATGTCATACACTCTTGGCCTTCTCTGAAGCTGATTAAGGTCCCCGGTACAGGTACTGATAGGAATACAAAGGCTTATAGATGGGGGTGGGGGGGACAATCCATGGAAATGTGTGGAACCTGAGTGGCTTGAAAGCAGTTTTTCCCTGAGGAAGGTGAGGACAGACAGTGGCCACACTTACGGGGCTCTGCATGGCACACCTAAGTTTTACCCAGAAGGAAATACAAAACTAGCACAAGATTTTAAGCAGGAAAAAGGGAGAATTAGAACTGACCAGTGCAGAGATTTGGTTGGGGAAGACCAGCTTCATTGTGTGATCACATTTGTCACAGAGGCAGTGTGAAAGGTGGATTTTGGTGGGGCAGGAGGAAGGTTTACGAGGTGGCTGTAACAATCTCAGGGAGGGCCTAAACTAATGAAGCAGGTCTTCCATGAGAACCCTATGAAATGGACTGGTGAGATATCAGGGAGGCAGAACCCATAGGGGATAAAGGAAAAGGGCATATCTTTAATATGTCAGATATCTGACTTACAAAATCCTCTGCTTCTTATTAGTGTGCTCATACAATCATAATCAAATACTCATAATTAAATATGTGTGTAATTATTTATTCTATGCCAGTCTTTCTCATTAGAGCCCGTAAGCTCCCAGAGGGCAGACACTGTGTCTTTCTTATGTATCACTTCATTTCTAGCACTTACTAAGTATCAATAGCACATGGTAGCTATCCAATAAAAGTTTCTGTATGAATGAATAGATGGAATAAGTAAACATAGGAGAAGGATGGAATTTTAGGGATATAATATAAGGTAGAGAGGCTGAGCTCAGTTCTAGAGGGTTTTTTTTTATTTTTTTTTTTAAAGATTTATTTATTTGAAAGAGAGAGAATGAGAGAGAGCACATGAGAGGGGAGAGGGTCAGAGGGAGAAGCAGACTCCCTGCTGAGCAAGGAGCCTGATGCAGGACTCGATCCCAGGACTCCAGGATCATGACCTGAGCCGAAGGCAGTCGCTTAACCAACTGAGCCACCCAGGCGCCCCTCAGTTATAGAGTTTTAAAATGGGATCTTTCAGGGGAGGTACTTCAAAAAGCAGTCCAGGGTTCAGTGAGTATGGGATGGGACTATGGATATAGACATCACCAATATGAAGAGAAGGGATAAGGTCACCAGGAACCATGCAGAATGCCAGGAGAACTTAGGATCATCAACATTTAAGGGTGGCAGGGGAAGGAGATCCAGAAAAGTGAATCAGGATAAAATACTCCACAGGGAAGAGTATCAGGTATGGATTCTTTTCCAACAGTGTCAAAAGCTCCAGAAAGGTTTAAAAAAAAAAAAACAAGATAAAGTTGTAGAAATGTCTATTGGATTTGGCATGGAGGTGCTCCCTGGTAACAATGGTTAGAGGATTTTTGGTGGAATAGTGGAGAGAGGGGTGTGGGAAAGCAGAAGGCAGCTGACAGTGGGTTGAAGAGAGGATAGGAAGCGACAAAAGAAATTAGAATTACAGATAACATTTTAAGAGTGTGACTGCGACACAGCAAAGAAGGATAAATCAGTATTTGGGGAAATGTAAAAATTAAGGAAAACTGTCCTAAGGAAATTAAGGAAAAGGTTAATATCACTGTTATTATCATTATAATAAATTTTCTCAAGCATATTTCCCTCTCCTCCCTTTTATTATTCAAAGTGGGATTAAACATTCTACTTTCAACTAAAAGCAAACCCAGACTTAGGTAGGGAGAGCCTTTATTTGCAAGACTATTGCAATAGGGAGAACACTCTGGCTATCATATCTGCAAGCCCCTCAGAGTGAAGGCACGAAAGAATTATTTTTATGTAGAGAAAGTAAAACAAGGCTAGAGAGAACTGGGTGTGGGGAGCAGGGTGAGCAGGTGGCACAAGAGGGGGCCATTGAACAGGAAACCGTCCTCCTTACAGTCAGGTGACTTTCAGGAGTATGGTTAACAGGGGTTGTTCTGAGTTCTAGTGCCTGCTTGAGCGCCCAGGAGTGGGTCAAAATTCAGGCGCTAGGCAGGGAAGGTGAAAAGCCAGACTAAGTCTGGTCAAGTCAAATTAGCCAGCATTTTGTCCAGATTGTCCCCCAGTGGGGACAAAGAGTTCAGTTAACCATTTATAAATAAAGAGTGAGGATTTGGTCCCGTCAAAGGTAAATAGGCAGGTTTCTGCATCTTAGCGAGGCGCATGGGGGAAGAGTGGTTTTTTGCAGTGAGCCACTTCCAGGAACACAAAAGAGTTGGGTATTTCTTATACCTCACTGTTCTCCAGAAGCACTGGGCTCAGTGAAGTTCAATGGTACTACGATGCCCATTTCACAGATAAGAAGACCTGGGCTCCTGGATAAACAAGTGGCAGAGAGGGAAAGAAAGCTAAGGGCTTCTTGCTCAGAAGCTCCATTGCCTTTAGGCCAGGCTACCATGGCTCCCTGTCATCTGCCTCCTTGCCCCCTGCTGGTATGTGCCTTCCATGTCCCACCCTTCCTCCCCCCAACCCATGCTCAGGGACTGGTTATGGAGGACTCAGCACAAGGTTGCCGCTCCTAACAATGCCACTCATTATTAATGGTGTTCATTTCATTCTCTGCAAAACATTCCAAGCCACGGAGTGCCCCAGGGGAGCATGTTCGGAACAGACAGGCTGGGAGGAGAGGTGTGAGGGCAGTGATGACAGGGAGCTTCTCCTTGTTCTTGTTTTTAAGCAAGATGCCCAACAGCAGCCGCAGCTCCTGGAACAGCAACAACTTGCTCAAAAGCCATTTCCATTTTTAAACACTCCCACCCACTCTGTCCTCACCTCCTCGGCCTAGGCTAGGAAAATCTGAGCCAATGCTGGCTAATAAAGGGGATCGATAACCATCCAGCTATTTTCACAGCAGCCCTCATATTAATGAAGCTGCTCTGGATGGACTTCTATAAAAGGGGCCGCATGGATGGTACTCCACCACGATAAATTGCCATGGGGTTGCTGATCATTAATGGAGTGTTCCAGGGTTGTGATCAATCCCAGGCTTCATTTGTCCCCACCTGCAGCCACACTGCCCAGGGGAGCAAACTGTTTGTTTTCCTCGGAAGGTTAAAAATACATAAGATATGCACACAATGCAGAGACAGAACAGACCTTACACAGGGGATATGGTTTGGAAAGTTCCCGAAATGCTTCTCCTGAGCCAATACATGGAAATCATCAAGTTACTGCAAGGGGTCTTTCTCCTTCAGAAAGAACATGATTACGAACTTCCCTTTCCTCATCTTTTTCAAGCAAGGATACTCCTTTCCTGCTTGGGTTTAGAATATCTGATGGGTACATCCTGTAATCACAATGCTATATAATGGTCTCATACCAACCAGTCACAGAGAGGGTAGAGAAAATGAGAAATTGATCCCATGGCCCCCGAGGCTACTTAATACAGTCCCTGCTCATCCCATCAGCCTCCTTTCTCTCTCTCTGCAACCCAGTCTCTTGAGATGATGTTTCATTTTGTTGAATGAACCATATTCTCTCTCTTAAAATAGGGCCTGTTTGTGTCTTTTCTATTGGTTTTCCAACCCTTGTTTGCAGGGTTAACTCCTTAATCCTCTTATATCATCTTAAACCTTACTTTCTTAGGAAACTTGTCCTCAGTATCCATATAGGTAAGCTCCACCTATTATGTCACAATGGTCCTTGAACTTCTATCCCTATAACACTCCCTACACCTACAATTGTTTTTTCAATGTCTCTCTTCTCAACCAGAATATAAGCTCCATGAAGGCAGAGACCATTTGTGGCTTATTTTCTACTCTCTCCATAGAGCTTAATTTAGTGCCTGGCACAGAGTAAAAGCCTAAATGGGAGAAAGAACAGTTCAATGGATGAATAAAAGAAGGATCAAACAAATGAATGGATTCATGCATGCTTATATGAATGAATAAATGAATGAATGAATAAAACAACCAGGGGTAGACAGTTACCCACCTTCTTGTCCCATAATCCCTCCCACCTTGGTACTCATTTAGCCTTTCATGATGTTTCCCAGCACCAGCTTACAGGCCCAAATCTTTGCAACATTACATTTGAGATGTGTCCAACCAGAGACTTGACTTTTTTTTTGCAGCCTCATTAGGTGATGCAATTATATCCTGTCCATGTTCAGACTGAGGTTTTAAGATCCAGCTCCTCCAAGAAGTCATTGTTCACAAGGGATGGAGTCCACAGGGTAAGTTTTATGATTTTCCAATAGAGGAGTTAAAATGCCATCATTTGATATTGTTATAGTAAATTATTCCTTTTTAATTACTCATAGTGGCAGAAAGGAGCAGAAACATAGGCAGTGCATTTACATTTGGCTTTAAAATGTGGAGAGAAGCATGAACTCCACAAGACTCACCTGTGCACCTTTATGCACACATACAATAAAGTGTCTGGGCTCCCTCTGGGCCCTTCTGAGCCTGTCCCTCTATTTGGCAGTAAGGCCCTTGCAAGAGGGAGGAACTCCCAGAAGGGACTGAAGTGATACAGGATGTATGAGATACAGGGAATCAAAGCTCTTGCCTGTATACCCTGCTGAGAGAGGAATAGAGAACCCAGGTTCAGGGCCATCAGCAGAGGCCAGAGTCCCACAGTGGCAAGTCAGGTTCAATGCCAGCTTGTCTCCCAGGCAGAAGTCAAACTTCCCTGCCATCCAATGTGGTGACCTCTCCCTGCTGCTTTGTCGGACAGGACCCAGGGCAGCAGGTTGGACATACCTTGGGCAGGGAGTACTTGGGCAGCTTTATCTGGGTGAAGGCCTCTCTCCGATAGGACACATAGTAGCTGGCTCTTCCACCAGTTGTCACCTGGATCATAAGAGAAACACAGAGAAGTCAGATGACACCAGGGATCATGGCCAAGTTGGAAAGTATTAGCTTCTCCATCAACAGCCACAATAGGTTTGTGATAACCTTTCAGAGAGTATCCCTTGCTGGCCCTGAGCCTCCAGTCCCACAGCACTGAGTTGCTCCCATGTCATGACACTTAGACAACAAATGAGCAATGACAACAGTCTTTCCCAGTGGTTGGCATTTTTGGTGAGAGCAGAGACTCTGTATTTGGTCACTGTGCTTTGCATATGTACAGACCTAATAAATAGTTTCAACTGCAAACAGAAGCTACTGATGTGGGTGGGATGTACCGAAGATTGATTTATTCTGCCTTAAAAGAAGTTTCTAATCCATTGTCATCATGACATGATTGTGAAATGGATTTTTTTTCTGAATCTAAATAACTACTATTGCTCAAAAGCTCTTGTTACTTTGAAATTAATTTCATTTCTGATCTGAGCACAATTTTTTTTCCTTCATATTTACAAATCCATGCATTGAGTGGTGCTTTTTGGTACTTTCCATGTGCAAGTTATTGAAAGGAATCGAGGGTCAGAGGAAGAACTCTGGATCGGGAAGTGAGAAATGCTGGGTCTGAGTCCCAGCTCCGCCATCTGATGGCTGGGGGAGTCAAGCTCTGTAATCTCACTTGGGAAGGATGGATTCTTATAGGAACCTGGAAGCCACTCCAAGAAATGGTCCTCTGGCCTGGGCTTGTTGAAAAGTCCCACCAACATGGCACAGCCCTGCAGATGGCTGCTCTCAGCCCAATCGTCCTAACTCGGGGGGACATTAATATTCACCAGAGAAGACACCAGACAGAGGCTGTCCAGAGAAAATAGCAGGACGACAATAGCAACCCAGCCGCTGTGCCGAGGAGGCAATTACTGGAGGCCTCTGCTCTGTTCTCACCAAGCACTTGCTGGAGGCGGGCCGGTCCTCCCACTCCAGTCCAAACCTGGCGCCCATCCACAGCGGCTGTGGGGAACAGGCGAGGTGTCACATCTCTATTGAAAACCACCCATTGCTCCTCACTCCAAGAGATGGCATCTCCCATGGCTCTCCCGAGCTCTGCACAGATTGGAAGCACACAGACTGCCAGGCAGAGCAAATGTTAAGAGTCCACATGAAGGCAGAACCTTGGAAAAAACTTGGTGCAAAGACTTAAGCTATGAATCAAGAGGAGAGACTGGTTTGGTCCCTAGCGTTCAGCTTTATCCCCACATCTCTATTTCCTAATTAGAGCTATTCATCTCTTGTATTCCAGAACTTTTGTTTTTCTGTTTTTTCTTAAGATTTTATTTATTTATTTGAAAGAGAGAGCACACAAGCAAGGAGAGGGGCAACGGGAGAGGGAGAAGCAGACTCCCCACCGAGCAGGGAGCCTGACACAGAGCTCGATCCCAGGACCCTGGGATCATGACCTGAGCCAAGGGCAAACAGTTACCAGACTGAGCCACCCAGGTGCCCCTGGTTTTTGTTTTTTTGATAAGGCATCTGTTCTGAATCTCTATCGTTCTGCACTGGCTTAGAAGTGGGGCATTCACATATTAAGATCAATGAGTTGCTAAGAAGTCTTTTTCTTTTTAAAATAAATTTCAACTGCATAGAATCAGATTAAAATATAATCTTTGGTACTAAATACACAATCACCACTAGTCCTTGTTTGATCCTATTTGTTTGTTTATTTTTCTTTCTCCCTCCCTTCCTTCCTTTCCTTCCTTCCTTCTTTCCTTCCTTCCTTTCCCTCTCTCTTTCTTATTTTTTTAAGTCCAGTCTAGCTAACATACAGTGTTATGTTAGTTTCAGGTATACAATATAGTGATTCAACAATTCTATATATTGCTCAGTGCTCATCAAGATAAGTATCCTCTTAATCCCCATCACCTATTTCACCATTCCCCCCGCTCAGCTCCCCTCTGGCAACCATCTGTTTGTTCTTTGTAGTTAAGAGTCTGTTTTATGGTTTGTCTTTTCTTCATTGTTCATTTGTTTGTTTCTTAAATTCCACATATGGATGAAATCATATGGTATTTGTTTTTCTCTAACTGACTTATTTCACTGAGCATAATACTCTCTAGATCCATCCATGTTGTTGCAAATGGTTAGATCGCATTATTTTTTATGGCCGAGTAATGTTCCATTGTATATATATACCACATCTTCTTTATCCACTCATCTATTGATGGACACTTGGGCTGCTTCCATAATTTGGCTCTTTTAAGTGATGCTGCAATAAACATAGGCATGCATATCATCTTTTTGAATTAGTGTTTTAATCATAAATTATAAAACCAACACATGTACGCCTCTCAACCCAAGAACTGGAAGAGTAGTTTTTAAACTTGAGCTGCATCAGAATCACTTGGAAAGCTATTTAAAACTCAGACTTCTGGGCCCCACCTACAGAGTCTTTGAGTTGATCAATCTGGGGTGAGGTCCAAGAATTGTCTTGTCTTTTTTTTTTTAATTTTATTTATTTATTTGAGAGAGAGAGAATGCGAGAGAGAGAGAGAGCACATGAGAGGGGGGAGGGTCAGAGGGAGAAGCAGGCTTCCCGCCGAGCAGGGAGACCCATGCGGGACTCCAGGATCATGACCTGAGCCGAAGGCAGTCGCTTAACCAACTGAGCCACTCAAGTGCCCCAAGAATTGTCTTTTCTAATGAGTTTCCAGATAATGTTGATACTGCTGGTCTGGGGACCCCACTCCGAGCAGCTCAGAACTAGAACTTTAAAGACAATTGACATACACTTCTAAAGTGCTTCCATGACCTACACCTGTCCTGACCCTGGCCTCCTTCTCGGATATAGCTATTTTCCTGATTTTGTGTTGACAATGATGATAACTTTTTTTTTAATTGGGGTGAAATTCCTATTACATAAAAATAACCATCTGAAGATGTACAATTCAGTGACATTTAGCACATTTGCAGTGTTACACAACCTCTACCCAATTCTAAATGATTTTCATCACCCCCAAAGGAGATCTCATACCCAGTGATGAAGTTTTTAAACCCCAAAGTATACGCTCTGGTCACTTATTATATGCTTAAAAAACAGCTCTCTACAGGACACCGTAAATGTCACCAAGCTTGCCTTGGGGAAGAAAAGCGGCATCAGAGAAGGCTAGTCCTGTCACTGAATGCTGGCCAGAGCATAGCAATTAAAAGAAGTTTCTCCTGAGAAGATCCAGTTGGCTCCATAGAGAATAAGGTGAGAGCATCGCCAAGCATCTGATCAGTGCCATAGAACAAAACTGGGTCCCTTTGGGTTTCCAAATCACCAAGAGCCAAAGGAGAACAGAGTGTTCTCCTCAACAGGGTGATGGACCCCACCAACTCGGGAACTCAGCCCAGCCATGCCTGATACAGGCCTGCACAGGCACAGACCCTCTCCCTCACAAGCTCACACACATAACCTGAGGGACTTTGTGTTTGAGTAATCAAGATGGAGATTACACTTCAGATACATGATGGGATGAACCAAACCACTAAGGGGCTGATGAAGCCCCAGGAGCCCAGAGGTTCTTCCAGTACCTATGATACCAGAGTATCTGCCAGTGATACCAAGCCGGCTCCTATAGCTCTGCTTTGTCCTGGTTGTATGCTTCTCTGTACCTGCTACCATCTAATTCATGGTTTAACCTCACTGTAAGACTCATGGGTTCATGGAAGGGTTTTGGATGCCACCAATTCATTACAATTTCTCTCTCCTCTCAACTCTGTTCTCTCTATTCCTACAGCCCTTTCAACATTTACTCTTATGGGACACATAGTCCTTCAATCTTTCCTCCATGTCTTCTTATAAGATTTCAACCTCCCTGATTCCTAGGCAGTGCTGGTCTCGTGGCAAGTGATTGGTGAATACATAATAATAAAAGTAATGACACAATGGTCATTGATGGAGTTCATCTACTATGCTCCAGAACTGCATGTAGCCATTATATAAATTATCCAGTTTAATCCTCATATCAACCCTTCAGAGACTATAAGGTACTGAGTGACTTGCCCATGATAAGACGAATTTGAACCTAGCAAAGTTTGGCTCTAGACCTGTTATCCCTCCTCCTATGACTAAGAAGGGTCTCCATTCACCTCACTCGTCTCCCTATAACAACAATACATTTTCTTGACTCGAAGATGTTTTTTTAAAAACATACAAAAATCTCCGTAACTGGCTTGTGTATATATGTTTATCTTTCTTCAAATTTCAGAAAATCTGTTATGACATTGATGACGTATCTTAAAAATGATGTCTTCATAGAAGAGAGGATGCGAGGTAATAAGAACAAGATTCATAATAACTACCATGCAATGAAAGCTTATTACACAGAAAATGGGACAATAAGCAGTTTATACACCACACTTTATTTGATTCTAATTATATCTGATGTAATATATAGTACCTCTACAGGTCAGGAAATTGAGGCTCAGAGTGGTCAACTAACCTGCTCGACATCACACAGCTTTTCATTGTTACAGCCAATCTGTGACCCTCCCCTGTGCCCAAGCCCTTAACTAGGAATAAGTGCACCCCCAAAATATCAGGTACAGAGCAGGGGTTCAATACTCATCGACGAACTGAATAATAAATTGCGGGGATTAATCCACTCAACCAGAAACACTTTGGGTGTGATTTCCTCTGTTGTTTAGTGACTAAACCATGGACTCACAGAGGAGCTCTCCATTCCCACCCAGTCCCTCGGTGGTCACAGGAACTTATCTCCAGCACTCCCCACTTTGGCAGCCAGATCCTCAGGGTGTTGGGAGGATACCAAGCTGATGCATTTGCTGCCTCTCCACTATTATTTGCATGATTCTCTGGCAAACACACAAGGAAAGAATGAAGTTTAGCGACTATTAATCTATTTTGATGAACTTTTCTCTTCCTCACAAGCAAATCTGCTGGCATTGTAAATCCCAGAGATTATTACCATTTTCCCTTTCAGTGACACCTTTTATTTTACATATGATGAATATCATCCAATTATTTGCTCTGGGCCCATCCGTCATGCTAAACACTGAATTAGCTGGGTCTTTTCCTCACTAATGACTGGCTCGTTAATCTGATTTTCTGGATTTCCATTTTACAGGTTTAATTGGGCTCCTGGCCAGTGAAAATGATTCCTTTGGACAAATGCACTGACCATTAAACACATCTGTCTCTTCTGACTTGTTCCCATTCTTGCCGTAGCCAAGTCTAACCTGACATATCTTTTATTTTTTCATTTCTCCTTGATTCTGGAAGATAGCTTGCCCTGGAGGAGAGAGAGAAATCTGCAAAAAAAAAAAAAAAAAAAAAAAAAAAGAACCAAAGCGCCTGGAGTCATGTTGAGCCTGTTTCTGCCATAGATAGAAGAAAACTTGTAATATCTCTAGAACTCATAAGTGGGCATAGGTAATCTGAAAAGAGAAGCGAAAAATAACATTTTCAGGTGTCCACTCTGTTGAGTGCTTTATATTCATGATATTATTTAATAGCCACACTAGTAATAATTACTATTATTATTGTTAGTAATATTAGTAGTACCCTACAAGGTATAAATATTAATAACATTCTCTGAGTATTTAGTATATGCCAAGCCCTGTTCCTCTGAACATATTAGCCTTCTATTTTATGTTCAGGTGAGAAACTGAGCCATGGGGAAGTTACACAACATACTCAAAGACACACAGCAAGTAAATGGTGAAGCTGGAATTTGAACCCACGTTTATCTGACTGCAAAGCTTATGCTGGTCCCTCAGGCTTGGTCAGGTTTTCAAACCTCTGTGGAGGGGAATGGATCCCAAGTCACTCAACTTCCCACTTCCCAGGTAAGATGCCTACCAACAAGGCAGATCTTTTTATGTGAGGGGTCATATCAGTGTCTCAGCCCTGAGAAATCAACGCTCTATTGTTGCACGGGAGTGAACAGTGTTGCTACCAGAATTCGTGAATAAGAGGGATCAGAGTGGAAAGAATTTCGGCTGCACAAGAAATGTAGGAAATGACATTTAGAAGGTTTCTCAGCTAGAGGACCTTGCTGGGCCCAATATGATGTGACTGATCTGCCTAAGCAAGAGAAGTGACCATGTGTACAGGCCTCCATCAGTGATTCCCACACAGCCTCTGCAGCACGCCCTCCTCCTCCAAGAAACAAAAGGGAACAGCACAGTTGTTAGGACGCACAATTAACTTTTCTAATTTCTTTGCTCATTAATTCTATTCAGATTATCTAAAATAAATCTTGACGTTGTTAGGCCTTTCTCTTCCTCTCCACCTACATAATTCCTTCCAAGATCACATTTCTTTTTCAAGAACCAAGGAGCAGGATTTGAATGCTGGACCACAAAGTCGATAAGTAGCCACAGGTCTCATCAGGAAGTTGCCCTAAGTGTTGGGAGGTCCTGGGGGCTTCTGCACGGCATGTTGCATTGCCCTTGCCAACTTAAGCTCATTTTCCAAAGATGTTTTGCTAAGGCACCACACTAGAGGTCTGAATCTAAATTTGTGGGATGGCATGTGGAACAACATGACATCTTACCAGCAAGCCATCTCCTCTGCTAGACTCTTTGATGTTGAATTTAGTGTTTGTCAAACTGGTGTTTGCTCATTTTATGTCCTGGAGGCTGTGTGATATTAATGTAATATGCAGTTTTATCTGCCTGTTTCTAGAAAGAGTGGGTCTATTACCTACCATGCATATACTATGCTTTCCCAATAGTGGGAAAGCCCTCCTTTGAAACAGATTTGCACATAAAATCTTTTACTGGGGCCCTAACACAATAACATCTTTTACTGGGGCCCTAACATAACAACCCCAAAATAACCTCACCAAGAATAGATTTGGAGTAAGATAGTCGACACTGAAGCTAATATAATGCTCTCAATTTGTAGTGTGTGTGTGTGTGTGTGTCTAAGGGAGGTACTGGAGGGAAGGTGAATACTGAGGTTGGCCAAAACATACTGACAAAGAACTGCCACCTTCACCAACCCTTGCCAGAGCTTCTTGGAACCTTCACTGCTAGCTGGGAATGGTAGGAAGGGAGAGAAAAGGTGGTGAGTTAGAAAAGCATGGGGGAAAGACTTATGTCCAGACCATCCACAGCACTAGAAGAGGAATCGGTCCGTCTGACCCTGAGTCTCTTTTTTCAAATACAATCAAGGTCTGGACTTGATAAGTTTCCAATTACATTTTTTTCAAAGAGGACTCTTCCTCTGATTTTTTAGCATTATAGTACATTGGTTGGGATCCCAGACTTGTGCTTAAATCCTGCGTCTGCCACTTGCTGGTTTGGTGATCTTAGACAGGTAATTACTTTAACCTTTCTTCTGGAAAGTGGAGACATCAGTACTACCCATCAACATGTTGTCATGAGGAGTAAACACAGCTCGGCACATAAAAAGCGTGAGCCCTGAAGCCGGCGCATACTAAGTGCTCACTGCATAGAACTTGCCTCTGCTGAGCTAGAGGGCAGTTGCCTGCAGCAATGTAACATCTTGGGGCCGGCTGGGGGTTGACCATGGTGGCAGTTTACATATGCCAACTGGAGCTTTAGGAAGTGCTGGCGTAGCCACATGGGCTACCTGGTCAGAAGTGACCAGGGACAGAGGACTGAAATTCTTCTTGGGGCCTTAAGGAAGGATGACCTCATGGATAAGACACCTATGCAGACCATGAAGCCAATGTGTTTTTTTGCCAGAGACTGAACCATTAATGGCTGTAGCACTTACCTTCTTTTTTTAAGATTTTTATTTATTTATTTGAGAAAGAGAGAGAGCGAGCAAGAGAGCACAAGCTGGGGGAGCTGCAGGAAGAGAAAAAAGCAGGCTCCCCACTGAGCAGGGAGCCTGACACGGGGCTCGATCCCAGGACCCTGAGATCATGACCTGAACCAAAGGCAGCTGCTTAACCGACTGAGCCGCCCAGGTGCCCCCAAGACTTATCTTTGTGTTCTGGCTTTCATGACTTAGAGGGAGGGAAAGAAGTTCTTGGAATGTGCATCTGACCCTTCAGGATGGATGGAAGTCCTTTGCCTTCCCTCTCCTAGTTTTTTTCTTTTTGGGGGGCGGGAGTGGGACAGATAAAAAGCAAAGGTAAGTGCAAAAATAAAAAAGAACAGATAAGGACTTGAATTGTCATCTTGGAGCACAAAAGTTGGGAACACCTTGATTAATTATATACATATATATATGCATATATAATTAATATGATAATAGCTAAAAAGCCAAAAACTAAACAGTTTACTTTGAGTGTTCTAGATCAGGATACCAGAGCTGCCTTAAAAAAAAGAAAGCACTACCATGGAAACCCTAAAGTGACATGTTAAAACTCTTTACCAAAACATCTCCCTCTTCCTTTCTCAGAAATGGCCCTGTTTCTGGCAGACTGTGAGCTTCATGTGGCTCCGGGAAAGATGGGACCAAGGAGGCCGGGGCAGGTATTGTAAGGAATCTAGCTCTATAGTCTTCTTACACTTACATAAGTTTTCTCTTCGACTTGAGACCTCACATAGCCTTTTCCCTTTCTACAGGCGGATGTTATGAGCTCAATTCATTGACTGAAATCTTCCCAAGCCAGCCTCTGTCTTTTCTCTAGCATTCAAGAATTTCAGAAAATAAGTACGAAATAGTGGGAAAGGAGAAGGAAGAAGGGCGTAAGGTCCTGGTATACCTAATGTTTTGTTTCTCGTTTCAGCTTAACCGGTTAACAGATACGCAATTTTGGCATGGTAACTAATCTCTTGGAGCTTCAGGGCTATTGTTCTATAAAAAGGGAGCAAACAATTACCCTTCTCTTACAGAACAGTAAATGAGATAATAAAATGCTTTCATGGAACTGTAAAGTGTTCTATAATGTAATGATTAGAATGTTATCATTGACCTGTGGTATGTACCTAAAAACGCAAAGATGTTAGAAGTATTTTCACTGGAAAATTGCTGTGGACAGAAAGTTTGTGTTCCCCACAAATTCCTATGTTGAAACCTAATCCCCAGTGTGATGGTATCTGGAGGTGGGGCCTTTGGGAGGTGATTAGGTCATGAGGGTGGGGCCCTCACGATGGGATTAGTGCCCTTATTAAAGAGCTCCATTGCCCCTTCTACCACGTGTTTATGAACCAGGAAATGGGCTCTCTTCAGCCACCAAATCCACCAGTACCTTGATCTTGGACTTCCACCATCCAGAACGGTGGGACAGACATAAGACTGTTATACAGCAGTATGAACAGACTAAGACAGAAATCAAGCTGATGATACAGATAGGCCCACTCCATTGATCGTGGGGGCACTGAAATTCGCCAGGGAGGCTACAGCTATCCACCAACTGGTGGGCAATAAGGAATGTCACAAGAGAAGCAGGAAAGGGATGGGCAGAGATAAAGAACAGAAGTGCATTCAGCCACACAAGATGAATGGCAGGCATATATAGCCACTTAGAGAATGATTGATTTTATCGATATGTTCAAGACATTTTACATATCCTAAAAGGGCAAGGCAAACAAAGTCATTAATTTTCTAGAGAAGCAGGGACGATGCTTCTTTGGGACACGGGATTTCCAGGTGGCCTTGGAAACATGTGTGGGCTGCTAGATATGACAGCAAAACTTCGCCAACATGGGATCTGCATGCCTCATGAGTGAATTTGGGGACAGCAGTGGACAGATTTAAACCATCTGTCAAGCTGGTTCTCAGGAAACACTACCGCTTCCCCAAGAGAGCCATGAATATTGGTGAAATGCCAACTGCTACTTGGAGCCTCCCCACTGTACTTCCCATGTCATGCCTTTCCTGTCCTCCATCAGCAGACGCACCGCTGGGAGAGTCAAGCTCTGTGCTCACGCTTTGTATGCGCTGCCTGCTCTCATGCGCAATGAGCACAATGACCACACGGAAGAGACCCTTTGCAGTCCCACTCTACTGGTAAGTTAACTGACATGCATGGGATCATGCAGCTCTAAAGTGGCAGCGTCTGGATTGGAACTTGGCTCTCAAAATCCTGACCACATCCACTACACTGTGCAACCCTGAACAAGCCTAAAGTGTCTCCTGCAGAGCCTTTCCAAAGAATGGCTAATTTAGGACCAATTACCTGGAGGGATTTACCATGACCCAGATCATGAGAAGCCTCCAGCATCAATGAAATCATAGTGACTCGCATCACAAACTACCTCCCTAAGGAAGCTTCCCCACCCCAATTTCCCAGTGGGAATTCATCTTTTCTTCCTCTGATTTTTAGGGCTCTTTTTTTTGTGGCCTTCTTGCTGCACTTACCAGTTGCTGTTCTAAATTATGGGAAACTGGTACCTTTTAGTTCTCTGGTTGTATTATCTTCTATGGTAGATAATGTGCTACATTCCCATTTTACCCTCTCTTAGTACCTGGCACCCACGTCATAACAACTAATATTTGTAGAGGACTCTTACTGTCTGCCATTAGTTTTTATTATTGGACTGAATCTCATTTGGTCAGGGCACAACCCTGTGAGGGAGGTCTAATTACATCCCCATTTCAGAATTAAGGGGCCTGACTTTAGGGCACCTTGTTACTAAAAGGTGAGGCTCAAAGCCAACCACAGAATGTCTGCCTTGAATCCCCAGGCTCTTTTCATGTTGCCAGGCTGCTTCAGTCTGTGTCTGCTGAGTCAAGATCAGAAAAAGACAAAGTGGAGATAATTGCATGGGTTTTCACAAGTGGGTCATGATTTTACATCAAATACTCCTTTGCGTGTTTGGCAACACAACATGGTGATAAGAGAGTGTGCTTTCCTGGGGGAAACAGAGAAGCACATTACAAGATGTTCTTCTCTACCTACTGCTGAATCCACATGTTAATTAAGGGTCTGGCCAAATTTCCATCATTCCTTAAACACTGCTCACGTTTGGACATTTCATGATGGATACTGGTCCCAATTCTACTATATGTTGCATATATTAATCAGTGAGCAAAAACTTATTCAGCCCTCTTGTGCCCAGGCTGTATCAGGTACCATGGGAGTCATAGGACTGCAACCTCGTGGAGTTTACCATTTCTTTGAAAAAGTAAGCCTAACATATAAGATGTACAAATGACAACATAATACCAGTGATGATGCTCTGGTACCCTGGGCAGGGTAAAGGCTAGGCGCTGGAGAAATACCCCCCAGAACCATAGTACTTTACTCCACTTATTTTCATGCTCCTTCCAGAATCACCATAAAATCAGTGCACACACAACACACACACACACACACACACCCTGTAATATAGAGTACATACATATATATACGCATGTGTGTGTGTTATACATACATATAATGTACTATATTATACATATTATACATATATATGTATGTAATGTTATTGACACTCCCACTGCCTTTGGAGAAGAATGGGTTCTCAACACTGAAAGACTTTGTTTGTTGAATGGGATGACGGATTTGAAGGTGGATTAAAGTGTTCTACATAACCAAGGGAGGGATGGAGAGAAAAGGTGGGGATAAGGTGGGGATGGATCTTGAAAGAAGAAAAAGATCATAGCAAATCTGGAGAGACTGCAGGAAGCGAGATCCAAGAGGGTGGGTGCTTCAGAGGAATGCCAAGAAACAGTGGGTGTGTGTAGGTTTTATTAAGTGTTTTTGCCGTGCAGTATCTGACATAAACACTGTGCTTTGTTTTTGCTTGACCATTTCCAATAAAAAGTTTACACCACACTGCTCAATAATCTTATTAAGATTTTATTTATTTATTTGTTTCTCTTTGCAGAGGTGTTTCATATCAAGAACGTAGATCTGCTTCAAGAAAATGCCCAAGAGTTATAACTGGGTTACCAGAAATTTATCTTTCTGAGCCTTTTTGGTTACTTATTTAGTTCTTTGTTGTGAAAATTCACAAAGAGCCTTGCATCAGAAGCCTAGACATGGATTCTATACCTCCCTCACCCGTACTGGCTATTAGGGGTCTTTGGGAAAAGCAGTTAACTGCTTCCAGATCTCAATTCCATCCTAAAACGGGTGGGCATACTCACAACATATTGGTCCAACTTGTGCCAGACACAAAGTAGGGACTCAAGAATCTCATGCCCCTGTGCTTCTCATTCCTTCACATCCGGGATCCTGGTTTCCTCAGCACAAGGGTTTTCTTCAACTCCTATCCTAAGATTCTCTGCTGCCATTTCTTCTGTAGTCATTCAATGACTCCACAAAGTTTTGTGTTAAAGGTTTCTGCTCCTACTTACTGCCCCTTACATATGTCTTGACCCAATTGGCTCAAAACATAAGAACATTTAGGCTCTGAGTCTCATTTAAAAAGCAGAACGAGTGTACTGGTATCAGGAAGCACAGGTCAAAATCTCTGCTCCACTCTTTACTGGCTGTGTGATCTTAGGAAAAGGACTTTACCTCTCTGTGCCTCTTCTATGAAATGGAGGTAAGAGTAGGACTTCCCTCGCAGGATGTCATAACAACAAATTGCCTTAGTACTATGCCTTGCTCACACCAGCCACTCAGTGAGTGTTAGCTATTACCATTATATGTAAATGACTCCACAAGAACTACAGATTATTCAATAAGAAAATTAGCCAGGAGGTAAAAATCACAGACGAACGCAGAGGACAAATCTTAAATAAGAAAATGCTGAGAATTATAGTGTTTCTTATACGGAAGGGTTTTGTTAATCAACTTCCCAAGGACTCCCATCAGACATTTCAGAGGAAGTAAGGAAGCCGCCACTCCCATGCTTTCCGTCCCGTGCACACACAGAATACCTAAGAAGCAATTACATCGCAGAATGAAATAATAAACACAATCATATTAAGAGCACTTTGATTATCTCTCCCTACTGCAATCTGGAAGCAATCGCCACCCATGGCAGGCAGTAAAACCGCACACGTTTATTCCGGAGAATCGGACAGAAGGCCTTGGGGGCTGCAGACTCCCCATTCTAACTGCGTTCGTAGGAATCACCACTGCGCATTATAACAAGGTGTGCGTCCCTTCCGGAAACATTTCTCAGGGGAGAAGACGAAAGCAATCTGGCCTGGCCTCTAGAGGTCACAAGGCCAGAGGGAGAGGGGAAGTGGCTAAATTCATGGTCCTGTCACATACACACTGGATTAGAGGAAACAAGGAAGGAGAGAATACAGATGAAAGAATCAGACAACTTTAAATCAGACAACATAAAGCCTAAGAAGCATGGAGAGGAAAAGAGCCAATCAGCTTTTTTTTTTTTTTTCTATTTTGCAACAGATGTTTCACTGGCAGACCCAAATCTAATAGCAGTTGGTGTAGTAAAGATGAAATAGTTGGAGGAAGAAAAAGAGAGAGCTAAAAAGGAAAGGAGGGAGGGAGAGACAGGCTGGCAAAGGGAAGGTGAATCCCCAGTGCCTCTGTCCTTCCCTACTTCCTGCCGCTCCCTTCTGCCCACTGGGGAGAGGCGGGAGGTGTCCCATTGTCTCCCAGCCCTGCAGCCCCCTGCCTGCAGGCACTCCTCACAGGAAGGCAGGGGTAATCAGGCCCATCCTTCAAACATCTTCATTCTATTACTTCCATAATCGGCTTCTAATGTTCTGTTCGATAGATGTGGGGCCGACCAGACCCAGCGCTTGAACAGCTGCTCGGGCCATGAAGCTATTCTCTGTGCCATTGATCACAAAGACAAAAATCAATCCTGGCTAAGGAGAAAGAAGTTAAAAATAAATTGCTGGGATTGATTTCTGTTCAGACCTTCTGACTCCCAGTTTAGAAAGGGGGAGGGAAGAGTGTGCGCGGATCCACCTGTCACGAAATCACTTCATATGTCCCCATCTCAAAAGCAAAATCGGGAGGTATTTTACAGGCACATACACATGTGTGTTTGCACACAAACACACAGGCACACATGCTCATAGTTTTCTCTTAATTTATGCTCTTATTTTATTGTTGCCTCCTAATAACTATCAGAGATGAGAATCCATGTGAATTGTAAACTCCCATGAGAAGAGGACTGGGGTTTGTCTCGTTCACTACCAAAGCTCCAAAGCAGGGTTCCGTGCTTTGTGGATAGCAGTAACTCCAAAAATACTTGTTAATGGACGATAGAGTAAATGAATTAATGAAGTCCCTTCTTTGCTATCATCAGCTCTCGCAATTATGTTTATTTCTTCACTGATGGATCACAGCATGTAATTATTTTTCTTCTTCATTGTTCTGCATATGTATGATCTCTCTCTCACTAGACTAACCCCCCCCCCCCATAGCAGGAACCTTTACTTTTTTGCTTTTTAATTTTTCATCTATGGCACTATCTCTACCTTGTGCCCTCAGTAGATGTATGTGAAAGGAAAGGAGGAAAGAATGGTTCAGCAACTCTCCTAAGGGATTAGCTACATCCTAAATATCTTTTGTTTTGCTTCTGACACTGCAGAAATAAGTTGGGAAATACTTCTGAATAAAAGTCCCCTGCCCATCCATGTTTAACTAAATGGAGCATCCTGGAGAGTGAGTAGACTTGCGGAACGGTAGCGTTGGAAGGAAACTCTGGAGTCATACACCCCACTGCCTTCCAAACTGGATTCCATGGAGTTCTGGAATCCCACAGTGATGCCTTGGAGGTATCCACAATGGGTGACGAAGAGGCTGAGTGTGTGGGAGAGTTCAAACAGTCCCTCATGCTCCTTTAACTAGATCCATTCCACCTGTATCTGTTTTGCAAAAGTGATGATCACGTCCAGGGTCACTGAGTGAGTTAATGGTAAGGCCAGACTTAAACCCAGGAATGCTGTACTGCCCACCCCCATCCCTCCACTGACCTGCCCAGCCCATCCTGTGGCACACTGTCTCTTGCCACGGAAGGGTCTCTTCCTTAGAACACTGGCTGGTCCTAAATTTAGACTCCTCAAGTCAATTCTCCACTTGAAGACCTAACTTGGACCTTGCCTTCTCCAGAAAAGCATCCCTGATCATATCATGCCTCATGGGTCTCCCTCCTGAGAAAAAGCCTAGCACTTTCTCAAGAGTTTTTGAACATTGCTCAGGGCAAGTGTCAGGCCATAGAGTCCTACCCCCTCACCGACAACAAATTGTCGGTCTTGTCTACCATTATATTCCCTTCTTTAGAATAACAGAGACACATTAAATGCTCAACAAATGTTTGTTGAATGGATGAATGAACAGACGGTCAATCCTTCTGTCTCAGACAGAACCTATCACAGCCAGGAGCACATAGTAGGTGCTCAATCAAATTAAGCTGATTGACCAGTCACTGGCTCTGCCACTATTAAACTCCAAAAAGACTTTAGTTCTGACTGATCACCAGGGCTTTTAGAATCAGATTCGTAAAATTTGCTTGCAGAAATCCAAAGCATTTGTTTACCCCATTAGCTAGATAGAGAGTTAAAGGCAGAGCGATTAAAATTTTTAAAAGCTGAAACTCTGAAATAAATAGATCTGTATCCTAGTTAGAATGGTAATGGGGAGAGGAGTGGATTTAATAGTCTTCTCAGTCCACAGCCCAACTGCCTTTATTATTAGCACTGTCGTTTTTACAATACAATTATCTTTAATAGGGGAAGGCCCCAGGAAAGGCATCCTCCTGGGAGCTTTGCTTAGAAGAGAGGGTGTGGGGAACTTACTGGGACTTGGAAGGGAAGGACAATGGGGAGACCCAGCTGGGTCATGATTCAGTAGCTCCTCTGCACCCAGGGATGGGACTCAAGAGAAGCTGTGCCCAGAAGCACATGATGGAAACTGGATAATTCACAGCAAGAGGTACAAGGTAAGTGGGGAAAGCTGAAGAAAGTGGAGCCGGGGATGGTAATGATGATTAACCATGCTGCCACTCACCCCCCTCTGCACCCTAGTGATGAGTGTTTGAATAATCCTCTAAGTGTATCCGAGGGACCACTCAGAGGGGCGGGCATGATTACATTGTACTGAATCCCATTAAGCCCTCCTTGGGTTAATCGTGCAGAAAGTTTCTGATCTGAAACAAAATTGAAACAGATCCTGACAAACAGTGCACTGAACAAGGAGGGAGTAAGCCTTCCCTGCCCCTGGTGTCCACCACGACGGGGGCAACAGCTGCCTCTTTTTCACTTTTACAGCATCCAGAAAAGTTTCTGGGAAAACCAGCTATGCAGGGTTAATGTAAAGATCTTTAGATTGGGGAAACGAAATGAGAAATAGATTACTGTCCTCTTTTGCCATCCCTTATGAGCCCAGGCAGCTCTGATGTCATATCCTGACCCTGCCATCCACTGAGCTCTAGGACAAAGGGGGATTCTCTAAACCTCTCTGAAATTCTCCATTAAACAATAACGAGAATAATAACCAGCACACCCAGATCCTATGAAGATTAAAGTAGAATAAAAAAAATAAAATACACACTTAGCAGTCATACATTTGGCAGGAAATAAATCACACAAATCAGACACCACAAATCAGTCGTGGCAACCATTCTTTCAGCTGGCTGATGGGTGGGTAAAAACTGGTGGTGAGGTTACATGGAAAGAGCATTCTGATGCATCGCTGCTTTGAAACCAGGAAATTGCAGATTTTCAAATCGTGGAATAGACTGAGTGTGGCTGATCTCACTCTTTTGGGCTGAATTACAGAAACCCTTGTGGTCCCCTGGACAACATACCACTTTTCAGACCAGAATGCACAGGCTGCATTGAATCATACAAGGCTCCTGGATAATTAAACATGACGAGCGCCACCCTCCCTATAAAATATACTGCACACAGCATCCATGCCACGACTCTTCCTTCTCATGCCCATGGAGACACTACTAATTAACAGCAGCAGTCTTTCCTACTGAACTACAACAACACAGCCTTCTATGCAGCTATTACTAATTACCCAAAGGTGATACACAAAATGAAAACAATTTGACACCCAGGAGCTAGACATATCCCATTCATGTACTACCAGAAAGCAAATACTTGTGTTATAATATGGGGCAGATGACAGAACAATTCTCTCAGAGTAAGGGAAAAGAGTCCTTGCTGTGCTGGCCTAGCGAGTAACAAGGATTGTAACTTTCATGGAGCTTCCGCAGATCTCTTGGGGAAAAACAAGTCTTCATCATTCATTAGGGACGTGCACAGCAAAGCCCTGAATGGAGCAAAGAGATCACCAAGCCTCGAGGATTGGTGGGCTTTCTGTAAATAAAGAGCCCCTCCTGGAGCCTCTGTGTCTCAGCAGGAGACACTGGGGAATCGTCAGCATCTGGATGGTAATTGATGCCATGCTGGAAGGATCAAGGAGATAGATGGGATTGCTCAGAGTGAGCAGAGAAAGGGAACCTACAAAAAGCTCTGAGAACAGCCCATATTTAAAGGGTGGGCAGAGGAAGAGGCCCCAGTGTAGGAGAGGAAGAAGAAGATGCCAGAGAGGAAGGAGGAGAAGCTGAGGCACACACTGTGAAAGGAGCAAAGCTGGGTGTGCTCAGGGAAGCACAGCAGGCAAGAGACCCCAGGGCTGCAGATGGGTCAACTAAGTGAATGATGGAGAGGTGTTGTCTGGATAGAATTCAAAGACATCGTTGATGAACTTGGCAGAAGTAATTTCAATGGAGTGGACAAGGCAGAAGTCAGCCTCAAGTGGTTTAAAGAGAAGGAAATGAGAAAATGGGATAATAAATATGGACAGCTCTTAAGAAATCTGGTTGTGAACGAAAGATGGAATATTTATAGAGAGGAACATGGGGTTCAAAGAAAGTTTTGTTTTCTTTTTTAATTTAAGGAGAGTAGATATTTTGAATATTTCAGTACTGATGGGAAGTCTGAAATAAAAATGAATACACTAAAGAGACAGGGGAAGAAGGATAATAGGTAAAGCCAGGTCCCTGAGAAGTTAGAAGGGATGGGATTGGGTGTTTGGATTAAGAAATTTTATATGGGCATGAAGATGATTCTTTCTACTTTTCTTGGATAGTTCAATCTATTCACAATACTGGATACTCAGTAGGGGTTCAATAAATTTGAGAGTCTCTTAGTTTCCTTGAGTTGGGTTCCCTCTGCCTGGAAATGTAGAGCCCGAGACAATGGCTGTTACACAGGTAATTTTATTTTGTTTTGTTTTGTTTTCAGTGGGGGTCTATTTTGTTTGTGGTTGAGAAATGATCCTAGGGAACAGAAGTGGCAGAACTAGAAAGTAGGAAACAAGGAGGGAGGAAAAGCAGTTAAAATCCCAAGGAGTGTTACTGAACTGGTTATTACTATGAGTAACTGGGGCTCCATCCCTCTGGGGACCCTATGAAGACCCACAGAGAATGAGGCTCCATATTGCCCTCCTGACAGGAAGAGAGGAGTATTTATCCACTGGCTCCCGACTCCTGGTCTAATTGGCCCACAGGATTCTGCCACCTTTGTACTGCAAGGTTTGTATCTCCACCAGGATGGCTAAGGGGTCTCTCGCGAGCATCCCATTTGGGGGAGAAATCAGCCCAGAACAAAAAGCAAGAGGCTCACAGTGCAGCGGAGGCAAGGTGACACTAGGTCACCTCTGCACACGGCTAGCTGCTGAGCAAACATGAGTCAGAAGGGCGTGAGGTAGCACCTCTTCAACACCAAGATCAACTAAACATCGTAACTTCCCAATCAGTTCACTAATTTGTGTTTATTCATGGAAATATTTCAAATACCAGCAGTAACTTTTACATCAAGCCACCGAAATCACTGTCTGTATAGACACATCCCAGCAACGTGCTATTTAAAGAACCTCCATTAGTGCCAGCTGTTGAAAACACCTCACTTAAGATTCTGAAAGTGCTTCACGAATATTCACCTGAAGATGTCTTTACTGAATTTCTTTTGAAGACTGTCTCTGGAACTCTTCCATTTTCCTTTAAACTCCTGTGTTGTAAATGTGTCCCTAATGATGAAATTGCTATTTATTTAACATTCAAATCTCTCCCATTAAGGCCAAAATAACATCATTTAAAATATTGCTAAACAGTTTTTCTTTGAATAATTACACTCTATTAATTTCTGCCTCAGGGCTTTTTTTTCTGTCAGAAAGGGAACTATTCGGGATACAGAAGCCATGCCAGAGAGGCTTTGCTACCTCCCACACTGGTGCCTAAACCAGGAACCTAAACCATCAACACCCAGGGGAGTTGGGGACCAACGTGCTACAAGAAGGTACAAGAGTCTTGAAAGAGAATTAAATCCCAGCATATCTACAGTCACATATCTATCATGAGAAGTTGGTTTCTTTGATAACTGGCACTATGGAAGGTATGTGGGAAGATTTTATCATGCACATATGTCAATACATGAGCTGAATCCATGAATAATTACAAAATGAATTTGGGGGAAAGATTTAGAAATCTTTTCCATGACCGGCTTATAAAAACTCTTATTTTTTTTTAAGGTTTTTATTTATTTACTTATTTGACGGAGAGGGAGCACAAGTAGGGGGTACAGCAGAGGGAGAGGGAGAAGCAGGCTCTCTGCTGAGCAGGGAGCCCGAGGCAGGACTCGATCCCAGGACCCTGGGATCATGACCTGACCCGAAGGCAGATGCTTAACCAACTGAGCCACCCAGGTGCCCCTAAAAACTCTTAGAAGAGAATGTGCATACACAAAAGTAGGGAGGCTGATTTTTGCATGTGGATTAATCTCTTGATTCTAGCATTTAATAGGGCTCTATAGCTTTCAGAGCATTTCAAAGCCATTAGTATCTCCCTTGATCCTCACAAAAACCTTTCAATTTAGGAAGGGCAAGGGGCATCCTTCCATTCTACGGAGATGAGAAAATTAGTGTTCTCAAGGTCCAAGTGAGCAGCCCCATGTTCCCCAGCTGGTAGGTGGCAGAACCCTGACTATAACCCCGAGTTCAGGGTCCTCTGCCCCACATCAGACCACCGGCTACTTGAACCATAAACTGCCTGAGAGCAGGGACAATGTCTTCTATTCCAGCCCTGTCATGCTCAATTGCACCTGGCATACTTCTAGGACCTCAAGAAATATCTCTTAACTAGCTACTAGTACTTACTAGTTGCTAATACTTCTACAACACCTTTCAACTCTGAACAACAGCAACTTGTATCCAAATTACTGACTGGCTCCACTTACTGGAATTATGCCAGGACCCCTCTTCTGTATCCCATTGCTCCGCCCACAAGATTCCTTGCTACAGAGGGGACTTTTTTGCCTACATCGACACAACATTACCAGGAGTTGAAAGTTGGATCTATACACTGATACTGGTCTAGCTGTGGATGTTGAGAAGGATTTGGCAGAGTGGGGATGGCCTTCCCTTTGAATTTTCTGCTTTCTCTATGCCTCTGGAGTATTTTGTTCATATCTTAATTATGGATCTGTGTTTGTCTCTTGTGTTTTAGATATCTATATCAGACCTGTTTTTTTTTTTTTTTAATACAATTGCACTCACAATGAAACTCTGTTCAGTGAGTGAATGAATCTTTATTACATTGAAGGCCACCTCATGTGCCATGAAGAGCGATGAGGCCAGGCTCCGTGTAGTTCAGTGAAGATACAATTCTCTTAAGATGGCTTATTAAGGCTCTGTTCTCATTTCTTCATCACACTCCCTAACAGCCAGGGCATGAATCCTATCACTGAAGGGATTGTAAAGCTACCACTGCTGAACCACCTACTCTCCAGGATAATCACTAGAAAAGCTACTCCATAAGGAGAAAAGGCAGGATTTCCAACCTTCTTGGCTCAGAACATAGAAACCAACTTATCTGTATTCCCCCCCGCCCCTACAGAGGAAAGCCGATTTCTCTTTTATCCATGTGGAACGGAGACATTTCAGGCAGACACTTTCCCATTAAAACAAGGGCTCTTCTGGGAAGGATTAGCTCCTTTTGATTTCACTATGAAACCCCAGGCCTGGGGCACCCTGCACAGAAAAGGCATTGACAGATTAACAAATTTCACAGTGTTCTGTACGTCTTCAGCTCAGCTGAAAGCAGGAGACCAAACACTAGGTCCCCTCAAGCAAAACCATCAAGATGACTACCTTTACCTCTTTGTCAACAGAACAATAAAAGGTGAGGCAGAACCTTGGGGTCTCTCCTAAACTGTAGGAGCCATGTGAGTAGTATGTGGACCTTCAACCACATACAAGATACAGAATCAAAACTCATCATGTTTAGAAAAAAGAAATAACTGGGCATGAGGAGCTTTCCTTCAGAAGGGCAAATTTTTTTGAGGGTGAATATTTATGCAAAATGAATGTTATGGGAAGTTTATTATGAAGAGGTTACCTGGGTTTTTGGTTATTTAAACTTTACTCTCAAACACATATACATTTGTGTATGACTCACTCATGGGTAAATAAGTATGCCTTACACACATACGTATTATTTATTAATTTGCAGAGAAAGGAAATGGGACTGTGTGTCACCTGAATTCCTGGTGGTTCAGTTGTCCACACACAAAAACATCTGACCTTTGACCCATGGAGCCAACGGTGCTACAGAAAGTCAGTGGTTTTCAAACATGTCTTAGCGGCAGATGGCTTTTGTTAAATGAAAAAGGTATTAAGAACCCTGACATGCAGAGCAAACAAAAGCTAAGTGACTCCATTCAAGTTGGGGTTAAGAGGGCCAGAGACCTTCTTCCATTTTTCGGTAGCTCCTGAGACAAGTTCCCTAATAATCAATGTAAAAACTGCCAAAAAACACATTTGGCAAAAAAGGCTAGAAAGACTGAGGGGATCGACTGGCATCCTTTTCTATAAGATTTTTCCTCAGTTGTAGATGTCTGATGGCACTAAAACAAAATAAGGGATATCAATACTCCACAAAACCAGAAAATTCAAGTGGATAAATCCCTTAAAATTACGAAAAACCAAAGCCACCAGAGCCCTTTATGCCCACCCAGCTATTATTCAGCTGCTCAGACTGTAGGCAAAGAAGAAAATCAAGTGGCTCTACAAGGTTCCCATTTAAAAGCCAAACCCTGGAGCCACTGCAAGCATCCTTCAGAAAACACACAGTCCTCAGCGACCAGCTCTGCCTTAGCGGAGCTCCCTGGAGATGTCACCCACGAGGGGCAGGCTGGACCTGAGCCTTGACACATGACAGCTTCTTCTCTTGAGATCATTCTTTAGTAAATTGCTGGCAGGGGAGGGAAATACCAGCTACCCAGATGCCCTGGTACCTTCCTTGCACAGATATAAATCTGTGGGTCTAAACCCTGGAGGAGAAGCTACTATTGGTCTGAGGATTTTCTACCCTCACAAAAGCCTTCTGAGGCAGCTTTATTTCAATGAACAGAATGAGGAATCCCTGCCTTTTCCTTGCTTCTGAGATAGATATTAATCATTGCAGTACAAATCTGACCTTCTCCATAAAGCCTTTCCTGATCCCCATTTCAATTTTCAAAACTTAGACCCTCCAAAAAAGATTAAAAATTCACACTGATTTCAGAAATTTCTCTGAGATGGCTTCCAATGATTTTTAAAAAAGCAATAAACAACAACAAAAAATAAATAGGTAAAAGAAAGCAGCCACGTGATCACAAATGGCCAATAGGAGAAAGGAAGAATAATACCACACAGCTAGCTGCAGGGAAGCTGCTATAATGGACAAAAAATTAGTTCTGAGCTTCTTAGCACTGTAAAGAGAGAAACACGAAATTACCCAGATTTCATGAAAGGAAATAGAAAAGGTTCACCTCACCTGGACAACCTTCTACTTGATTTTCCTGCCACTTCACTCCCTCCCACAACTACACCTGTCCTTGGATAAAGGTCCCAGTACATTATGTTCTCTCACTTTTTTAACTTTATGTCTGCCTCCCTTCTGCCTGGAATGCTCTTTCTCCTTCACCTACCTAACTGGTACTCCTAGTCTCCCTTGTCGGGAAGCTTGTACTAACCCTCCTCCCGAAGCTCTTCTTGCTTACTCCAAGAGCAACATGTGCTTTGCACTAATACAGCTCTCATCACGCCACATTATAATTGTTTAGCTGTCTGTGTTCCCCACTGGGCTGATTGTATTTTAATATATTTAAATGAATGAATATAAAAACGGTACTGAATAGCATAATGGATAATTGTCGGACAGCAGTTTTATAAAAATGCAGAGACATTCTACATATGGTCATTTCTTATGCGGTGAACAATTGCCAATTACCCTAAGTTGTCTTATATTGTTAGTTGGAGAAACAAGATTCCCTTGCTTTAAAAAGATAACTAACTGCATTCCCTGAGAAAAAGGATGGTGTCTTATCTTCTCAGTTCAGTTCAGTTCAACAAACATTTATTGAGTACCAGTCATTATGCTAAGTGCAGGAGAAACAATGATAGATAAGACATAGTCCTGTTCCTCTTAAAGTTTACAGACCTGGCTGGGGAGACATAATACCTATGGGTAAGTAGTCAGCAAAGAAGCTTCGTGCAACCCCTATTGAGGATGTCAGGGAAGACTTTCTACAGATAGCAATGCCTAAATTGAATCTAAGGATGAGTTTATCTAGTAAAGGGACATTCCAAGCAGGTTTTTCATGTAAGAAAGGCATGTTAGGCAACAAATGACATCGTGTGTGTATGGACACTGAACAGGTTTAGTGTTTATGGAAGGTTAAAATATAACAAGAGAGGTATACAGGGAGCCACAGTGGCTAAGGAATTCCCATGAGGGTGATGGAGTATGCAGGACCCAGATCATGAAGGACCTTGTAGGCAATGTTAAGGAAATTAGATTTTAACCTATAGGTGATGAGCAGCCGCTGAAGGCAGGGACATTGATTTTTGTTTTAAATAAATTACTTTGGAAGTAGTGCTGCAAATGGATTGGGGGTGGGGGTTGCAGGTCTAGGAACAAGAAAATCAGTTAGCAAGCTATTGCGACATTTCAGAAAATATATGATAAAGGTTTATAAATGGTTTTAAATAGCCAAGTAATAATGGTGCTTCCTTTTTCCTCTCATAAATCACCTTGGAGCAACAAGAAAAACAAGAAATAAAAGTACAAACTCTATACTCAATGAAAATATAACCCTGAAACACAATATATATGGAAAGGAAGCCAAATTCAGTGAAGAACAAACAGGTTACAGACAGGCACCAGGGCAAAAATGCCTACAGCTATAAACCTTGGATCAAGCCACAGAAATAGCATTCTCTAAAGATGACATTTCCCAAGGAGCAAAACTAACAATCTATTATTTGGACTGGAGGGCTATCTACACAAGGAAGGTATCAGGGCATCTGGGTAGGTGGTATTTCCCTCCAATCTATTATTTGGCCAAGGGACTGTGGCCCAGGAATTGGCAGTGGGTCTATTCTGGGAACTGAGCAGTTTCAAGAAGCTGGAGAGGTGTGGCTGGATAAAGAAGCCACCAGGCAGTTTTACCTTATGCGAAGAACCCATTCACAGACAAACTATCTGAGTTATATGGAACCTCACTGAGAAACAAAGAAGATTCTTGTTATGCTGAAACAGAGCTCTGGTCTATCACCAAGAGGAACCTCCTCAGTCTGTCCAGGAAGAGCTCATGTCATGAAAAAAACAAATAATAATTAAAAACATAAAGATAAAAGAAAACAGCACAGGAATTATAAAATAATACAGCAAAATAAGAGGGGGAAAGGAACAGAAAAATAAAAACTGCTCCCATGAAGCAAATGAAAACTGTGACCACACTGCTAGGATTAATAATCTGTATGATGAGGAGATCACCTCTGTATGAGAAGAATTCAAAGTAGAAATACAAGAGCTAAGGGTAGATATGTTGAGACAACAAAAAGTCATAAAATATAAGCTGGCAAAGTTCAGGAAAGAAGTTCAACAGTAATAGCAAAAAATGTAAAAAGGAGCCTGGACACTGCTAACTACTCGTTCATGAACAATGTGGGTAAGACTTTTTTTTTTTTTTTTTTAATATCACTTTGCTCAGGGAGTCAAAACTGATTAGAAGGGAAGAAATGATGACTCCCCTTTGCTTTTCCTGCCTATTGTACACATCCTAAGTGTCCTGGAGGATGAGAACCAAAATAATGAAACTGAAATACAATACATATTTCAAAATATAAATCAGAAACTTTTGAGAAATTAGAAAGGAAGGGGAAATTGAACCAACTAAATGAGACTTACATTTCAGGAAAGAGAACTGACACAGTATGACCAACTGCAAAACATCTACTAACAAAGTAAACAGTATTCAAATATATATTTTTAAAAGGACTTTTAGGTTTCAAAGGCAAAAAAAAAAAAAAAAAAAAAAAAAATAGGACACCTAAAAGGGAAAATATCAGGCTGGCCTGACACAGTAAGATTCAATAAATTAATAGAGCAAAGGTCTCATGGAAAGCAAATGACACACATTTTATAGCCTAGAGGGAGAGACAAACATATTTTCAACATTCAAGAACTCACCTTTCTTGAAAACTTTACTAAAGGACAAACTGAAGACAACCGAGAAACAAATAGGAAACCTATAGCAAAGGACCTAGATTTACCTGTAAAACTAAAATCAAAATAAATGCAGGAATAACGGTTCACAGAAGAATGTGAATGCTCTGAACGATTTAATTAACAAAACTGGAGTTGGATACAGGTCATAAACACAGGCTATTTTTTTCTACCTTTGTTCAGCCATGCTTCATAAAATATTTAAGTCTAACAGAATTATATTTTAAGATAGAAAAGCAAATAAAGAGATAATACAACCCTCCAAAACCAGGGGACGAATTTAAGAGAGAGGGGAGGAAAGAGAAATGTGGGGAAATCCATAAATTGTATCATTGCGCACAAGAGGAAATCAATAGATATAATCCAAAAATAGAAGATTCTCTGTTAAATTCATCAAGTTAAGTAGCTAGAACAAATATTCAAAATTATCAATGAAATACAGCATCAGGAAAGCAAGGAAATCACCATATAATGAGTTTTTTTAAAGAAGCAATTTTAACTGAAGACTAGGCATACACTGTCAGAACTAAGCCATGGCTATCATACTGATCAATGCCGAAGGCCAATCTCACCTATGAGAAGGAAAGAACTCATTAGCTACTGCTGGCCGAATGACACACATCGGTACCTGCTGTAGGCACAGTTGTTCATGTGTAACCCACTGCCATGCTTTTACTGTGTTTTAAACTTAGCCAAATTATAGTTGCAAATAATAGCATTTCATCTGTGTTTATTTGGTGGTTGATGAAATTCCATGTTTTTCTCAAGAGTATTGGCCTTTTGCATTATTTGGAGCATTGTTATTCCATGCTTCCCATCGCTCTCATGGTTACAAAAAACAATCTTAAAACAGCCTTCAGGGTCCTGTGGGATCTAGTGCCCTAGGTCTATCCTGTGGCTATCTCTAAACTCTGGGACAAGGTCTCGTTTACTCCTTCCTTCTCATCTCCCTAATATTAGAGTGCCCTGTGCCCTAGTCTTCGCATTGTTTCTCTTTTCTGTCTGTACTTACTCCCTTGGTGACTTCAATTTTGCAATTCAAAAATAACATCAATATGCTGACGTCCTTCCAACCTATATCCTCAGCCCTGGCCTCCCCACCACCTCTGCTCCAAAAGTCAGTCTCAAATCTCTACCTGTTCACCCCACATCCTCATACAGGGCTCAAGAAAGTACAAGGCCCAACACACCTGGCTTTATGTCCCCCTCTGACTGCTGACTTCTGCCACCCACTCCTGGTTCGCCACTCCCCGAATGAGGCCTTTTCAGGTCATCCTAAATAAAACAACACCTACAGGTACCTAACATTCACATTCCTCAGGAATTTTCAGCCAGAGCATTATCATTGCCTGATATATTTTGTAAAAAGATAAATAGATGATAGCACAAGATAGATAGAAAGATAGAGAGCAAGATTTAAATAGCATTGTTTTGGCACTTTACAGATGTAATTAACAAATAGAATCTGCCCAGCAACCCATGAAGTGAGTACTGTAGTTACCCTCTTTTTATAGATGAGTCAAATGAAGCACAGCTCAAGGTCACCCAGCTAAAGTGTAGCCTGCAGAGGTCAGAATAAATGTTGGCCATCGGATTTCAAACTTTAGGATCTCAATCACTACTCTTTTTTTTTTTTTTTAAGATTTTATTTATTTATTTGACAGAGAGAGACATAGTGAGAGCAGGAACACAAGCAGGGGGAGTGGGAGAGGGAGAAGCAGGCTTCCCACGGAGCAGGGAGCCTGATGTGGGACTCGATCCCAAGACCCTGGGATCATGACCTGAGCCGAAGGCAGACGCTTAACGACTGAGCCACCCAGGCACCCTCATTCACTACTCTTTACAGTCTTTCACATCTACTTATGTGTATATATATACACATATATATGGATATATATGTGTATATATATACATGTTTTTCCTGTCTCCCACTAGAATTTAAACACGACTTGAGCAGGAAATTTATTATGTTCACTGTCTTATCCCCAGCTCTTAGAACAAGGGCCTGAAATGTAGCAGGCAATCAATAAAACTTTATTGATTAATGGGAACTCATATCTCTTTGAAACAAAATAAAAATGGATGCTTATGAAAGAAAAAACTTCTACTGGCTTCCAGTCTAATAATAATAAAAGATATCTCAGAATAGTTAGAAAAAAAAACCTGGATGTCTGCCATCAGAGTTACAGAAAACTTTATGCAATAAAAGGAAAAATGAATTTTAAAAAATCTGAACATTTTAAATTCTAAGTCATGTTTCCCAGAAACGATTCTGCCATGTTCATCATTATGTGCAGTATTAGCATTAAAGAAAGGGCAATCAGATTGGTAAATTCACAAATCATCTCTGTGCTTCTATCTTGAAAACAATTAAATAGAGATAAAGAAATAATAAAGCCTCAAACTGGGACCATGCAATGGGAATGGAATGAAAGGAAACATCTGAGAAATAACTAAGGGTGATAAGAGCAGGAGCTTGGATTCCCTGAATTTGGGGACATAGACAAACCTGTAGTTTTCTACCTCGAGTGACCTGGTAGAGGGTAGCGCCACCAGTGTGTCAGGTTCAAGGGGGACACGTTGATTTTATTTTAGCTGTGCAACACCCAAGTTGAGATACCAGGATGACTATTAGACATAAAGATCTGCAGTATAGGGCAGAGGTTACAACGCCCTGACTTGAGAGTCATCAGGACATGGAGGCAGTACTTAAGACCACAGGATCTCCCAGACAGTGAGTACCAGGTGCAGAGAGAAGAAGGCCAAGGGCCAAAGCTAGAGAAAACCAAGAGTTATGCCTAATACTGTTTATTTTGCATTGTAGGTGTTCAATACATACTCATGATTAAGGAAATAATAGCACCAATGACCTGCCAAGATGTAGAAAAAAAATTCTGAAGATTTTGGCTTTTACTCAAACTAAGAAACAGGGATTTTCTTGAGCCACAAAGACCTCTCTTTCCCTCCCTTTTTCAAGCTGGTTTTTGAGTGGCTGGCTACTTTTCCTATATTTTACAAGGCCTCAAAAGTCTACACAACTAATTTTTTAAAAGAAGCAGCTCCTCCGTCTACAATTTATCAATACAACAAGTAGTCAGTGAGCACCCTGCATTTGCAAAGGCTTCTTGTTAGGGCCAAGGATGAGGAGTAATTCTCCCTATCCTCAGAGGGTATAAAATGCAATTTAGAAAGAAGACAAATCCACTAAGATTTAAGTAACAATTCCTAGTGGCCCATGTGCTAGAGGACTGGTAGACAAGAAGAGCTGCAAGGGTTCAGAGGAAGAGAGGCATCCCCAGCTAAAGGGAAGTGGGGCTGAGCTGGACTAAGAGGCCAGGAGTAGGGCAGAGAAAGTCATTCAGGTGCTTAGGTCTGACCAAACTCCAGAAGATTCCAAAGATCAAGGTTCCTATAGAAAACAGTTTGCAAAGGAATGGACAGCATAAGGGTGGGAAGGCAGAGTGGGGGAAATCAAAGCTGCTGTCAAAGGTCAAGTTCGATTTCACATACACACACACACACACACACACACAGAGTAAGTCACTTGGTGGAACATCACCTTTTACCTTTTGTTTTTCCTCATTTTCGCTCTTTGCATTTCCTTCCAGGGAAACTCAACACCTAACACAAGGCTTCCCTTGCCTGTCTATAAATGTGAATCACACCTAGCTTTCTCTGTGAGTCAGAGTTCTTGGGAGTGTAGGATTTTGGACTCGGGACATATCAGGGAGTAGTCATAACTGGAAAGGGAGGGCAAAATTCAGTGAGTTCTAGATTGTTCTAGAAAGAAAATCCTAGAGATGCTTCAGTTCTTAGAGATTCTCGTTCCCAAGTTAGACAGGTCACTTTGGACAGAGATGGAATGGAGCTTTGATAAACTACTTAAAGTCAGATCCCATGGGAGATGTGGCTCTAAGTAACCTCCAAACCCTAGACCACATCCTAGTCATTTCCAGACCCATTTTGGTATAATAAAACAGCAATCCAACTGAGGATTCAGTGGGCCACTGAAGACCTCTGTACATGATACTGACCCATAACACCTTTCTCTTTCACCAGAAGTCTTGGATCCCCCCAGAGAACGGGTCGCCAGAGCAGCAAAGGAGGGACCGCACCCCAGCTCCACATCTTCATAACCGCACGAAAGCCACCCTCATTTTCCTGACATCACCTGAGCATCCCCTCCCTACCACTGACTGCATTTTCTGGACTCACCTGAATGAAGATATATTCATCCTGAACAACCAGGGAACTGATGTCAATGGAGCGGGCAAAAGGCCCACTGCGAGTGGTCTCGGCACATTCCTGGATCCTGCAGGTGAGGTAGTGAGCATCTGAAAAGGGAGAGCAGCACTTAAACACAAGGGCAAATATGGTGACAAAGCTCTCAACAGTACCCAAGGCTCTACCTCATGGGAAATCAATGATGCAGTTTAAAACAACAAGATTGCACTCACTTTCACAAGAGTTGTAATAATTTTAAAAATGGCAATATCTAGATGAGGCAAGGGAGTGGGGAAAGAGTTAATCTTACATCCTACTGGCAAAAGGGTAAACTGGTGTAGCTTTTTGGAAGAACAAACTGGAAATATCTATCAGAATTTCAAATGCGCATACCTCAAACCAGCAATTTTAATGCAAGCAATGTCTTCTAAAGAAATACTCATATATTTTCCCAAAGAGTCAAGAGCAAAGATGCTCACTGTGGCATTGTTCACAGCAGTGAAAAATCAGAAAGAGACTAAATGTCCCTGAACATTTCAATAAACCAAGGTGCACACATTACAGAGGGCTAGCTGCAATTAAAAGAATTAAATAGAGAAACATTCAAATGCTGATTTCTCTAAGGTCCCTGTTCCTTTCCAAATAACCTTTGACAAAATATTTGCCAATATGATAGCATGATACAATTCAAGTCCCCAAAAGCTTTGTCTTTATAAATGTATAGGTTTGTGCCACAGTGCATAGAAAAAAGGTTTTTTTTAAGATTTTACTTATTTACTTACTTATTTACTTATCTATCTATTTATTTGAAAGTAGAGAGAGCAGGGGAAAGGCAGAGGGAAAGGGAGAGAATCTCAAGCTGACTCCACACTGAGCACGGAGCCCAACTTGGGGCTCAATCCCACAACCCCAAGATCATGATCTGAGCTAAAATCAAGAGTCAGACGCCTAACCGACTGAGCCACCCAGGTGCCCCTGTGCATAGAAAAAAGTTTTAAAGGAACCCATAAAAAATTAGCTATGATTACTTGTGGAGGAAAAGAATGGACTCGAAGAGGTAGTGTTGAAGTGGGACCTTTGCTTTTTATATTATATACATCTTTATTATTTTTACAATTAGAATATATTCACCTATTACTTATATAAAATCTATAAAACTTGTATGATTACTTGTCAGATCTTCTGAAGATCTCAGCAGGTGAACAGCCCCTCAAGCAACCCAGGAACATGATGGCAGAAGCTGTAGCTGAATGGGAAAAATTTTTGACTATAAAATGCATTCTCATTCTGATCACAGGGTCATCCAAGAAAGACAATCCACTCAGTTATTTGCTCCTTAAGGAAAAACTACAGGTAAGTCTCTGTGAAGAAACCTGTATGTACATTGGCTTTTAAAATGGTTTTTATTGGGGCGCGTGGGTGGCTCAGTCGGTTAAGCGTCTGGTCATGATCCCGGGGTCCTGGGATCGAGCCCCACATCAGGCTCTCTGCTCATCGGGGAGTCTGCTTCTCTCTCTCCCTGCCCCCCACCCCCGTTCTCTCTCGTGATCTCTCTCTCTCAAATAAAAATCTTTTAAAAATTAAAAATAAAATAAAATAAAATGGTTTTAATTGAACAGTATTTAAAAATAGTGAAAAGTTAGGAATCATTTTAGTATAAAAAGCAGAGAAGTCTCTGTTATCACCTAAAACCACGTTCATCACTATATGCATCTCATGCGATTGTTCCTTGGAATGTGTGCCCAGGTGTGCACAGGTATCATGTGCAGCTCGCAGGCAGCAAAGATAAAGGCAAAAGCCTTAACTAAGCAAAAATTTATAACAATTGAGTTTAAACCACGAGTACTTTAAATTATCCCCTTTTATCTTTAATTAATTAATTTACTGGTGGCTGCACCGAGCCCTTCTTGTACACACACAATGTACCGGGCACTGCTCAGGTACTAGGAATAGAGCAGGGAGCAAGACAAGTGTACCTGCTGACTAGGAGGGGGCTGATCACATTATTTGTAGCCAGCTATTCCACACATTTATTTATACACATGAGACTAATTTAACAAAGAAACACATTTGGGTAAGAAATGAATTCATTATGGGCTATATTCCAACTTCCTGAGTGTCCAGAGCTGAACACAGTCTATTTTTGTTGGTATTCTTACTCGGAACACGTCAAACATCCACTTCCTTCTCTCCGTTAGCGGTCGCTCGCATCATATGCCCACGAGCGCAAGCCTCTTCCCTTTTCTTTCCTCCATGTGCCATATAATCCAGGTGGTTCCTAGCCCTGATAATTCTGCCCCTGAAGTGCTTCCAGAGTCTCTCCCCTTCTCTCCACAAGCCCTGCTGATTGCCTGGGGCGAGGCCTTCTCACCCGTGTGGCCTGTTGCATCTATCTCACGACTAGCCTACACACGCGTGATGGACTGGACACTGCATGGGCCCGAGGCAAGGAACAGAGTCATTTCTAAAACCCAAACCTGAGCTCATCTCTCCTGGCTTTCAAACAGCTCTGAGGGCCCTGGGACAAAGCCCAAATGTCTTTCTATAGAACGGAAGGCTTTTTACAAGAAGCCTAATAAAATCAAATGCCTAAGGAGCCAGACAAATTCTGTGTAGGAGTAAAATGAGCTGGATGAATATGACAAATGGTAGCTGGTGCATAGCCTCGGTGTCAGGGATCTCCTAGGAGTGCTGGGGACTGCAGCAAAATGGCCAACATTGGACTCTTCAAGGAGAAGCTGCTCCTCAGTGTCCACTGATCGTTGACATGCAGGAATAAGACGTTCTGTGTTTTATAAATCTAACTGTCCCTATTTTTTTAAGGTGAAGTTGCCTGATTTTTTAAAAAATGGACAGCTAGGGGCGCCTGGGTGGCTCAGTTGGTTAAGCGTCTGACTCTTGATTTTGGCTCAGGTCATGATCTCAGGGTTGTGGGATCGAACCCCACATCATGCTCAGTGCGGAGTTGGCTTGTCCCTTTCCCTCTGCTCCTCCCTGGGTCATGTGCGTGCACTCTCTCTCTCTCAAACAAATAAATAACATCTTAAAAAAATGGACAGCTATTTTAAATTTAAAACAGGGTGCAGGCCAAACACTGTATAGCCAAACAAAACAAGCCTACATCCAAATACCCCCTAGGAGCTGCTCATTCCCTATCTCTACTCTGTAATTTGGTTCCTACCTACCTCTCCAGAGGAGACAGACCCTCGTCCCCCTCTTCCCTGACCCATTAGCAAGACCAGATTGTTTGCCATTCTGTAAGTACAGCCTGCCCGTGCCTTCCTCTTTGTCTCTGTTCGCAGAGAGAGTCAGGAGTGGCCTATCTCTCCACTTCTGGCCGAGAGGGCGAGGGAAGGCAAGGAGCCCAGGCTGGGCCGGGCAGCCCATGGCCTGCCCACCAGGAATACTCTTGGACCCACAAAGCCTTAGCAATTTTCTCCTAGAATAAGGCACTAAAACCCAGCAAAAAGCTGTAGTAAACACATAGGAAGAAACCACAAGTGTTGACATGACAACCTGCTTCCTTCTTGCCAGTCAGGGTCTCAGAAAGCTCCTTACACTGCGAATCAAAGGTACACACAGGAGGACATCTGCTTGTACTCCCCCCGCCAAGGCTCATTTTCCCCTGTCTATTTACTATTCACTCTCAAATTTGGACACTTTGGAAAAAAAAAAAAAAGAACCAAGAGTACTCAAGGCCACCCCAAACAAAATAAAAACCTACCTAAACCTTGGCCCACAGCAGGTAAGCTATTGTGCCAAACTCATCCTACTTCTTGGCTCTCCCCCTGCTTGCTGCTGCCCAGCATGGAACGAAAGGTCCAATTTAACAGGAAAGCAACTCTAAAATGAATTTTTCAAATCTACTTTAAAATTCAAGGGCCTTGGGGCGCCTGGGTGGCTCAGTTGGTTAAGCGACTGCCTTCGGCTCAGGTCATGATCCTGGAGTCCCTGGATCGAGTCCCGCATAGGGCTCCCTGCTCGGCGGGGAGTCTGCTTCTCCCTCTGACCCTCTCCCCTCGCATGTGCTCTCTGTCTCTCTCATTCTCTCTGTCTCAAATAAATAAAAATCTTTAAAAAATAAAATAAATAAAATAAATAAAATTCAAGGGCCTTGCAGTCTTTAGCTGGACTCATACATTAGAAGTCTCAATGTTTTTATTTTTCAAAACACAGAGACATGATAGTAAGTGCTATGGCGCCCAATGTCTGGTGAGAACCTAGAACGGGGGGAATGAGGAGAATAAATTACCAGGTAGGCCTGGCCACCAGATGGAAGTGACTGAGGGTGACAACGGACTCTGGGTGTCAAAGGTGAGCAGGGGACACCAAGAACCTCACATTTGTGAAAGTTCGCAAATTCGGGCTTTGGACATTATCCTAAAATGAGGCCGGATACAGTCATGGAGATTCAAAGATGAAACTGAAAGATATTTGTCATTTAACTTGAATCCCAAACTAGGCTTCCAACACCTGTGGCCCTTTCATTTGCTTTTAATAATAACTCCAGATGCCTGAAGGTCAGATCTCTTGAGCGTAGCATGGTGTTTGAGAGCGAGGCCTCTGAAGCTAGAATGGGCTGAGTTCAAATCCTGAACCTGCTACTTGCTGATCACCCTTGACTAAGTAGCACGGCTCTTCATCTGTGAGATGCCCATAAGTCAGCATTTGCCTCCAAGGACTGTCGTCAGGATTAGATGAGATCATGTATGAAAACGCTTAACACATTGTTGGATCCATTTTAAAAGATAAATAAACGCTATCTCTTTGTTATGAAAATAGAAGGAAATTTAACACTCAGCCTCTCTCATATCTTCAAATAATAACAGGTAATGTTCTGTTTGACTGTGGAGAATCAAAAGGCCGTATTACAGGTTCTCTTAGTAGTCATATTCCAAAATTATATCACTGTTTAATTTCTTGAAGTACTTTGGGTGTGCAGACAAGAAAAAGACAAAAACAAAAACATGTCTGAGCTCGAATAACCAAGAAGGACTTAAAGGAGGAGGCAGCCTTTGTGTTCAGCTAAGATGGAGAAGGGAATTCCTGGAAAGGGAGTAAAAACTATACATGGTCTTTTAGGTAGGCAAAGCTCATGGAAAGCACTATATAATCACATGTTAATGGATTAACTTTGATTAATCCATATCCTTGAACTTGTATTTTCTATCCTTTCCTTTGAAATGTTCTCAAATGAAAAACTAGGAAGACCAGATTGAATGAAGAACTCATTTGGATAACTCTGTAAGAAAATTAGAGAGTGATTTCCCCAGTGGTTGAGAGTCAATCATTACCCTGATGATTAAAGTATTTCTAAATGTCAAATGTCTTCCTAGTGTATTTCGAAGACCCGGTGTAGTCACTGCTTCACTTAGAAAAGTTAAAAGTCAAAGGCTTTGTTCCCTGCATGTGAATAGAGGGATCTACTCAGTAACTTTAGAAATATCTGGCCCTGTTGGAATTAGCTCTAGCACTGGAAGACCCTTTAGGGAAGGTGCAAACATCTCCCTAGTGCATCCAGCCTTCACGCCTTCCCACGTAGCAGATGTTGGGCCAAAGGTCTCATATAGCAAGAAGGGGTGGTCTTAGACTGACTGATTCATTCCTTTTTGTAGTGGGTCAGGGTGCACATGAAGCTGCAAGTGTCAGGCACTCCCTGAAGTTCCAGGAAGTGGAGAACAAAAACCTAAACTTTTTTGTTATGTTGAATAATATTGTGACTTATGGTAATGGTTTGCCTTTGAGATTACTAAATATTCAAACTATCCTAGCCATCTTGCCTCTTGCCACCTCAGAGAAAGAAACTTCCCATGATTCACTCAACTTCCATCCCTTTGGGTAATATACATGTTGCCAAATTTGAAAAAGTGCATTAAAATCGTGAACAAAAAGCACATCAGCTCCTCAGGCCTTCTCTTAGAGAAATACCCAGGAGCTATTTATTTTGAATAATAACATTAAATCTCTGATGCAAATAAGTAAAAACAAGCAGATTCCAGGAAACTTTGAAAAGTTATTTAGCTTCCATAAGCCGCCTTTTCCTTGATTGAGGAGTGGGGCTAACCCGTGTGCGGGACATCCACACTGCTGCAAATGCCTGTAAGGCTCTCGAGACATGGTAAGTACCAAAAACAAAATCAACGAATTGAAAAAGGTAGCTTCCATTCCTGCCTGTTGTGGTTATGGTTCTAGAGGTTTTTTTTTTAAGATTTTATTTATTTATTTGACAGAGAGAGACACAGCGAGAGAGGGAACATAAGCAGGGGGAGCGTGAGAGGGAGAAGCAGGCTTCCCGCTGAGCAAGGAGCCCGATGTGGGGCTCGATCCCAGGACACTGGGATCATGACCTGAGCCGAAGGCAGACGCTTAACGACTGAGCCACCCAGGTGCCCCTATGGTTCTAGAGTTTTTGTGAAACTTCTAATGGCCCAAAGGAGAACTCTAGTGTCGCCTGCTTTCTTAAGGCACAGGAGGCATCTGGCAGTTACAGATTATTTACAAATCACAGTGATCTTGAACACCTTAGGACTCCGGATACTGCATTCAGGACTCTTTCTACTCCGATTGCCAAATAAACTCACCCTGACTGAATATGGTGACTAGATGATGATCACAGCAATGATGACAATGACAATGATGACTAGATGATGATAATGATGACAATAATGATGAGTGACGATAGTGATGATGATAATGACAGTGATGATGATGATGACAATGATGACTGAGATGATGCCAATGGTGACAATAATAAAGATGACGATGACAGTGACAATGATGACAATGATGAGGACAGTGATGATGACGATGATGCTGACGATGAGAACAACGATGATGACAAAGAAAACCACAAGAAGTAACATTTTTGAATGCTCACTCTGTCTTCCAGTATTACAGGAACTACATGTATTAACTGATTTAATTCTGGCAACAATCCAATAAGGAGTTAAAATTGTTATCATCCCCGTTTCATAGATGAGGAAACTGAGGCACAACAATTAAGTGATTTGCCTGAGTTCCACAGCTTCTAGGAAATGACAGAGCTGGGATTGATACACAGCATACTGACAGCAGAACCAATGATCCCAACCATTATATATTTGAAACATGGAAAAAAAATCATTCTGGGATGCTGGGTGGCTCAGTCCAGTAAGTGTCTGCCTTCAGCTCAGGTCATGATCCGGGATTCTGGGATGGAGCCCCACATCAGGCTCCCTGCCCAGGGGGGAGCCTGCTTCTCCCTCTGCCTGTCACTCCCCCTGCTTGTGCTTGCTCTCTCTCTCTCTCTCTCTCTCACACACACAAATAAATTTAAAAACATAAAAATAAAAATAAAAAAGAACGAAAAATCAGTCTGAGAATTAGACCAGAATCCATGTTCTGGTTCAGTCATCATCCCTGGTTATCTATGTGACCTTGGGAATGTTGTTGTACATTTTAGTGCTTTTCTGAAAGTGATGCAATTTTTTCTATTTCAACTTAAAAAAAAAAAAAAAAACCCTGAACCCTTTTATCAAAGACAATCCTATGTTCTCAATACAGAAAGTGTATTTTAGTGTACCTGCTCTGGGTGAATAGAAGTCAAGAGTTCTGCAATCCCACTGACTTAACCCCACACCTCACCCCCATCTGGGCCTCTGAGTTCTTAGAACACTGCTAGAGCTTGGAGTTACATAGTTTAAAATTACTGAACTAGTCAATAATCGAAGGTTGCTTAAGAGCCAATATTCTGTGTGTCTAGAACCCAAAGTTTAGGCTGCAGAGTTAATAGTTTTGCCTTGTGTGCCAAGCCCGTTTGATTACTTACGACTCCCTGGAGTCCGTTAAGAAATACTGGGCTTTAGGGCGCCTGGGTGGCTCAGTCGTTAAGCGTCTGCCTTCGGCTCAGGTCATGATCTCAGGGTCCTGGGATCGAGCTCCACGTCGGCTCCCTGCTCCGCGGGAAGCTGCTTCTCCCTCTCCCCTCCCCCTGCTTGTGTCTCTCTCTGTCAAATAAATAAATAAAATCTTAAAAAAAAAAATACTGGGCTTTATCTTGGCTCAGCGAGAAAGTGCAGGGATTGATTAATGACAGGTGATGGTGACACCAGGACAAGAAATGGTGGCATATGTGCTACAAGCTTTGATTCTAGAAATTTACAGGGTGCCTAAATGTCAAAAGCTTTCTGCCTATATCCAGGTTCACTTATTATAGTGTCCCAATGAAATGTCCAAATGGTTTATGCTTGAGACTTTCTAATGAAGAGAAACTTATTACTTCACATAGTAACCCTTGCCATTCTGGGGTACTCTTTTTTTAAAAGATTTTATTAACTTACTAATTAATTAAATTATTTATAGAGAGCAAGCAGGGGCAGGGGCAGGGGCAGAGGGAGACAGAGGATCTCCAGAAGACTCCACACTGAGGGCAGAGCCTGAGGCAGGGCTTGATCTCACCACCCTGAGATCATGACCTGAGCCGAAATCAAGAGTGGGATACTTAACGGACGGAGCCAACCAGGTGCCCCTTACTCTTAATTGTTGCTCTTATGTTCACTGAACTGAGATCTGCCTCACTGTAAATTTTACTCTTCAGTAACACCTTTATTAGCCCATCGATGAAAAAACTAATACCTAATAAAAATACTTCTTATATTTGTTAGGATTTTTTTCAAATATATAAAGCACTGGAAGACAAAGGATCACAGAAAGGTTAAGAAAGTTCTCCAAGATCAAACAGCTTCTAAATGACCAAATTAATTCTTCAGCTCAACTCTTATGGCACCAAGGTGATGCCCTTTTATTTTATTTTATTTTATTTTTTAAAGATTTTATTTATTTAATCATGAGAGATAGAGAGAGAGAGAGGCAGAGGCAGAGGGAGAAGCAGGCTCCCCGCGGAGCAGGGAGCCCGATGCGGGACTCGATCCCAGGACCCTGGGATCATGACCTGAGCTGAAGGCAGACGCTTAACCAACTGAGCCACCCAGGCATCCCAGTGATGCCCTTTTAGTGACACCCAATTGTCTTTTGGATGGAGGATGCAGGGTGTGTGTGTGTGTGTGTGTGTGTGCATGTGTCTGAGGGTATATTGAGGATGGTAAGGAGAATTCACGGGGGGCATTCTGAGGAAAATGACTTCTAGAAGACAATGGGAGAAAAGTCATTTGAATCCTGAATTGCATGGCAGAAACAGTTTCACGCTGCTGTTAACCAAACTGGCTGGCTTTGCCTTGTTTAAGCCCTGTCAGGACAAGAGAGAATTCAATGGCTTCAGCATAATCTGGAAGTCTGACTCCCAAAAAGAAGGGACAGGACTGGGCTGGAGTGGAGATTCCTACATCAAAACAAGAACAGGGACCAGTTTACATTGGGTGTTCTCTGGCCTGTGGGAGCCAGGCTGAGAGAGAGGATGGTCAATGTCACACACAATACAGAAGAGCCACCCTCTGTGCTGTCCACCTGCAGTCCCTCCAGCCTAGAGCAGGGCTGTCCAATGCACATACAATGTGAGTCACAAATACCCTTTATTACAAAGTCAATCAAAAAGTGCAATTAATTGTGACAGTTTATTTAACCCCAAATAGCCAAAATATTATGATTTCATCATGTAATCAATATAAAAATTATTAATGGGTTATTTTCCATCCTTGAATTCATAGTACATCTTTGAAACCTGGTGCGTGTTTTGCACACACGCCACATCTCAATCCAGACAGCACGTTTCGAGTGCTCAGCAACCCCATGTGATGATGTGGCTGCCACGCTGGACAGCACAGGTCCCCGCCCCCCTTTCTACCATCCTCCTGGGAAAATCCAAGTCATCTCCCGAGATGCAGCCTCTTCTGTGTGGCCCGCGGTTACTCCTCAGCAGTGGGGGTAACCTTCCTTTTGGTTCCTGTAGCACTTTCTTCAGGAGACTTAAGTCAGACGATCGGTGGCTTTCAGCGCATTAAATCGCAATAACAATCTGTGTATCTACCTGCCTTTCCCCTCCCCTGTGCGCTTCTCAGTCCCAGTTGTGTCCTATTCATCTGTAAACCCCCCACAGCTTAGCACGGCGCAGTGCTGATCAGAGTAGGGTCCACAGACCATCAGCAGCACCGGGGAGCTTGTCAGACTACGGAATGTGTGTTTTAACAAGCTCTCCAGATGGTTCATATATGCATGTTACATCTGGGGATGCTCAGATCTAGTGCAGTGGTTTTCAGTCCTGCTTGCATTTTAGAATCACCAGGACAATTTTATAAAGGGCCAATGCCCAGGACCTTCCGTGTGTGTGTATGTATGTATGTGTGTGTGTGTGTGTGTGTGTAAGTTCTCCAGGTGATTATAATTAATGCTAGGCTTTGAGAACCACTGTCTTCTACACATGGCAAAGTGCTCCATTTCAGTGAACTGAATGTGAGAGGGTGAATAAACAGGAAACACACATTTCTACATTGCTCTGAGTATGAATGCCTGCATCCCCGTCTTGCTCTGGGAACTACGCAGAGTAACATTTAATTGTTTCATAGCCATATCTTGTTTCTATTATCTGAACATTCTTATGGGTTTTAAACCATTTCTACTACTACTTATGAATCTCTCCCTCTCACCCCAACAAGTAATACGGCTTTAGACACATGAAAGTTATCTTGACTTGGAAAGTGCTTATAGTGAGTTATGATTTATTGTGATTTTATCTTGAGAGACAAAAGGGAAAGAAAGAAGGCAAAGAAAGACATGTCTGCCCTATTTGTATGTTCTCACTTCCAGCCCTGTGAACCCATGCATTTTCCACAACAGGGTAATTCCAGACTCCAACATCAAGGCTCTTTCTTCATGCTTATGAGGATAGAACTGTGCTGTGCTGTGATCCCAGCATCAACCAAGGTCAGGGATCCTCAAAGCAGTGTTCCTGAATGGGCCACCTGCATCAGAATCCTATCCAGACCGTGCCTAGCAATACACAGACTCCCTACAGCAGACCATCCAAACCAAAACCTCTGGGGTGGGATCGATCCCAGGAACCAGGGAACCAGGTTGCCAGAGGATCATGAATATTAGAAGCTGAGAGAAACGGCCATAGGAACTGTGCTGCAGGAAGAAACAGAATGGAATTTTACTGCTCAAGTCACCCTTGAGGGTAATTTGCTAAATAGTAATTGGCAAATCCAGAACATGGGGAAAATGGTCTGAAGGGGGCTGATTAAGGAACAGGCTCTCCAACATGGAAAAAAAAAAAGGAGAATAACAAAGGAAAAATAGCAATTATCTAACATCTACTAGTTCTTTTGATTTAAGATTTTCAGAGAATTATTTTCCTTTTAAACATATGAATCGCGAAACAAAAGGGCTAGAAAAATCTAAGTTTCAACTGACTTCAAATATACCAAATATAAAGAAGTAACCTCTCCTGTGAGCTCCTAACGTGTCCTGTGTGTAACTATTACAAGGCAATCAGCTATTCAGGAACTGCTGGGATATCTGTCTGCCTACTCCCTTTTAGAATACAGACTTTGGGGGCAGAGACCATGTCTTATTCCTTCTTTATATCTCTAGAAATCCATGTCATGACTAGCATCCAGTAGATACCCAGTAAGTATCCTATGAACAAATTAGACAGAAAAATGAAAAAATTATTAATTCTGTTTCATTTTACAATGAAGGAACAGGAACCTCAAGAATTTTAGTTGCTTCCTGGAAACACAGCCTCTCAGTGGAAAAACTGAAATTAAGATCTAGGTTTCTATTCTCCCAGGCTGCTTGCCTATAAATATCTGAAAGACCATTTCTCCCTGCTCCTCAAAAGGATAAACATAAATTGCAAACACGGCCCCCATGGAGACAGAACTGGAGGGATGATAGTGTTTCTGGTGTCTCCCCCGCTCCCCGTTCCCTGCCCCCCGCCCCCCGCCCCCCGGTCCAGGACTGTCCAACCCTCTGCCAGGGAGTGGAGACTGTACTCATTCCAGCAGTCTGCCCAGGTCCACCTGCTTCTCTTGGCAGGTAGAAAGCACAGGCTATCTCAGCAAGCACAGTGTCACCAGACAAGAAAGGACCTGGACACGGAGCCGGGAGTGACTAAGAAGCCTCTCTGACCAATGCACCATCCCTGAGAAGCAGGGCGCAGGATGCCACCTGGTCTCATCACAGACACCACTCTCTCTCTGTTCCTTTCCCCTGTCCCGGTCAAGGAGATCAGACACAAGCCAGCCCCCTTCTCTATCTCCCAGCACCATTCCTGAGTTAGGAGCCAAGTTAGGCAGGATGGGGAACTAGGGAAACATGGCAAAGCCACCTTGTGCACCAGAGATGGGGACATAGCAGTGTCAGGAGAAACTTCTCAGAGCTGCAGTCTGAATAAGCTGGAATGGGTGCTTGCCTTTTATCTGTCAGCTGTTATGGCTTAAACATTAAACATGCAAACAGAAGAGGCAGAGAAAAAGGAACTTGAAACAACCAGGTGGGACTGTCTAGTATAATCCATATCTAAGGTCACAGCTAGGAAATTACAATGGTAACATGAAAGCTTTCTCATTATAAAGGTAAAAATGGCCTTTGATGCTTGGTGTCTTAATGTGGATCATGGCTCAGGAAGCTACCTACCCATTCCTTCCCAGGACGTCCCCAGCATACCTTTACTGGCCTTTTCTCCCTCCATCTCTAACAGCCACAGACCATAATCCACAGCCTTGCACACATCACTCTTTATGGGTGAACTCTGGGAACATGTGAGGCTCTCCTCTCTATCCAGAATGTTCTGATAAATTCCTACTAATCTCTGAAGTGCCAGATCAAACACTTTGTCTTTTTAAGAAGTTTCCCCCAACTTTCTCAGACTATCAGCCATACTCCCATTTCTAGCTCAACATATGTCCAGCTCTGTGAATATTCCTGTCAGCTTGTGCTAGAATTACTCAAATCCTTACGTTTCCCTAGCCAGTCTATAAGCTCCTTGAGGTGAAGATAATATTACATTCACCTCTATGTCCCCTCAGTGACCAGATTATGCAGATTTTAAATAAACACTGAATAAAAGAAGAAATAAGTGGATCAAGAAACTGATTAATTAATCAGAAAAGGTAGGAAGTTCCATAAAACTAGAAGCCAAGAACTGTGTTCTCTAGTTTTTCCTCAATATAGGTTATATTAGTATTATTTTTAAATATTTATTTAAGTAACCTCAATATCCAATGTGGGGCTCGAACTCATGACCCCGAGATCATAAATGGCATGCTCTTCCAACTAAGCCAGTCAGGCGCCCTCCCTTTTTTCCTTACATATTTATTTTAGTATTATTTTTTAATACAAACTTCTTTCAATTTATACACAGTAATTTTTTTGGCATACAGTTCTAAAGTTTCAACAGATATATCGATTTATGTGACCACCACCACAGTCAGGTTGCCAAATATTTATATCACCCTGAAAAATTCCCTCATGCTTCTTTCTTGGGAAATACTTCCCCCACCCTGGAAATGACTGATCTATTTCTCCATCATTATAGTTTTGCCTTTTCCATATGATCATATAAATGGAATCATATAGTATGTAACCTTTTGAGATTGTCTTATTTTACCCAGTATAATGCCTCTGAAATTCATCTATTTTCTTTTACAGATGTACGACAGCTCGCTTATCCATCCATCCATTCAAGGATATTTAAAGATATTTAGGTTGTTTCCAGTTTTGGGTGATTATTAAGTCTGCTACAGACATTTGTGTACAGGTTTTTGTGTGATTATAACATTTCTCTAGGGTAAATATGCAGGAGTGAGATTGGTGAATCATAAGGTGTGTGTAACTTTATAAGAAATTGCCAAAATGTTTTTCCAGAGTGACTGTACTATTTAGTATCCCCACCAGTAATATATGAGAGTTCCAATAGTTTTTAATCCTTGCCAGCACTTGGTATTACCAGTTTTGTTATTTTAGCAATTCCAATAGGTATTTATGTAATGATATCGCATTATGGTTTTAATTTGCATTTCCCTAATGTCTAATGATGTTGAGCATCATTTCATCTGCTTACTTGTCATTCTTAGATCTTCTCTGGTAAGTGGTCTGTTCAAACTTTTGCCTATTTTTAAAAAATTGGGTTGTTTCTTATTGCTATGTCTTGAAAGTCCCTTCTATGTTCTGACCATAAGTCCCTTGTTAAATGTGTGATCTGCAAATATTTTCTCCTAGTGTCTTCATTGTGTCTTCAGCAGAGCAAATGTTTTTTAATTTTGATGAAGTCCATTTATCAATTCTTTATTTTGTCAATCTTGCTCTTGATGCCAACCCACAGTTGTGGAGATTTTCTTCTATGTTTTTTCCTATATGTTTTATAATTTTATATTTAACATTTAAGAATATCCATTTTTGAGTTAAATTTGTTTAAGTTGCAAATCATAGGTTGAAGTTCACTTTTCTCCCATATGGCTGCCCAATTTTTTTCAATACCATTTGTTAAAAATTACATCCTTTCTCCACTGAATTTGTTGTCTCCTGCAACTTTGCTCAACCTACTTATTGGTTCTAGGAGTTTTTTATTTTTGTAGATTTCTTGGGATATTCTACATTCACAATTGTGTCAATGAGGATAATAATAGTTTTAATTTTTCCTTTGCAATCTGTATGAAGTGCATTTGCATTTCATTTTTCTTCCTTTATTGCGCAGGCTAGGACTTTCAGCATGATGTTGAATATGTGTGGTGAGGCTAAATAAACATCCCTTCCTTCTTCCTCCTCTTACATGGAAAGTATTCGGTATCTCATCATTAAATATGATGTTAATTGCATGTCTTTTGTAGACATCTTTTGTTAGAGGTTCCCTTCTATTTTTAGTGTATTAAGAGTTTTGTGCTTTAGTTTTTATTCTGTCACTAGCTAGCTGCGTGAATTTGGGCAAATTTTAGTTCAGACTACCATGTCAGAAAAAAAAAGGAAATAAAATACATGCTGTGCCTTTTTGTGATGATTAAAACATGAAGATGTGTGTGTATGTGTGATTTTATAAGTAAGAAAGCTCTTACCACATAGCACAAAAGAAAGGCATCATGCATTTCATTAAGAGATGTAAAATACAATCTCTCCAGGTTAATGCAGTCTTGTTATATGCGTCTTCTAAATAAATGTGAGTTAGAGCCAATCTAAGTTGAGAGAAGATTAACTACTGAGAAACTGATTTTAAAAAACCTAGAAAATGGAACATAACTAATATATACTATACTTTAACCTAAGCGTGGCACATGACATTTATTCCTGTTATAGTCCTGTCTGCTTTCTTTGATTCTTGTTGACAGTAGGCCAGAAACTATTCTATGTGTTTTACATTTTTTAATCTCATAAAATTTTGCAGCAGTCCTGCACCACAGGCCTTATCCAAATTTGGATCAGAATTCTTAAACTTTCATAAAATAGGTTTAAGCTTAATGTAAGAAATTAGCTTAATAAAACAAAACATGGGAGCTGTCCAGCAGTAGAAAAGGATGTGTCTAATTAAGCCTGAAGTCAGGGAACCTGAGGACACACTGTCAGAAGTTTTCAGGGAAGGGATTCCTACACTAGGTAGGAGGTCAGAAAATCCCATCAAGTTTTACCAACTCTAAAATACTAGAGCCAGCCTAGATCACATATAAGGCATAAAAAGGTTGACATGGGAAGCCATGCCAAGGCAGGAATCATACCAAAAACTGGCCTGTGGGTCATCTGAGAGCTACTATCTGCCCACCTGCTGCAGCCCTGGTTTGCTCCTTCATCCCCCTACATCTCACTCTTCCCCTAGTTTCTTTCTCAGCAGTAAGAGTCAGATCATATAATTTTAGATCCAAGCTTTTACCACCCTTCTGATCAGTGAATTTGAATATGTGGTATTATTTTCCTAAGTCTTTTTTTTTTAAAGATTTATTTATTTATTTTAAAGAGAGAGAGAGCACAAGTGGGAAGGGCAGAGGGAAAAGGAGAGAGAGAATCTCAAGCAGACTCCATGCTAAGTGCAGAGCCCGATGCAGGGCTTGATCTCACGACCCTGAGATCAAGACCTGAACCAAAACCAAGAGTTGGACACAGGACTGACTGAGCCACCCAGGTGCCCCTATTTTCCTAAATCTTAAATAGCTCTTCTGTTAAAAAACTTTTTTTTAAGAGTGTGGACCATCCCTCATCCTTGTCTGCTTCAGAGACTTAAATTTATTCAAGGACGAAATAAGACCAATTAAAACACATACACACACACACGCAGAAAAAGAAAGACAAAAATTAAGTATTCAGCAGAATGTCAGACATATAGTAACAAATGTGGCTATCTTCTAAGTCTTTTAAAAATTAAAAAAAAGCAAATGAAATATTCCCCAAAATGCATGTTTCTGGCATGTACCTGTGTTTGGTATCAAAAACAGTAGACTCCTCACGGACAAAGCACATGTAGTTTTACTTAATGTATTCTGAATGATACTCCAACACCCACAGCCAGGTCAAAACTATACCTATACATTTTGTAATTTCTAGAACATCCTCTTCCACTTGGTTAGCCTGTAACTCTCTGATGTGGGCAGGGCAAGGATGAGTACTCTCAGACAATGGAGGGATTTAGCACAGAGATCAGAGGGAGCTTCCCCAGACCCCATCACTAGTGGGTGGCAGAACCCAAGACCCCAACTCACAAACAGGTGGCTGTTCTGCTGCATTCCTCCATCACTACTATTTCCATAGACTTTGGCTCTATTGTTGACCTATGCTAATTATATTTTTATCTATTTCATAGAGATCATATATTTTCACATATTTTATATATGTTTAAGTTGACTTTCAGCTGATTTTTCCTGGGTAGAGAAGAGCCTTATAATAATATGATCAACTCCGGGAAGAGTAAAATGCTTAAAGCAGTACAAAATGATATGTTATCACTCAAATTCAGTGTAAGATGTACGCAGGTGCACAATGTACAAAGGGGTCATGTGTTCAAGATCCCGGGATTCTACTGCTTGTTTGTAGGGACAATATAGTTTTGCTCACCAGTGTATCTCCAGGGCCTAGAACAATGCCTGGTATACAGTAGTCTGTCCTTACATATTTGTGGAACGAATGAATAAACAGTTTGGAAAAAATTTCCCAGTGACTTTTTTTGGTAAGCTTGACTATATGAAGGGTTCATTTTTAAAGCTGGCAGCCCCTGTAATTTGCTGTGTGAATGCAAAGTACTGTGATGAGCTATGGACACCCCTATCTGAATTACACTGAAGATGCCAGGAAATTACCAACAGGAGCCTCAAAATTCATCACATTAACTCACATCCCCAGAAAATTCATTCCTAAGGGTTTATTTCAATGAAATGGCTCCCTCGGGACCAGAGGCCTCTCCCCCTACTCGGAAATAGGATGGATCCGGCAGTAATGGAGTTCAGGGCTTTTCATCTTCTCAAGCCATTAAAATGCAAATTGGGGGAGGAGAAGAACCTGCTGGCAGATCTCCCCTGGCCTCACCCACGGCCTCAGCACTCACATCCATCGGCGGTCCGCACCTCCATGTGCACCAGGTCCGCTTCCTTATCCAATCCGGCCACCGACCTGGGGAAGGAAGGAGACACAGAAGCTTAGTGACCACATGGACGGCAGATGACAAAAGTGGGAAAGCATTTCAGGGCTATTACTCAGAAAGCCACTTTCTCCAGAGGGGATCCACAGAGTATGGCCACTGGTGAGCCTGGCAGATACAGCTGTCACCTGTAATGTTCACAACTAAGGAGTCCTGGAATGGTATCAGGGAGTCAGTGACTCTCAAAAACAAAACAAAACAAAACAAAAATGACAAAAAACCATGAGAGAGGACAGAGTCTACAGAAATCCAGGTCCAAACCTCTGTCCTTGCCTCTTCTCTACCACCTGGCACCTAAGAAGTTCTCTCTTCCCCACCATCTTCCTTCTTCCCACAACTCCCACCACCCACACCCCCTCCCCTGGGTCTTGCCATGCCTGATTCTTTCCAGCACTTTGCGCTCCTCTGTCCTCCCGCTGGGAGTGTGCTATTCCCCACCTGTCCTGTCCTCTGGGGAGGGTGGTTTAGCCTCCACTCTGGCTGTTTGCTCCAGGGCATTGTTGCCCTCGCGAGTTTGATGCTGTCTGCCCTTCCTTCCTCCTGCCCCAGAAACAATGAACGTCTGATGACAAACATTTAAAATCTGGTCTAACAAGAACAAAATTCTCCTAGGGATCAGGGTGGGAGAGCTTAAAAAGTCTATAGCCAATAGCCAAAAGAAGACAGACTGAGAATCCTTACAGACTAATTCCTGTGGGCCTCCGACCTTGCGCACGTAAAGCCCAGTCAGCCATCCCCCATGTGAGATATCCAGCCTGGAGGATGACCCAAAAAGTCAGCTAAAAGAGGCAACACAGACATTAAAACATCCATGCACTAGAGAGATCACATAATCCACTCTCTTAGCAAGCTCTTACTCACAGTCTATTTACTTTTATTTTAAATATCATTCTAAGATGGGCTTTCTGGCTTTCCTGTCTTCAGCAGGTAAGAAGTGGCAAGTCAGAAAGAGTAGAATTTAAAAGAATGAGCATCAACAGCTGATACCCAGATAGCAAGAACATAGAAAAACCTATGAAAAACAGACCTAAGAACTCAAAACCCAATCCTCCACACCATAAATCTCTACACTTCTCACTGGCCCTGAGGCCATTACCAAATTAGAGCAAAGTTCAGTATCTGACACCTGTGCCGAGGGGAGGGAGGCAGAGAAAACAGGAAGCATGGGGCAAGAGACATCCCACATCAAAATGGCTAGAAAAAGCTGAGATGCGTTCTGACCATGAACCGACCCATCCAGCATAGTGCCACACAACCAGGAGAGAACCTCCAACTCCCAGCTTCTCACCCAGGAGCAAAGGGTATGGTCTCCACATCTAGAATCTCAACTTTTAAGGCTTGCACCAGAGGGAAGGGCCCCCAAAACACCTAGCTCTGAAAGCCAATGGGGCTTATGTCCACTAGACGATAGCCAACAAAGAAGCAAATCTTCATGGGTGCACAAGCAAACACTGCAGCAATTGCCCTAGGGCTCAGTGCACCTTCTCCCCATCTTTCCCTGAAAGTGGTTTATCTGCATACTTTAAAAGCTGCTGCTTAAGGGCTACGATTCTAATTTAGCAGGCTTCAAGGGGCTGATTGTGATCCTCCCCAGAGACAGAGGAAGCCCACTGACACCTTTTGCATCTTCTCTCTGTAGCCCACTCCAAGTTGTCAGTAGCTCTCTGGAAGGAGTTGTGCACATGACCACACCCCAGCTTTCAGGGCTGCTCCTCAGAGGATGGGTCCCCAGATCACCGGGCTCTGATAACCAACAGGGCTTCACTCATGAGTTCCAGAGGACTGCAGCAAACAAAGAAGCAGTTCTTAACCATCTACTTCCCCAAGGTTCGGTGCAGAGATAGCAGGCTAAGAACACCCATCTCCGAGTCTTTTTGAAAGGGGTTTATCTGCATACAATAAAGCTACCACCTGAGGGCCTGGCTTCTAATTTAGCAGATATCTGGGGGCTATCTGTAATCCTCCTCATGGACTGGGGAAGCTGGCAGACACTTCCCCCACCAGCCTGCTCCAATAATAAAATCAAGTGACCAATATCTCCCTGAAAGCAAGTTATACACATATCCGACACCCCAGCTCTTGTAGCTATCACTTGAGGGATGGGTCCCTGGATCACCTGGTGCTAGCAGTCAATGGGCCTTGCATTAATGAGGCACTAGCAAGACTGCAGCGAGCAAAGAAACAGTTATTAATGGGCACAAGAGCACCCCCACCCCCCGACAGCTACCCACCTGGGCCCAGGACTGAGGGAACTGGCAAAAAAAGTTTCTCCCTGAAAGCTTAACTACATATTTTCCCAGCTTGTACCTGAGGATACAGCTTCTCATCAGCCTGTATCTAGACGCTGACTGCAATCCTCACTGACAGGTCTTGGGACATTCTTAACTACTAAAAGCCACCAAGAACAAAGAAAGACACCTGGACAATCACCAATGACAGAGTTGAGAGACAGCTAAGAACTCAGTCAGGCTGGTCTACGAGGTTCTTCTCCTATATGAGATCACTCTGTCAAGACTGAAAGGGGTAGCTATTTAACTAATGTTCAGAAACCAACACGAAGAGTCAAGGAAAGTGGAAAATAAACAAACAAAACAACACAGAAAAAATATGTTCCAAACAGAAGAACAAGATAGATCTCTAGGAACTGATCTTAAAGAAATGGAGGTAATAATCTACCTGATAAAGAGTTCAAAATAATGGTCATAAAGATGCTTAACTGAGGTCAGAAGAACAATGCATGAGAACAATGAGAATTTCAACAGAGATAGAAATATTAAAAAGTACCAAACAGAAATGGATCTGAAGAGGACAATAATTGAACTGAAAAATTCAATAGAGGGGTTCAATAACAGACTAGATCAAGTGGGAGAAAGAATCAGTGAACTCTAAGATGGAAGTGGAATTCCTCCAGAGGAGTGAAAGAAAAAAGAATAAAAAACGAGTGAAGATAGTTTAAGGGATTTATGGGAAAACATCAAGTGGACTAATATTCTCATTGTAGGGGTCCCAGAAGAAGAGAGAAAGGACAGAAAACTTATTTGAAGAAATAATGGCTGAAAACTTCCCTAACTTGGGGAAGGTAACAGACACCCAGACTCAACAAGCCTGGAGAGTTCCAAAAAAGATGGTCCAAAGAGAACCACATAACACACATTATTATTAAATTATCAAAAGTTAAATACGAGTAGAAAATCTTAAAAACAGCAAGAGAAAAACCACTTGTTATATACAACAGAATCCCCATAAGATTATCAGCAGGTTTTTCAGCAGCAACTTAACAGGCCAGAAGGGTGTGGGATGATATATGCAAGTACTAAACAAACAAACAAAACCCTGCTAATCAACCAAGAATACTCTACCCAGCAAAACCGTGCTTCAGAAGTGATGGAGAGATAAAGAGTTTTCTAGACAAACAAAAGCTAAAGGAGGTCATCACATAGATCAGTCTTAAAAGAAATGTTAAAGAAAGTTCTTCAAGCTGAAACAAAACAATGCTAATTAGTAACAGTAACATCTTCTAGGATGTTTCTGGAAAAATTAACATCTAAATCAGCAGACTGAGTAAAACAGATTGTCCTTCCAATGTGGGTGGGCCTCCTCCAATCTGCTGGAGGCCTGAATGGCACAAAAGAAGGAGTAAAGGAGAATTCACTTACTCTACCTAATATTTTCTAGCTGGGAAATTGGTCTTCTCCTGCACTCAGATAGGAATTTACAGCATTGATGCTCCTAATTCTTAGGCCTTCAGACTCATACTAGAACTACACCACTAACGGTTGAATCTCCACTTGCAGATGGCGAACTCTGGGCCTTCTCAGCCTCCATAATCACATGAGCCAATTCCTCCTAATAAATCTCTCTCTCTCCCAGTCTCCTCCCCCACCCTCCTATTGGTCTGTTTGCATATGCTATTGTCTCTTCCATATCCCACTGGTCTGTTCCTCTGGAGAGCCCTGATCTTCGTCCCATTCTAACATTACAGCCTGTTTATCCATGTAAGCCCATAGCATACTTATGTGAGTGTGTTTCTGTATTTGCTTAAGCCATGAATTACAAAGAGAATGATTCTTACTAACATACAACCTATCAGACAGTGAGTTTCCTAAGGACAGAGACTCTAATTATCTTTCTCTAATATTTACTACTACACACAGTTCAAGATTAGGTGTACCTTCAGATTAAATGATAGGGATAAGAAATTTGTACTTCAAAGCTGCTCTGTCTCTGGATCCACAGGAGAAGAGATTAAGTGGCTCAACTGGCCAGAGGTAGAGCAGGGGAACTTGGGTGCTCCTACCCTTTTCCAGCACATAGGAGAAGGCCACTGCCTACTTTCAGCCATAGTGCTGACATTAGCCTGGGCTTTCTCAACACTGACACTGCTGACATTTTGGCCTCGATAATTCTCTGTTGTGGGGGCCATCCTATACATTGCAAGATATTTAGCAGAATCCCTGACCTTTACTAGATGCAGTAGCATCCCTGCAGGCCTGACAACCAGAACTGTCTCTAGATGTTGCCTACTATCCCCTGGGGTCAAAACTGCCCCCAGTTGAGAACCAGTGCATACCTGGACACACTTAATTGATGCCTGGACTCTATGTCTCCCCTCCTAACAAGGTGGCAAAAATAAGCACACACAGATTTCACCTCCTCCCTTAGTCCTAACACTGCTGAGATGCCCACGAACTACTGCTATTCAGGGCCATACCACCTCATCAGGAAACTCTCTGACAATCGTCAGGTTCCTAATCTTAAAGCCTCCCAAAGCCCCCACTTTTAAAAACCTAATGTAAGAAAAGTGCACACAGATACAGCAAGCAAAGAAATAAGAGATGTAGATATTTTGTGATTTTTCTGAGGGTAGGCAGAAGTTGTAAGGGATAAACCTGTGGAAATTTTGGGGAAAGCGCATATGGTAATAAGGATAAATGTTAATGGGCATTGAGACCATTCATATGTCAGGCATCGTGTTTTGTGTTTTATTTTATTTTTTATTTTTTTTTTATTTTATTATGTTACGTTAGTCACCATATAATACACATCATTAGTTTTTGATGTGCTGAGCCACGATCTATTGTTTTCATATAATACCCAGTGCTCCATGAAGTACGTGCCCTTAATACCTATCACCAGGCTAACCAATCCCCCCTCCCCCCTCCCCTCTAAAACCCTGTTTCTTTCTCAGAGTCCATAGTCTCTCATGATTCATCTCTCCCTCCAATTCCCCCCCCATTTTTCCCTTCTTTCTCCTAATGTCCTCTATGCTATTCCTATGTTCCACAAATAAGTGAAACCATATGATAACTGACTTTCTCTGCTTGACTTATTTCACTTAACATAATCTCCTCCAATCCCATCCATGTTGATATAAAAGTTGGGTATTCATCCTTTCTGATGCCTGAGTAATATTCCATTGTATATATGGACCACATCTTCTTTATCCATTCATCTGTTGAAGGGCATCTCGGCTCTTTCCACAGTTTGGCTATTGTGGACATTGCTGCTATGAACATTGGGGTGCGTATGGCCTTTCTTTTCACTACAATGTGTTTTTGAGGTAAATATCCAGTAGCGCAATTGCTGGGTCATAGGGTAGCTCTATTTTTAAATTAAAATGTCTATGCTACCCAGAGCAATCTATACCTTCAATGCCATCCCAATCAAAATTCCAATGACGTTCTTCAAAGTGCTGGAACAAACAATCCTAAAATTTGTATGGAAACAGAAAAGACCCCAAATCGCCAAGGAAAGGTTGAAAAAGAAAAACAAAGCTGGGGGCATCACGTTGCCCGATTTCAAGCTATATTACAAAGCTGTGATCACCAAGACAGCATGGTACTGGCACAAAAACAGACATACAGACCAATGGAACAGAAGAGAGAGCCCAGATATGGACCCTCAACTCTATGGTCCAATAATCTTTGACAAAGCAGGAAAAAACATGCAGTGGAAAAAAGACAGTCTCTTCAATAAATGGTGCTGGGAAAATTGGACAGCCACATGCAGAAGAATGAAACTCGACCATTCTCTAACACCATTCACAAAGATAAACTCAAAGTGGATGAAAGACCTCAATGTGAGACAGGAATCCATCAAAATCCTAGAAGAGAACATGTAACCTCTTTGACATCGGCCACAGCAACTTCTTTCAAGATACATCTCCAAAAGCTAGTGAAACAAAAGCAAAAATGAACTTTTGGGACTTCATCAAGATAAAAAGCTTCTGCACAGCAAAGGAAACAGTCAACAAAACAAAGAGGCAACCCACAGAATGGGAGAAGATATTTGCAAATGACACTACAGATAAAGGGCTGGTATCCAAGATCTATAAAGAACTTCTCAAACTCAACACCCAAAAAACAAATAGTCAAGTCAAAAAGTGGGCAGAAGAGATGAACAGACACTTCTCTGAAGAAGACATACAAATGGCTAACAGACACATGAAAAAATGTTCATCATCATTAGCCATCAGGGAAATTCAAATCAAAACCACATTGAGATACTACCTTACAGCAGTTAGAATGGCAAAAATGGACAGGGAAAGAAACAACAAATGTTGGAGAGGTTGTAGTGAAAGGGGAACCCTCTTACACTATTGGTGGGAATGCAAGTTGGTACAGCCACTTTGGAAAACAGGGTGGAGGTTCCTTAAAAATTTAAAAAAGTGTTTTGTGTTTTAAATGCATTATTGTAATAAATCCTCAAAATGACTCTTTAAGGAAGGTACCATTCATCGAACTTTCATCCTTGTCAAAATGGGGATAATAAGAGAGATTAAGCAAGGTGCTTAAAGTCACAGGATAATAACAATTGATAGACCTAATACTGTGTGTCAGGCCTTGTTTTAAATGCAAATGCTGATCTTGAATCTTCACATCAATCCTAAGAGTCCTGAACCATTCTTTCTCTATAGTTTCCATATTAAAAGGATGCAGTTAGGCATTGAGAGATTAAGCAACGTGCCAAAAGGCACACAGTAGAGTAAACAGCAAAACCCCAGGGTCAACCAGGCAGGTAGCTTTGAGCCAGGAACTTAACCTCCCAGGTACCCTGCCTCTCCTGGCTGGTGAGAGGTTTGCATGTAGCCATCTCTCTCAGAATCAAGGACCAGAACCATCTTGCCCCATTGCCTCCTCTCCTCCCACCTGAAGTCCTTTATGGCAGCATTGGAGGAGATATACATGCACTCTACGTACATTTTCAATACAGTGTCTCAGAAAATTTTGATTCGAGACGACATGAACCGGGAGTCCCTCCTATTGATGATAATCATTAAGAAGGATATGCTGGGAACAGAACAAGGAGGTTGGGCCAATAATAGAGAAGTAATAAATGGAGATCCTTGAAGAAGTCTGAGAAGGATAAATAGAGTTGAGGAAAAGAAAATGTGGGGTTTGGGCTTGAGTCTCCTTCGGGTCTATGAGGATGGAATGAGCCAAGACATATATAAGAGGTACCATGAAGCTGCCATGAGTATAGGGAGGGGCTGAGAGGCTTGCCTGCTCAGGTAGGCCAAGAAGGTTAATCATCGCCCCTGACACCTCTTCCATTGCAACCATACAAGCTCCTTCACATTTCCAGGACCCAGTGTGAGGCCAAGGTGGGCTGGAAGGCCAGGAGCTGTACCCAGTGCAGAACTAGCATGGCAGGGGCGCCTGGGTGGCTCAGTTGGCTAAGCGGCTGCCTTCAGCTTAGGTCATGATCCCAGAGTCCCGGGATCGAGCCCCGCATCGGGCTTCCTGCTCAGCGGGGAGCCTGCTTCTCCCTCTGACCCTCCCCCCTCTTGTGCTCTCTCTCTCACTTTCTCTCAAATAAATGAATAAAATCTTTAACAACAACAAAAAAAAGAACCGGCATGGGACACATCAAGCTCCCTGTGCTTAATGTCTGCAACAAAGTAAAAATGAATTTGCAAGCATCCCATTGAAGTTACACGGAGGGAAACTATCAAAGTTTCTAAAATGTATCAGGTAGTAAAGAGAACTTACCTACATGGGGATTACTACTAATGCCAAATAAAACAAGTCATCAGTAGTGCCTTTATTTGGTGATGTTTACTCCTGGTTTTAAGGAAGTGACTATAAAACAGAATGTAAAAGAACAAACCAGTATCAAGAACAGGTAAGAATCTATGAGAACCCTTATAAATATGTAAAAATTCCTCAACAGTTAATTCTCCTATCACAAGGTTTTCCTGAAACTTAACACCCATGATTGGGGAAAAACTAATCTTTTCCAGGGGATCTTCCCATTCTTCCTCAAGAGGAGAAGTAAGAACAGGCCCCTTTCTGCAGGCCCCCCATCACATGTTGCACATATGTGCCAATAAATGACTTTTAGTTTCTGTATCTGTGAAATGGGAAGATCATAACACTGACTTCACACAGTTATGGGATTAAATGAGCTAAGTAATAAACACTTAGAACAGTGCACCTGACACAAAAAGCATTCTTCACAGTTTAGCTGTTATTATTTTTCATTAGAAGGGTGGGATAAACTAATCTGCTTTCCTGCCTGCCCTCAGACCTCAGCTCCACATTTGTAGAGTGCTGAATAACACAGCCCTGTTCCAGGCACTAGATCTGAAAAGGCCCTGCTAGGGAGATTCAGTGTAAGTACCTCTCCCCCACATCAGATGGATTATATACCACAAACCTGGGGACCAAGCATTGCTCAGGGTCCCTTTAACAGCCTGCTCTCCTTTCCAGGGTTGAAACCATCACGCTGAACTGCAATCACCTCTTTCTGCCTAGGGGACACAATCCTTGACTTCATGGGCTTCTGCTGGATCTTCTCTTGACATTTTCCATCACAGTGCTTAGCACATGGTAGATCATCAATATGCATTTGATGAATGAATGATTACGACACTGTCAGTCAGACAAACTTCATAAGGCCCTCTGTAAGCCTGGAGATCACATTTGGGTCTCAAAGACAAACCTCTTCAGGCAAAAGAGATCTCACTTTCCTGTCTGTGCCCCAGATAATGGTTATCATGTGGATTGCTCAACAGGTGTTAAAAAAGGGGGGGGGGGAGTCTATAGAGGCATGAATAATGCGTGAGGTAGTTTCCTCCTGAGGATATTTAATTTTCTAACAATTAACAATTAACAAGCCCAACGTCAGCACACAAGGATCATGTGAAACTCTGAGAGGGACACGGTTATTCTCCAAAACTGATGGTCTTCTGAGTTCTGAGCCAGGACCAAGGTCACAGGAAACAAAGGCAATAAGGAGCCAAACCAGAGCCACACCTCCAGGGAAGGAACCCACATCGGCGCCTAGGACCATATACTCACAGGTGTTACTGAGGAAAACACTTGAGAAAGGTCAAGTAGCTTTCAAACATATTTCTGGCAACGACACCATCTGTTCAGAAGCAGTCTCCAAGTCCTAACATATAAGTAGGTCAAACAGGGACTTATCAGGAACCGTTAGCTGCTCACCCAGACGCAACTGTGCCCGAGACAGCTGAATGCAGCCACCTTTGAAACACTCTGATCTCATCCAACCCCTTCACAGAAAACTGACCCTCCCCCACCGTCTAAAGACAGCAAGTTTGCATCCTGTGGCCTTAGATTCCAATTTGGAACTTCATTCAGCCCAGCCTCTCCTAACACTCTGCTGCCAGGGGGGAGCGGCGGGGCTAGGCTTCTGTGTTTCTCTCCTTGCGGATATGAATCCCAGAGCAAAGTCTTCACCAGAAAGAAGAAAACTGGACACTGAGGATGCATGAGGATGGTACCGAGGGTAAAACAGTGGTAAGGCCAAAGCTCAAATGCTTTTATGAACTTATCAGCTATACCTTTAAATTTACAAAAACAATCTTATCTCAACAGATTTCTCCAATTCACATCACATCCTCCCCCTTTACGTCTTTGCTCAGGCCACCCCTCCACTGGAATGTTCCCTCCATCCCACTCTGCATATTCCCTGTGCATGGTCCAGCTCAATACCTACTTTCCATGAAAGCTCCTGACCCTGGCGGAATAGTGTAATCCCTTGGGAAACTCTCTAAAAATACTAAATACCAGTGGACGGGCCCTATCCCAGGAATTCTGCTTTAAATTGGTCTGGAGCTCCTTGTTAGGAGTATCTCCAAACAGTATCTCCTTGTTAAAACAGATGTTGGGGCTCTACCCTCAGAGCTTCTGATTCGAGAGGTCTGGAGTGGGGCCCAAGAATCTGGATTCTTAGGAAATACAGAGATGATATCATTATATGGTCAGGGATCACACTCTGAGAAATACTAGCCTGGAGAATAGTTCAGGAATCAATAGCTTTTAGATGTTCCCAGGTGATAAAAATGTGCGGTCAGAGCTGAGAATCACTCATTAGAGCTCAAAACACAGCCTCCATGAACTCAACCTGAAACAGCCGCTTCCTTTGATATGTCAGAGCAGGAATCTGGACTCAGACTCTGAGATGAAATCTTGGCTCTACCAGGTACTAACTGTGGAATCATAGGCCATTTACTTAACCTTTTTGTGCCTCAATTTGTCTCATCTGCACAACGGGGAGATAATAATAGCACCCTTCTCATTATTTTTATGAGGACCAAATGAATTAAATGCACATAATACATTTTGAAGAGAGAGAGGCACGTGTTAACATTTAACACCATATATAATGCTTACTATTATAGTGCTCCCATTATCTTAAGTACAATTAATATTTATTGATTGCCTAATGGACCAAGAATGTACTACCAGTTTAATGTTATCTCAATCCTTAAATAAACTTTTAAGACTGGTTACATATATTTATATGTCTATATATTTTATATATTTTCCCCCCCTCCCCAGATGAGGAAATGGAGATTCTGAGATGTCAAATCACCTAGCCATTGGTACAGGGTGAGAAAGAGATGGAGCCTGGATTCAAACATGGTCTGTCTTACTCCATCTTCAGTTATTTGTGGGCCTGAATTTTTTCTCTGATTGTGCTATCCTCAAAGACAGGCTCTAGAGCTGATTAAATCATGTTTTCCACCAGTGCCCAGCACTGTGCCTTGCTCTTTACTTTTTAAATATCAGCTGAGTAGATGAATAAATACACAAATCAGAACAATAAGAACTCCAGCAGGGTGTATAGGATAAATGTTGAAAATAGCTCCATAATATGGTGAAGCAGATGTCATTCATGTAATTAATCTCTAGGCAATTAAGTGAATAAAGTCTTCATCTTATATTATTATGCTGCTATTTTTTACCATTTATCCTCAAAGCAATATCGGATCTGTCAAACACAGTCATCTGTGATTTGCTTGACAAATGTGATCGTCCTGTGAAAATGCTGGGGCAGCGAAAAGAGGGATCTCACCCAGCTCAAATGAACGTGGCCCCCCTAGTGGGCACTTTTGGAGTTTTCTGCCCAAATCACCAATAATCCCCACCTCCCCCAATATTCAGATTTCTAGGTGCAAACCCCCATGCCTATCCCTGTACTGTATATGGCCCCATCCCTTCTCTACAGCTGAGTACAATAGGGATGGACCCCAAGCCCAAGCTGGGTCAGACACAGTTGTTTCCCAAACTGTGGGATTGGTTTGAGAGACTGTACGTGAGACTTGGAGCAATCTGTCTTGGACACTTTTATCTGTTCTGCCAGAAAGGAGAGAGGAACAGAGATAAAAGACAGCGGAAGAGCACTCTGTGAGATCTGGAATAGAGTCCCTTCTAAGATCTGAATGCATTTATTTTCTTGGATCCCAGTAATTCGTTTATTGTCATTCTCTCTCTCTCTGCTGGTCTGTCTGTCTGTCTCTCATTAAGCTACCTCAAGTTAGTTACTGTTTCTTGCAACCCTAGAGTCATTACAAATACACCTGATAAAAGTTGTTCAGCATACACTGGGCCTTGTCATAACACGTGGATTCACCGCTGTCTCTTCAGCTTCCTGGCCCTCCAGCAGAAAGGGCCCCTGACTACTAGACCAGTATCTTTCAACCTATGGGCTATGACCCATTAGTGGGTCATAAAATGTATTTGGTGGATCATGGCCCCAATTTTTTTATCAAATAGAATGAAATGGGATAGAAAATATCAGAGAGAATCTCGTGTGGCAGACTATTTTTTATGCAAATTTAAGAGACATATAAAGACATAGGGTTATAATGGATCATAAGCATAACACTGCCTACTAGAGAAACAGTTTTTAAAAAGGAAGAAAAAACCAATATGGTCTAATTCTATATATTTTATAAGTTCTATAAATGTTTGGAACCAAATACAGTAGTCACATGAAGTAGTTTCAGGACAAGGCAAACACACACCAAGAGGTCATTCTGAGCAGACAAGGAGGTTGAACTTAACTGGAGAGGCTCAGCGAAGCATAGCCAACCAACCCCCTGCTACATGCTGGCGGGAGCAATCTGAAGCTGAGCTTTGGTCATCTGGGGCAGGATTCTGCTAATGCAGGGACAATTCATGAGGCTTTATCGAAATATAACTGAAACAACTAGGAATATGACCAATAATCCCATGGCAAGTACCGAATACCTACTATATACGAGCGTTCAGGGAGTTGCCAGACAGCCCACCGCTGGGCCCATGTGTTTGCTGCCTATGCGCGGCTAGAGTCTGGCATAGCTCTAGTGAACAGCCGTGTATTTCCAGACAAGATGGTTCTACATGACACAGTCCAAAGAAGACAACTATTGCTCATAGAAGACCTATTAATCCTATAAAACAGTCCAAGTGTATTGCAACATTTGCAGTGGGTCAAGTCCTTTATCCTAGACATTTGATTTTGGAATTGCCATTCTCAGACCCCACTACCTATCTCCTGAGAGTATACTACTCTTTTAATAGGTGTTAATGGGCTGATATATAAAGGAACCTTTGGAATAGCATGGTAGATCCTGAAGGGTTTCACAGAGATGGGGAGACAAGGGCTAGGCTTGACGAATGTGTGGATTGGAAAGTCAGGGAAAAGAAAGGGGTGACATGATGCCAGGCACCATGGGGCAAATGGACATGCTGTAGGAGTGGAATGTTGGGCAGAGGTTATGAAAGATCACTCTGGAGACACAGTAAGAAAGAACTTGAAGGCCATGAAAAGCCATCATCCCAGAATTATGGATCAGTTCCTACAAACTAAAGTCTGTAACATTCCCTCCATTTTGATTGTATCATTGAAAAAATTCCTGTTTCTGAAGGTATATTCAATTCTAGTTCTTTAGAAATGAATTCATACAAATATAACCTTTGCAAACTGGCTTATTTAGAAAAGACTAGGCTTTTTAAAATTTTGCTTTCTCTCTTTTTTTTTTTTTTTTCAGTTTTTGGGTTGTGCTTAAAATATTACAACTTGGAGCAAGTGTGATCCCCAAATAGTGGTGTTTGTGGTGACCCTCTCACTCCATCCTTCACCAAGGGCCTGAGTCAACACCCATGGCCACTCAGTGGGATACAAGCCAAAGAACAAGAAATGCAAACTCAGAGTGAAAGTAGTGCACACCAAACTATCCCAAAACACCCAAACTCTGCCATGTGAGAAGAGTGGAAGGGGGCATTTTGACAGGCAGGAATTTGGATTAAGAAGGAACACTTCTCTATCATCCCCAGGGTCACATGACAGGGTCTCTTCTGGGCAGAGCACCAAACTAAGTTATTCATTCTACTACTCACACACAAATACTGAGCACTAACTATAAGTCCAGTACCAAAAAGACGATGGGGGGGAAGATGCCAAGGTAAGATAAGGTTCCAGCTCTCTGGAAGTCCAGGCTGATGTGTGAAAAGAGATAGGCAGATAGAATGTATATGAAATGTTAGCAGAGTGGTGTGGGAGTCCACAAAGGGGTAGGTTTTTAAAAGTGAGTAGAAGAGAGAGGCACAAATAGAGGAGGTAAAAATAGAACCTACTGGTCCACCAGTGTGGCCCTGTGGCTCCCAAAACAAGTATTTCTCAAGAGCTTCCTATGTATCCAGCATGGAGACTGAAGGTAAGATGAGGATCAGGGGGCCAGAGGCAGTGGAGGGATTGGTAAGGTGGGGCAGGACGTAACTTCAGAGAAATAGATTTGTGAAGGTTTAGAGATCAGTTAAACAAAAACAATTAGAAATGAACAAAACGCTCAGTGCCCCGCATTTCCCAAGCTGCAGTTTGGGATAACCTAGTTAGTGCTTATGGGCATTCCACTGACCAAATTGAGTACTATTTTCAACTCATAATGTGTTCTGGGGACAAGAACTTGTCCCTCGATAGTCCAGTGGTTAAGACAGGAGCTTTGGAGTCATAGGTTCTAGATCCTAATTCTGGTTCTACACCTATTACCTGTGTGACTTTGGGCAAATTAGTTAACTTCCCTAAACCTCCTATTCTCCAAAACCATCAAAACTTCCTCATCTGGTCTCGATGAGGGTGAACTAAAATGACAGACGCAGACATTTAGTGAATGTGCACACTCGGTTCCAGGCATCTTACAAAGCATCCAGGGATGGACACACACGTGCACATACATGCACGACAGAGATGCACACATACACTCCTTTCGACACCTACCGACTACGTGGAAAGTGTCTAATAAAAATTTGCACTGGAATGTATCAGAAAGACCACTGGACTGAATCAAGGACAAAGACCTGGATTCTGGTCCTAGTCTATTCACTGACCCAATACATCACTTGACTCCCTGGGTAGTTTCTTGCTCTGCAAATTGAAAGGGCTGCCAGGGCTGTGGGGCACCCAGGGATCCTCTCAGTCTCTGGTCTCTCGGGTTGGGTTAAGAGGGGGACTCGAGTTCCTTCCTTACATGGACAGCTCTTCCACTCCTGACTGTCAGGTTCCTCTTTGTTCCACCCCACCCTGACCCCTGCTCTGAGGGAGACCTTTTTTCTTTTGAGAGAGGGAGAGAGAAGAAAAGAGCGAGCAGGTGGGGGAGGGGCAGAGGGAGACAGAGAGAGAGAATCCTAAGCAGGCTTGACGGTCAGCACGGAGCCCAATGCGGGGCTCGATCTCACGACCCTGAGATCATGACCTGAGCGGAAATCAAGGGTTGGATGTTTCACTGACTGAGCCACCCAGGCGCCCCCAAAGGAGAACTTCTATAATCAGCTGAGTGCCCTGCAAGGCAGAGAAATGTGCCGCTCACCCCTGGCAGGGCCCACAGCCTGCTGGGGAGGGCTTCTGTGAACATGCTCCTGCTACCAGAGACAGCCTGCCTCCACACCTCCACGGGGACGTAAAGGCTGAGCAGGGCCTGGCAGCTTCCAGAGCCTCAGGTGCGCAGGAGGTTCCCCACTCTGGACAGTTTGCAGAGCACTTTCACATCATCACCTAATTTTAGTGGCTTAATCTCGAGAGGGAGATGTCATGGTCCCCAGTGCACAGATGACAGACTCAGAAGACTGAGGTCACCGAAAATCAGCAGCCCGAGCTGGGGTTCCTGGCCAGACCTGCAGACTCAGCGCCCAGAGCCCCCAGCGCGGTGGGCTTCCCTGGCGCCCCTCAGGTGAGCCCCGAGACCACACAGCCTTAGACGCCAGATGATGTGTTGCCCACTGGCAGTGCGGGAGGCATTCGGAGAGTTAATTAAAAAAGGCAAAGGGCATGAAGGAGACAGCTTGGGAGGATGTTGTGTGGAAGTTCTGGAGAAGAACAAGAAAGGAACCAGGTGTATTTATAGACTAATAATGTGCAGAAGAGGGGGAAATATGTGGCGCCTCTGACAGTTCTCATCGAGTTAATGGATGTTGCCAATTATTGTGGTAACATTTTTAATTGTATCTTAGCTCTGAAGAGAACAAAACCAGAATCTCCTAGTCTTTGCCTCAGGACTGTTAGGGGTACACATTCTGGGACATTAGACCAGTGCAGACATGCCTGCTCAGAGTCTGCTCGGGAAGGCCCTACTCGCAGCTGTCCCCAGCCTAACAGGGGTTGAAAGTAGTTAGGAAAAGGGCATCTGCTTCATGAGTTCGGGAGTACAGATGGGTCTGGAGGGCAACAGGCAAGTGTGCAAGGGGACAGGCTGTAGTCTCGTGCAGACCCCGCGAAGAGAACGGTGAGCACACAGCACCCCCAGTGAGGACGGGACGAGAGCTAGGGTTGATGCACTATGCTGTCTTACCGCCGCCGGCTGGTCCCTGTTATACTTGCTTTGTGTGTGTGATCTTATTTAATACTTAGAATAATCGGTGTGACTATTTGAATAATGTCCGCCTCCCTTCTGGTTTGTAAGCTTCTTGAAGGAAGGGGGCCTTGCCTGCCCAAGATGGTAATTTTACTTTCTAGCACAAAGCTGGTGCTCAATCATGTTAGTTGAACAAATGATCAAACTCCTACAAGGGAGGGGCGCCTGGGTGGCTCAGTCGGTTAAGCATCTGCCTTCAGCTCAGGTCATGATCCCAGGGTCCTGGGATGGAGCCCTGCATCATCGGGTTCCCTGTTCAGTGGGGAGCCTGCTTCTCCCTCTCCCTCTGCCCCCACGCCCTCTGTGCCCTCTCTTTTTCTCTGTCAAAAATAAAATCTTTAAAAAAAAAAACAAAACCCATAAAACAAACAAACAAGACTCCTACAAGGGAGGTACAATATTTATCTGCGTTATACTAACAGGGGATTACAGGCTCAGAGCAGCCAAGTGGCTTGTCAAAGTCATGCAGCTAATAAATGGTAGTCCTGGGATTCAAACCCAGGTCAGATGGGCCCAACTCTGGAGCACATCCTGTGATGCACCATGGAGGCCACCTTTCTCGATGAGAGAAAGGGAGGAAGGTGAGAACATGACCAACATGTGTTAATCAGCTACTCTGCACAGGGACCTTATTTCTTTACATCATTTAATCCTGAGAAGGAACCTATGAAGCATGCATTGCCCATAGACTGTAAAGGCAGAAACAGAGGCCCCGGCTATCTTAGTGACTTGTCCAAGATGACTCATGGAGTCAAGTGACTCCATAACTTAACCTTCACAGAGTTTCCCTTTATTTCACGGCTTCCCAGAGAGCAACACCACACAGACGAAACTACATCCGAGAAACACCAGGCATTGAGGGGAAGAAAATAAAATTGTATGGCTTCCTGTTCCTTCAAACAAATCCTCCAGGACAAACTGGGGACCATCTGTGATGCAGATCATACTCTGATGACCCCTCCATCCCTGACTCAACCCCTTTTCAGTTCTTGGATTTCTACAGCCAGTAGCCTCGTGCTTCTCACCCTCATATGCCCCTCTCCTGCCCCAGGACCCAAGACAGTCCCCCCCACGTAGGCCTACCCTTCCTGGGTAATATTCTGGGCTCTAAGATCAGCCACCAGTAGCCCATGGATACGCCCAGGCCCTCAGCCAACAGCAGCCAAAGGAAAGCAATTGAACGAATGTAAAGATCTCCTTCAGTAACAAGCAAGGTCTTCCTGGGAGGGGCAGAACAACAAACCAGCAATAACGAGTTCTGTTTACTAGGCCAATGGCAGACATTGAACACCTTCGGCTCAGCATCACTCTCTACGCAGGGGACACATGAGTGAAATGCCCCCTCTGTCTGCACTGGGAAGGGATCACAGTCCAGGTGCACACGCATATGCTAACACCCCACGATCTCCACATCTGGGACCTGCACAAGACTTCATGCCACAGGTTTTGAGGACTAAGCCTGGCTAATCTGAGGATCAGCCGTCCTCAATTCAAAGTTAGCACTGGTCCCTTCCTGCCTCTGTCTCTTTCTCACTCTGACCTTGTTCAGTACATCTTACTATGTACTGAACAAGGCTGACAAGGGTACTGGGGTAAAGCATGGCCCTTCATGCTCAGAGAGACCTTTCAAACCCAGCCCCACTGCCCACCAGCTAAGTGACCTTGACATGCACTTGACTTCTCTGAGCCTCAGAATCCTCATCTCTGAAAGGGAAATAGTAACAATCCCTACCTCAAAGTGTTGTCATAAGAATTAAACTCGGTAATAGAATGAAACTTCTATTACAGGCTTAGGAATACTCCACACCTGGCAGCCTTGAGTGTTTCTGGTCTTCCTAATGGATGATCAGTCTTTGACCCCCACTACTGTCATGAACCCCCCATCCCCATATTATACCTGCATTGACACTGCTGTGGCCACATCTCCTGGCTAAGAGGAGAAGCAGGGGAAAATCAGCAGAAATAATCTTCGGGTAGAGCTATTTAATCTGTCCCCCCAAAAGAATTCTTTCTCCCTGGGGCCCCAGCACATTTCAGAGGCAACATGTGAACACTCTCAGGCCCTGGAAATCGCAGTCCAAGATGACAGCATTGTCCTCTGAGATCCTGCTCACACCTGCATCCTTGCACCTGGAGAAGGGCTGCCCAGGCGAAGAGCAAGAAGTCAGACCCTCCAGGACAATTAAAATTCAACTGAACCAGACACTCTGAAAACCTCTCTTGGGAATCATTCTGCCAAGCCTAGGGCAGGGGCAAGACCACTTAATGGGCCCTTTTTCATCTTTAATTTCTCTGATTCAGAAAGTTTACAAGATCAATTGCTAAGCAGGCTAATGTGAGGAGATGAGGCAGCAAGTTGCTCTGGGCCCAGTGTCAGCTAATTCCTTAGTTTCTAACTAGAGCCCCCAGGGACCCACTTATATAAAGCCTAAGAACTTGCCTTGCTCAATCACCCTCCCATCCCAAATCCTCCTCTATATAAAGAATTTGAACTGCAACCCAGCAGGAATAGCAGATCAGCCCCAAGCCAGCCTGCACTTCCTAGGAACCTCGGGAAGATCCTACTTCATACACTTCGGCTTCTGCCTAGGATGGGGCTTCATGAGTCCAGAGCCTGCTCCTCTCAGTCTTCACACCAAAGACCCCAGGGACCTTGCACCTTCAAAGGCTCTCTGTTGCAATACGACATCATAATCTAGTCACTGAGCTCTCAAAGTGCACGGCCTTAAATCCCATTTCTAGTCTTCCTAAGCCTTGGTTTCCTCATCTGTAGATGGGAGTCCCAGCAGAGCTTTGTAGGCCCACAAGTAAATAATGCTGGTTAGGTGCTTAGCATGGCTTCTGCACTTAATAAATGCTAGCGGCCACTGGCTGTCCATTATGCTGGGGCCACCTGGGGCCAGTCTCCCGTGCTCATTCGGAGAGTAAGTAAAATCAGACGGCACGAGGATGTTCCTGTGTTTCACAGGAAAAACTGGACTGTAATCAGACTTCATTTTTGCTAGCTCCCTAGTAGCTGCTGCTTCCCCAGAGAGAAGTGACAGCCTTTTTATTCCTTTTATTATTTTCCCTATCTCCTTTATTCCTGTAGTAAGTTAAACCCTCCCTCCTCCAATATCTCCCCACAGGAAGCCACATATGGGAACAATGCTGGCTGATGACAATGTTGCCAAATGATGCCTGGAAACAGCATGGAAGAAGCAATAGCTGCCTCCCATTCAGGAGACCTACATTCTCTGAAAGGAAAACAACCCAGAAGGGGAAGAGCTCATACCAATTGTTCCAGAGGATCCATCCTCAAGGACCCTTCAATTTCCCTCATCATTGTCTGCATATTTTCCTTAATAATGGCAGAATTAAACTGAACTTTTTCTGCACAACTGGCTCTGGGGGATTCTAGAAAGCCTGGGAAAGAAGTTTCAATTTGTTCACTTGCTGAGAATGAATTCTGCCTCATATAACTCCTGACAAATTGCCATTTTTAAAGGGTTTGTTAATTTCCAATGAGCAAATGGAACATCAGATATCTTGTTTATTCAACAGATGCTCCTGAGCTAAATAAATGGTTCTTGTTTAACAAACATGGAAACATCTTGTCAGCTTTGCGGAGATCATCCTGCTTAACTATCAAGGGAGGGTCTCATGGCCTGTGGAGAAATTATGAGCTGCCTCCCTCCCATGGAGGGTTCACAAAAGGGCTGGGGATAGTGGATGCACTGAAAGAGATGATGTAAAGCTCCTTGATCACAAGCTGGGAAGTGGCTCTTTGACAAAGGACCTGGGATCTCTCCCTTTCTCTAAGGATGTGGATATTTCTGATTTGGTCTATTTAATCCAGCAATCTCCTTGGTGATGAATCTGAAAACAGCCTTGAAAGAGATACTCATTTGACACAAGGAGGTGGTAGAGCATTGTATGTAGATCTCAGCTTTGGAGTAAGCCTAGCTTGGATCCCAGCTCTGTCGCTTACTAACTGTGTGAACCTGGACTACTATTGTAACCTCCGTCGATGTCAGTTTCCTCATCTGTGAAATAGGTCTAATGATGACATGAAAACCAAAGATGCTGACAACACTGATAAATGTTCACACTATTTATCCTAATCACACTTTTGAGAAAGTTTTAAATGAAACGGAACCCAGGAATGAGTGTGAGGGGCAAAGAGAATGTTGGGAAGAGCTGAACTCCTATGTTCTCCACTGTTTGGAAGGAGTAAATGTAGAATGTTGGACAATGTGATGGCTCAATGACTCCAGCCAGAAACGAAATCTAAACAGACGGTGGAGTCTTTCCAAGCCTCAAAACTCCAGCCTGATATCATAATTATGCTCAGCCAGTGAGCTAAGGATCTGGCTAGACTAGGAGGCAGGCTAGGATGGGGAGGGCTAGGGAAGAAGGGAAAGGAAGAGGCCAGCTTGCCAGGGGCACACAAGGACACATGGAGAGAGATGATGGCTGACCTCTGTCAAGTCCAAATGTGCAAGGAGAAATCCATCTGCTGATGGGTGCAGCACAGTACAACGTAGTAATTATATGAGGGATGGCATTTCAAAGCCTCCCTGCTGGGAAGTATCACAGAGAATTACCTTGGGACAACATCTAACTTGTTGAAAATTAATTTACTCCACAGTTTAGATGCTTTGGAGAGATGAAAAGTGAGGTTGACCCCAGCTGAGCGTGGCATTACCGTGTGCTGTCTGAATGAGCTGCAGATATTAGCCAACCCGAATGCATGGAAGGGCCACAGAAGAAGCCCCCAGGCAGCGTTCATTTCCTGACACTCTCCACAGCAACTCTCTGAGGTGACAGTGTTCTTATCGGCATTAGGTTGATGAAGAAACTGACGCTTAGAAAATTGGCCCAAAATACTAGAGCCTCTAATGCAGGAGCCAAGATGTCTGTTGCAGGGAACATCCACTCAACAACTCAGTGTGAGAAAGGGTGCAGGTCATTTCAAAAGTAAGGTAACTCCAGAGCAAAACTTTAGAAGATATTAACTAGTTTGCCTGGAGCTCCATGCTCTGTCTCCATCCTCCTGGCAAAGGGGAGGCGTGACTTAAGACCCGCAGGGAAACATCAGAACGTGTTTGCAGAACAGTGATGGGTGCTGAGAGTAGGTGGGAGGTGAGGAGCAGTAATGACTGTGAATTTGGAAACAGTTCTGGAAAGTGTCAGGTGTCAGAATGCACTCTACGGCATGCTAAAGGGTTTGGAATTTAATGTCTAGGGTAGTTCTTCTCAATCTTGATTCCCTGAAAAATCTGTGGTGGATGCCATTCACATAAGACACAATCAGATGATGATGGGTGCCTGGGTGGCTCAGTCAGTTAAGCATCTGCCTTTGGCTCAGGTCATGATATCAGGGTCCTGGGATCGAGTCCCCCATTGAGCTCCCTGCTCAGTGGGGAGCCTGCTTCTCCCTCTGCCCCTACCCCGGCTCATGCACTCTCTCTCTCTCTCACAAAAATAAAATCTTAAAAAAAAAAAAAAAGACACAATCAGGTGAGCATACTGTGATTTTGAGAAAATCTCAAATCATCTTTAGTGAAACATTGAGCAGCAGTGATGGACATTCACTACCTCTCTTCATGGCCTGCGCAGAAAGACAGCTTACTACAGTGAGGAAGAGAGGCAGAAGAGGTCAGGGACACATTAGCTGTCTTTCAATTAATTTCTGTTCATTTAGGAATGTAAAGTATGTAAGAATGACATAATTTTATTGATAACCTTGAATTGCCTCAAATTTCAAAAAAAAAAAAATCAGAGGAGAGAGTGCTCATCAACATCAGTTATTTATTATTGGCCACAAAATTTTTGTGACACACTTCACAAGTAATCATGACTCACCAGTGTGTCATTACACTTTTATTTAAAGTTCTTTTATAGTTCTCTCTTGACTTCAACAGCAGCTTTTAACCAGAAGATAACATCATTTTGTCTGCATTTGAGACAACTTACAGGGCAATACAAAGGACTGACTCAGGGGCAGCAAAGCTGACGGCAGAGAAGAAACTGGCCCAAGCAAAAGATGATGAGCACCTGGTGTAAGAAAATGCCAGCAGGAACAAAAAAGGGCAAAAAGTCTTGCAGATGTCAGAAAATGGCATGGGGATCAAGTGGGTGGGATGGCTGCGAGAATGCATGAAAGGGGTGCATGGTGATTTGAGATTTCTAAGTTAGACAAGTAGATGGAGAGAGAGATCGTCACTGAGATAATCTGTGAAATCAGGAAGAATAATTTAACCACGCTGAGGTAGGCAGGAGATTTTGGTGCCTTTGGGAAATGCAAAATGTTCTGTTATGGATACTTGGGGCTTTAAGTTATATGAGAAATACCACAGTAGAGCTGTCCAGCAGTGGCTGAGCAATACTGGGGTAGAGATGTCTAGCAGGGCGTGGGAAGTGTGAGTCTGAATTTCTAGGGAGAGTAGAGTGGGGGAAGGGTTTGGTGGTCTTTACAGGAACTAAGAGTAGCAATGACTAGTAGTGGGTACACTTCTCTGGGAAAATGGGCCTTTTCAAAACCAACAAGGATGTGCGCATCCTGGAAACACTGACATTTACAGGGTCCCCAAATCAGGAGGAGCCAGTGAAGGACGCAGCAAAGGAATGGTCAGGAAGACAGAAAGGAAAACAAGAAAATCACAGTGGTCAAGGAAGGACAACTCTGGAAGGAAGCAGACAATAGTGAGAACATCTTGCTGAAGTCAGGCAGAATGAGGAATGAACAGAAAGTACAGGATTTGGCAGGAGGAGGTCCCTGATGATCACAGTCCAGGCGAGCAGTGGTGCAGAGACCAGATGGAGGGGGTTTAAAGGTGGTTTGAAGGGAAGGAAGCATATTCATTATAATGATTTCATTAAATTTGGCAATAGAAAAAAGGAGACAAATAGGGAAGTCACTTGGGTGGAAGACCAGACGGCTTCCTTTCCTTTTTTCCTTTTGTTTTCAGGATGGATGAGAACTAATGATGTGTTGGGTGGAAAGGAATAAAGAATTTGAATTTACTGGGCAGAAATGGTAACTGATGAAGCAAAGCCCCTAAAAGGGAGGAAGAGACAGGGTGAAAGTACAACTGGGAATTTAAGTTGACTAGGAAGGGACAGCTAATCTTCCAACACAGCAGAGAAATAGGGCCAAGCAGAGAGAACTCTGGGGAGGGAGGGACAAAGGAAAGTAGGGTGTGTTTAAATGTTGCAGCCTCTTGTTTTTGTGAGACAGAAGGCTCAGTGATCAGTGAAAGAAAGGGACAGAGAAGAGAGGGGCAAAGTGAGTGGTGAGGGTCCAGTAAAGATTGGGACAAACCCACCAAAGGATAGGAGGTGAGCCAATTAGAGAAAAACACTGTGGCAAGAGCAAGGGCCATTTGGCTCATCACATAAGAGAGTGGAAGGAAGCAGGTCATGGCTGGTATTGGGCAATATGTTATGATACTCTTTCTTCAAGCATGGAGTGATACGCGTAGGTGCCCATAAATATAAGTGGCAGAGAAGGATGACAAATTCAATTAGATCTTTGGATGTAATGATCCAAATTCAATGTGGCAAATCCCCAATCCCATACTGTCTCTGCTTCTGGCAAGGAAAAAGCAGCAGCCTTTTGTGGCCAGTGAGGTGGCAGCCCCAATCTGTCCCTAATTTTTTTTTTAAAGATTTTATTTATTTTTCAACAGAGAGAGAGAGACAGTGAGAGAGGGAACACAAGCAGGGGGAGGGGGAGAGGGAGAAGCAGGCTTCCCACGGAGCAGGCAGCCCGATGCGGGGCTCGATCCCAGGACCCTGGGATCATGACCTGAGCCGAAGGCAGATGCTTAACGACTGAGCCACCCAGGTGCCCCCCAATCTGTCCCTAATTTATCTCCAGCTCTTCCAACCTATAAACCCAGACCCTTCTTCTCCTGCCATCTCCACCTCCTGAAGTTCACTGTTTCCTAGCAAGATCAAGTCCAGAATAGATCCTCCTGCCTTGAACACTGAAGAAGGGGAAGCCAAGTTCATAGGAAAAGATTTCAGCTGGGACAGGATGGGGTGGGGGGGCGGGCTGCTTCTTAGTATTAACTCAGGTCTTTTGTGCAACACGATCACAAAATGTCAGCCATGAATTGTTCCACCAGATGAGCCCATGAAATGAATATTAATTTTTTTTAAAGATTTTATTTATTTATTTGACAGAGAGAGACACAGCGAGAGAGGGAACACAAGCAGGGGGAGTGGGAGAGGGAGAAGCAAGCTCCCCGCAGAGCAGGGAGCCCGATGTGGGACTCGATCCCAGGACCCTGGGATCATGACCTGAGCCGAAGGCAGTCGCTCAACCGACTGAGCCACCCAGGCGCCCATGAATATTAATTTTTTTAAAAACCCTTTTGAGTACTAGCCTTTTTTTTTAAAAAAAGATTTTACTTATTTATTTGACAGAGACAGAGAGAGAGGGAACACAAGCAGAGGGAGTGGGAAAGGGAGAAGCAGGCTTCCCGCAGAGCAGGGAGCCCGATGCAGGGCTCGATCCCAGGGCCCTGGGATCATGACCTGAGCCGAAGGCAGACGCTTAACCATCTGAGCCACCCAGGTGCCCCGAGTACTAGCTTTTTTATAAAGCACAATATTTACCCAGGGGACCATCCATAATGGCAGTTAAACAGAGACACTTAAATTCACTGTATTCTAGGATCTTGGGAAATAGAAATCTCTTAAGTACCTTTACTCTGCTTCATGGGAGCTACTTTTCAAAGTTTAAATTACTTATATTGCACACTACTCACTTCCTAAATTCCATTTATAAATCAAAGTAGCTTTTGAGCAATTTGATGGGAGTGAAATGGATTAAGAAGAACAACAAGTACATATATATGTGGTCATTTGAGTTTATAAGATTTTTCTATCTTTTGTCTTTAACCTCTTTTATGGAGAATGCTCTGAGCTAGGTTTGGTGTGTTCATCTTTGGCCTGGAGATCAGCTGTTCTGCCAGAAAAGGACATGGGGCTATCTTCTTAGAATGACCAACATTTGACTCTGATGAGACAATGACTTCCGGGTTCTATCACTGCACCAGAGTTGACCTGCCTAAGGTCTCAGAGACCCAGGCTGAAGAAGAGTTTTTTCCAGAATAATACCTTGTCATTCACAATCACTCAACTCCAGGTTCTAGATCTCACCTTGGGTATTTTATAATGCTGACCTAAAAGTTTCCATCCCACCCAATTAGACACAAAGGCTCTTCGTGCTGGAAGAGTTCTCAGAGGGCATCTTGTGTGGCTGATTTTCAAACTATGTGGAGGAATATATTTTCCCAAACTACTGCAAACTGATATTTTTGTAAGTGCAATAAAAATATCACAGAATGTCAAACTGCTATACAAGTTTCTAAAAAATTCTCAGTGGATGTACTTATCTGTACTTATCTCATCACAGGTCGGTAGCAGTTTGCAGATCAGCACTGGTCCCTGGACCACACTTAGAGTAGCAGTGATGCTGGTACCAACTCCTCATTCTTCAGGTAAGGAAGCGGACGTGAATGAGGAGATGGCAATTAACCACAAACACACAGTTTAACTGGAGAATTGGGTTAGTATCAGGACTACTGATGCAGCCACAACTACTGAACCTCATCATAGTCCCTCATGTATAGATTAAGACCGATGGACCCAGCAGGAAGATTTCCTACCTGCACTCTACAGGTTGTGATTTTGCTGAGTTTGTGTCTCTGACTAGGTTAGGTTACACACACACACACACACACACACTGTGAAGGCAGGCCTTTCAGACCCCAGATTATGCCGAGTCTGTCCCTTTGACATTCATCTGGCAACTTTTGATTGTCCTTTATTGCTTTTAGCACAGTTAAGCAATCCCGTCTTTAATTCTCCGATTATTTGGTTACCGTCTGTTTTCCCTACTGGACTGTACTCAGGGAGCAGAGACCACGCGGGCCTGGCTTACCATTACATCCCGGGGCTTAGTACAATGCCTGACTCCTAGTAGACATTCAACACGTGTTTGTTGAAAGAACGAATTAGTGAGTGGAGAAGTCCTGTGGGGCACCACTCTGGGGCCATCTGCAGGTGCTGGGGAAGCTGGCAGCCTGCCCAGAGCTGCCACCCTGAGGGAGACGACCCCAGCAAAGTCACAGAGCTGAGCCTGGCTCTTCTAGCGACTGGCTGACTTGCTTCCCTCCCTGCCCTGCCTCCCGTCCTGTCTCCCCCTACTTCCTTCCTTTCGGCCTTCTTGCCTCTAACTACTCCTGTAGCTAACACTGCGGGAGGCAATGTATACAAAGACAACCTAGCAGGACTGCTGCCTAGAAAAGGTTTCTAACCTAGTAGCGGAGATAAGTACCGTGGATAGGTCATGAGAGAAGTCAGCAAAAATAAACATTGACACAACATGAGCTCCGGAAGGTTCAACTCCTCTGCCCGGACGGCAAGCCCTTCACAGTCAGACCATATCTGGTCTGGTCAAGGAGCTGGCGTGTTTCAGAAAGCCGGAAGTTCCCAGCACCTCCAGACGTCACAGGGACTTCTGTCTCCGAACCTCGGGCTCCTACTGCTGTCCCGCCTGAAATGTTCCTCTCGCCTTCTTTTGGCTCTGCTAGGTCTCACCTGGCCAGACTTAGCTCAAGTGCCGTCACCCGGGACGCGTGCACGCCGCTTCGGCCTCGGGGGGCACAAGCAGGTGCACCCCAGGGCGTCTGACACTTGTGGTCAGGCCTCCCAGCTGGACTATAGACTCTCAGAAGGAAGGGAATGTGCTGGTACGTATTCAGTGACCCCGCAGTGTTCCGAGCATGAAGTTCTGAACCCTTCCGTGGAAACATGCTGCTAGGCCAAAACAATTTCGTTTGAGGCCATTTTCCCGCTCTACGCCACCTGGAACATGTAAAAGCAAATTCAGGGCAACGGATACAAACAGCGTCACCGAAAGACATCGCGCCTTGCCCCGGCACTGGTTACGCTGAGGTCACACGCAAGACAGGTTTCCAAGATTTAGTTTGTAAACTGTTCGTGAAATGTAAAAAGTCTGTAAGATGGGGAATGGGGACAATAAGACCAGCTGGAAACAAGAGAAAAACTACATAATTACTAGGAATAGCAGCACCACAGATAGTGTCTACACAGTGATTCTGGGTGAGTTACTTTACCTCCTGGCCTCGGTTTGCTTATCCGTGAAATGAGAGTGCTAGGCCTGCTTTCCCTAGTCTCCTGTCCCTCTAATCATCCAGGTGTCTCTTAGAAACCAGCCTATCTCTCCTGGGCTCCCAAGGTCAATGGCTGTTCCAGAAACGGCTGCTGATTTCTTCCAAGCAGCCGGAAGGAAAAGGTTCCTATTCATTACACAGCCCCATAAATCATCTGGAGTCCATAGGATGTTTAATATGGAATCACTTAATTTAATAGTCATTTTGACATAAGGAATTGTTTTCTTAAAGCTAGAACTGGCTGTAAAACCTCAAGTGATATTTTATGGCTGCCATATAATAAAATCATTCAGCAATTAGTGATTAATGACATACAACAGTAAGTTTCTCTGTGGCCACCTCCCCCGCTGCTGTTTCTCTCTGCTCTCACCCACTTGCCAGTGCAGCGATCGTACCTGGAGTGATGAGTTTTTATAATTGGGGTAGATTTCTGAGCCTAAAACACCATCACCTCCATCAAAGAGTGTCCAACAGAGCCTGGTGCTGTGGTGGGGCTGAACAGAACCACCGAAATAGACACAATCCACAGCATGGAGCAAAGTCAAAGCATGGAGCTTCCCTGGACAAACTGCCAAGGGTGGGTGTTCAGTACCACGTGTTGACTCCCTAGGTTCTGTCATTTGTATGACAGCGTCACCCTTGCCAGGGAGAGGCATGCCAACACTCTGAGCTTAAGAGTCTTCTGCACCCTCTTGCCTATCACACTTCTGCCCTTCACTGCACTTTTAGCCCTGACTCTCCCACCCCCAAAGTACCTGACACCCCCTTGCTGAGGGGGGTTTGGTTACAGCGTGCTTCTCTGGCCTACCCTCCCACAAACACCAAAAACCAAACTTGATGGTACCAGCTCTGAATGAGGAAAGACCAGCCCCCCTATTTTCTGGTTCACATGAACACTAATTACAACCCTAGGGAGCAGACGATTGGTGTTAATCCCATTGGTGTTAATCCCATTGTTTTGTGAACAAAGAAACTGAGGCCCTGGGCCCAAGATCACACAGCTAATGAGCAGTACGAGTATGAGTCCAACCCAAGTGGTCTGTGGCCAACCCAACACTGGGCCGCTACGTTGTTCTGCCTGCGTGCTTGTTAAAAAGAGTTGTAGTAACGGGCGCCATGAACTTAGCACAATGTTAAATGGTAAGTTGTTATAGTCATGTTTACATGCATATTTATTATTCTCTGACCTTGTTTTTTAGTATTGCACTGTTATTTATTGCTGTTATTATCAAAACTCACTTCCCTCTTCGGAACAGGAGAAGGACGGGAGCATACCTCGCTCTTGCCGCCGAAGTGGACACAGTGATGTGCCGTCCGCAGCCTGCTCTGTCCTAGGCATTCCCTCCCCAGTGTTGGAAACCGACGTGTGGCTGATGACTCCCAGCTCAGCTGCCCCCTGGGAATTTTCCGCAGCTGATGACAACCACCTCACCAAGGTCACACCCCTTCCTGAGTGGCAGCCCTCATCTTATGGCCAGTCAATGCGGAGGTATGGAGGCCCAATCCCTTGGCACAAGACTGGCTGTGTCTGAAGGGCCATCCCAGCTACGTAGCCCCCTGGGATCAGCTGTGGCAACTGCATGGCAGCCCCACCTCTTCCCTGCCTGCCACGTTCCCTCATCCCTCAAAGGGAACGTTGTACCTCAGAGCTCCCAGTAAACCTCCTACACACCACAAACCTCTGTCGTAAAGTCTACTTACCAAGGGAACACCACCTACAACATACACCCATGCCAAAAACAAAAATCAAAAAATTAAAAAAAAAAAAAAACCCACAGAAACAAACAAACAAAACCACTCAGAGAACATTGTTTTGGTGCCTTTTTACATTGGGGGAAATCATACCTAAGTCCAGAACGTGACTTTCTACAAAGTGTATAAACGTCATGCCAAATTTGAATATCCATTAAAAGATTTATTTCTAATGTCCCCAAATCTGTGGTCATCATAACTTGTCCATTTACTTCTAAGTAGGAGTTGAGTTTTTAGATATTAAGAAACCATTAAACAATATTCTAGGACCGAAGAAGGATTTGGATTTATTTTCTATTCTTCAGGAGGTTCTTTTCCTCATTTATTTATTTTTCCTTTCATTTCCTCTTTTAATTGCAAAGCACATTTTCTGGAATTTCCTAGAGTTCTGTCTCTTCTTTCCAGTGCTCCCTGCTCCAAATAATAGCCTTTTACCAGGTCACCTGGTCTCCAGTGACTTGCCCTTCATCCCACTGCAAGAATGACCTTCCTAAGGGCCAGTCCTGAGCATTCCCTGGCCCTGAGCAGAACCCTTCAAGGTGTAGAGTATTAACTGCAAAATCTTCCACCTGGCATTTAGGGCCTCTCAGCGATCACTTTAATCTTCTTTTCCAGCCGTATCAACATCTCTTCTCCCATAAGCACAGAAGGTGAACTTCCTGACAATCTCAACTATTAACAATTTTCTAAACACATCCCATGCTCCCCCACTTTTGAAGCTCTCCCCCTGCTCCTTCCTCTGCCTGAAATTTCTGCCATCACATCACACAAGCAGGCTCAGGAGCCCACACACAAGCTCTGCCTTTTGGAACGGAACCTATCTTTCCAGGTTCCTCCCAAATGCCGCCTCCTCTGTGAAGACTTCACTGCTGCCACCCTCTGTCACAAGCTGTACCTCCCTCTGCCACTTCACCATTGTCCTTTGTATAAGATATTTGTCCCTTTGTCTCAACTTTCCTTTGTCCTACTGTATCAGTTAGCGTTTGCTGCATAATAAGCCATCCCCAAATTCAGTGGCTCACAACAGTTGTTCTTTATTGTGTTCATGCATCTAGAGGCCAGTTGAGGATTGGCTTCTCTCAGCTGGGCTCCATGGGAGGCTCTGCTCCATGCTATGAATCCAGGAGAGACTGGCTCTTTTCAGAGGCAGGGGTTTCAGCATACATCCTGTGTTCATGATAGAGCCTGGGGGGGGGGGGGTGGAAGCCACAGCGACCATGCCACAGCCCACGTAACAGGTACTTTAAACCTTCCACTAATGTCACGTCTACTAAATTGGAGAAAGCAAGTCACATGGATGAAGCCACAATCAAGGGGTGAGGAAGTACCTGCCGTGTATTGTTGAAAGGTACCACAAAATTACATGGCAGCAGGTTTGGATGTATAATTCTATTACTTCAGAGAGCTCAGAACTGGAACAACCCACATCAACTGCCCTTTATTTCCCTTTAGATGGATACACAGTTCACAGAGTAGGTACTCAAAACCATGTCTTGAACAGAATTGCTCAGTAAGTACATCTAAATGGTCACAGAGAAAAATCAATAACCTCATTCGTGCCATAGTGTTTATAAAAACTAGAGGCATTATTTTTATAATGACTAACATCAAGACAGCATTTTGCAGTTACAAGGCATTTCAATAATGTCTTACAGCTTTCAAAGCACGCCTAAATATATTATCTCATTTAGCATGGAGCGCGTGTGTTTCCAAAGATGCCCGGAGGTGGCCGTGTCTCCACTGGCTGCAACTAGTCTCTAACTGGGGCTGGCAAGTACTGCAGAGAAAGGGGAAGACTTTTGGTAAGGGGGACCCAGTCTGTACTACTCGAAGCACAATACCTGGTAGTCCATTAACTGGCCTCCCTGGTTTTCAAAACCATTTCCTAAAGACCTTCGCTGGTTTCGAAAACCTAAGGTACAAAGGAGTTGCCAGGAGACAGTACTAATGTGGAGATTCCTGAAGTCCAGGTCTAGAGACTCAGATCAAGAGTTCTGAGGTGAGACCCAAACATTTGCATTTTAATAAGCACCTCAGGTCAATCCACTGCAGGTTCTCCCTTGACCATCAGCTGAGAAACAAAATTCTCCCTGACGGTCAAAGGAGTGGACAGGATTTCCTCTTATGCTACCACCTAATGCCGGAGATCAATACCCAGGCTCTAAGGGGATCATGGACTCCTAGTGGGGAAGCACTGAGCCAAGCCTCCAAGACCTTCTGGTCAGCCCTTTGAATTCTACAGCCCTTTGAAGACACAGAAAGCCTGAGCAATTTCTGAGCACCCCCAAGGACTGGTTCCATTCCAGAGGCAGAAGCAGAATTTGCACCCAGAAGCCCTAACTCCTACTCAAACGGTCTTCCCACTATGTATCACAAGTCACAGATTTTTCTCTACCCAATTTACTGAGTTTCTCCCTGCTCTGGAAAAATCCTAAGAAAGGAAAGGAAAAAGGAAAAAGGAAAGGGAAAGGGAAAGGAAAGGAGGGAGGAAGGAGGGTAGGAGGGAGGGAGGGAAGGAAGGAAAGAAGGAAGGAGGGAGGCATGGCTCCCCCAATTATGCAATCCATGTTCAAAATCTCCTCTTCCATGAAAGTACAAAATAGTCATAAAACCAAATTCCATTTGTTCTATTTCACTGTTGCTTTTTTAAATGACACTTGTTAAATGGGGCAATAATGCTAAGAAATGCATGAAGCAGGATCTTGAACCTCTCGTTCTCAGAGTCACGTGGACAAGTACATGGCCATCCCATTTCAACCCCACAATGCTTTTGGCCTGGCTCCCTGGCAATTCTTGCATACTTTGGTGCTTTTTATAGATCAGCCTGGTTCCAGGGTCTGACCTTTTTAACACTTGAGTCTCCTTGCATCCATCCAAAATGCTGAGTGGGCAGAGCAGGGATTCCCCCAGGGGCATTCTCTCTGCCTCCACTGTGCACGGTTCTGCCCAAATTACTTGACAGCTTCCCTTCAACACTGCTGGAGGAAAAGGTTGGAGAGCATCTGAATAGGACAGGGCTGGCCAGTGGGGAGATGAGAAGGGGCGGGGCCTGCCCCTAATCCATCATCCAGGCTGTCTTCCCGAAGAGCAAACGTGAGTGAGATGCCTGAGGCAGGATAACATACCCTGAGTGTGGGAATTGGAGGAGAAACAGCATAGATTCTTGAATCAGGATTTTGTCCCTCATTGTAAGCAAAGGGGATCAAGGTGGTAGAATTCGCCAGTTGCTAGATTCAGAAATGCACAAACGTACACAGGCAGAAAACTGCTGTCTTTGAAAGGCCCTATGCTGACAGTACCGCCTAAAAGAATTGCCTGTTTTAGGCATCCCTTTGAGAACAAAACAAGTTAGGGTGTGACGGAATGAAAGATCCTCAGTGCCATTTGCCACCAGAGACGAAAGCGTCCATCTCTTCCAATCCAGTCCCCACAGTCTTCTATCCACCTAGCTGTGTGAATTAGCACTTCACTTGTCAAAACCATGTTTAGGGCACCTGGGTGGCTCAGTTGGTTAAGCATCTGCCTTCCGCTCAAGTCACGATCCCAGGGTCCTGGGATCGAGTCCCACATCGGGCTCCCGGCTCAGCGGGGAGCCTGCTTCTCCCTCTCCCACGCTCCCTGCTTGTGTTCCCTCTCTCTGTATATGTCAAAAAAATAAATAAAATCTTTAAAAAAAATAAATTAAAAAAAAACATGTTTATGTGACTGTGGGCAATTGTCTCTTCACCAAACATGGTAAGCCCATGGATAGAGAAGAGGGTCACCAGGTAGTGTCCTCACTAATACAATGGTTTATGTCATTTGCCACCATTGAAACAGTGTCTACGCTATGAAGCTGGACTTGTCAGGATGTTATAAGCACCGAGGAAAGATATCCAGAAGACTTCCATCCATATGTAGCTTGTGTAAAATGAAAAGACCAGTCTAGATTGATGATTTTGTAAACATTTTTGTTTCTTTAATAAATGGTCTTCTATCTTCAAAGGAAATTGTATGCAGAAGCCTAGTGTATAAAAGTAATTAAGAAGCTGAGTAGTTCTGGGGGCGCCTGGGTGACTCAGTCAGTTAAGCGTCTGCCTTTGACTCAGGTCATGATCCCAGGGTCCTGGGATCGAGCCCCGCATCGGGCTCCCTGCTCAGTGGAGAGCCTGCTTCTCCCTCTCCCTCTGCTGCTCCCCTTGCTTGTGCTCTCTCTTGTGTGTGTTTCTCAAATAAATAAATAAAATCTTAAAAAAAAAAGAAGACGCTGAGTAGTTCTGGCTGAAGCAAAAAAGGGTGGGCCAAGGAACTGATCACCAAGCACCTTATAGACTTTTCTGTGAATCATGTAGTCCCTGGGGCAAATTATCCGAACCCCCATAGAGCTTTCAAGAGCACTGTCAGAGAAATCAGCAAACCTCATAACATGACAGGGTCCTTTCCACTCTAACTTTTCCATAATTCCTTAGTCTAAATGAGAGTATATCAATTCAGGGGAATATTTTGCCACCATCAAAATGATCTTTATGAAATTATGTATACATACAGAAAATTGTTCAGGTTAGGTATAAGTAAAAAAAGAGGAAGATCCAAAATGGGCACATATTAGAACTATAATTTTGTGAGAAATTGCTTTCATGTGTACAATAATTATAAGATGACAAGAATAAAAAATGTCATGTTAAAATGATTAAATCCTTAGTTTAATAAAAATTTTAATGCCATTGTATCAACTGAAATGCACATAAAAATGTGTTATTTTTTAAAAAATCATATATTAGATATGCATATTTTTTAAAGTCTACAATTCCATAATTTCTCATTGGAGAATGGAACTCAGAAGCAGGATACTTGAGAAGATTTGCATCTGTCCTGAAAAACCAGTAGCTTATCTACTGACAGGGAGTTGCACAGAAATGCACTTAAGCATCTCAAAAAAAGTACCATATGTTAATAAATCTTCATAAAACATGTATGCATGCCATTCACCTCCACAAAAGATGAATGCTCTCCATTAGCCAGAGTGACAAGTCTAAATCACTTCCCCAGTATGTGAGGCCCTACACAAACCGAATCAAGTCTACTTCCAGTTTAATTTCTCATTGCCTCTCAATGCAAATCCTATTGTTCTGGCACAGTGGTTCTCCCTGGCAGGGGCTAGCCCAGAAAGGTGGTTCTGCTTCTCAGAGAACATTTGGCAATATCAGAATAGCTGGAGACATTTCTGGTTGTCACAACTTGGGGAGGGGTAATGTAGCATTTATGGAGCAGAGATCAGGAATCCAGCTAAACCTCTGACAATGTACAGGACAATCATCCAGACCAAAATACCCACAGGGCTGAGGTTGAGAAACCCTATTCTAGCAGATCCACTAACTGCTCTCCAAACATGACCTCCGCTTTGTTCCAATTATTCTCCCTTCCCAGGAAAACCTGCCTCCCTTTCTTCCTCACCAGTTCAACCCACTCTTGAAGATTCCTCAATCCCAACTCCTCCAAGAAGGCTTTGCTGAACATACCAGGCTATTCCGAGCCCTGCAGGCTCTGAGGGACAACATTTGCTCTAATATTCTTCTGGTGTTTCCCGTTTCTGGCCATGGTCCCTGGGCAATCCGCATGGACTTGTCTCAACATCTGCATCACATCTGTTAAAGCACACATCATCTGATACAACACAATCTTTAATTTATGGTCTTATAAATTTTATTTAATTTTATTAACATCAAGCCAGAAATAATTTTTCTAAAAATAGTTTTAACACGTATAATAATAGACATATGCTGACAGCCAGAAAAACAGATCAGAAGTGCAAACACCAACTATTAGGCAATGGAATTTGAATGTGGGGAAAAAAAAAAAAAGAAAAAGATATTCAGACACACCCAACCTTGTTTAGTTACAAAGAGATGCTAAGTGCTATTTGCCGCCGAATTAATGAGGATGGTCACTTCTTCCAATTATCTGCTTATCTTATAAGTTGTTTCATTATTAAAATTATAGCTAATATTTATTAAGTACTTATTATGTGCCAGGCTGAGAAGACTGGCATTCAGCCAGGAGGCAACAGTAGGGTCTACCAGCTGGTGCCCCTTCTGACTAATGGGGCATTGGTCAGAGATCAAGTACAATTGTCAACAGCTTTTAAGAGCAGAGCTCTCCTCTTATGTAGATTCCAAAACCCCCAAAAGAATTAATCTCTAGTCCCATTGTACTCTCCTAATCACTTAAAGTTTAAAAGACATATTTTCTTTGTAGTGTAAAGAATGGCACCAACTCTATACGCATGCAGGCAAATTACAGCCACACATCATGGTTACCCAGTCCAATCATGCCAATCTGAAGAGAAATGGTGTGTGCCAAACAGCTTTACTTACTATAGCACCAGAAGTGAAAAGTCCAGAAAAAAACATCAACTAGAAATGTGTAGGACCCATATGAAGAAAATGATACAGCTCTCCTGAAGAACACACAGAAGTGGAATAAAAGAAGAGACAAACCATGTGGCCAAAAATGAAAACCAGATATTGGAAAAGATCCAGTTCTCTCCAAATGAATTCATAGCTTTGCTGCAATTCCAATCAGTAGTCTAATTAGTTGCTTTGGTGGGGGGCAGGGGGGGAGTAGGAGATTTTGGAACCTAACAAAGTGATTCCAAATTCATTTGGATAGATAAATGAATAAGATAAGCCAAGAATATTTTGAAAAAGAAGTCAGGGGTCTATTTTTGTTTTATTTTGTTAGGTCTTGCAGGAGAGGAGACTTGCTCCTCTTGCTAGGCACTATGCTGTGTTATAAACAATAATTAAACACAGTAAGGTCCAGTTCAGGGCACAGAGGACCAACAATCCAGTAAAATAAAAGCTGACTAATGCCACCAACATCAAAGTACCTAACATGGACTAGAGCTTCTCTTGCGAGAAATCATCAGAGGAAATAGTTCATGTGCACAGAACTAAGTGGGAACATGTTCATTGGATTTTATTTTACTTAAAAAAAATAGAAATCCCATAAATTCTAAAAATACCCATCAGTATGAATAAAATGATTAACTTATTAAACTGATTATAATATGGTCACAAGATGATATGGACAACTATTAATATGAGATTTCTGAAGCATAATATCAGAGAGTACTCAGTATTTTTATGCTACATATTACCTAATTTATATACTATATACATAGTATATAGTATATACAGTATATATCTAATATATAAAAATATATCATGCATATTATTTAATAAAGCTGCATTACAAATCAGAAAACTTCAGATAATGTTCACATGGTCACAGGTTGAGGACACTATCTGAACATGAAGTAAAAGAAGACATTATAATGGGAAAAATAAAAAGATTTGATCAATTTTTTTAACTGAAAAGTATGTTAAAAATCATAAGGCAATTAAAACCCAAAGAACAAACTGGGAACAATACTGAAACAAAATGAGAGACCATATAAAGAACTCATAATAAAGAAGAAGAAAAAACAGATGGCCACATAAAAGAAATACAATGGCTAATAAATACTTAAAAACATGTCTAAACTCACCGGTCTGATAAGAAATGCAAATTAAAACAAGGAAAATCCATTTTTGCATACTGAATTAGATTACTTTTTTAAATTAAATTTTTATGAGGTGTAGTGAAGTGGTATTTTACTAGTTGGAGTGGAAACTGGCATAAACTTTCTGGGGAATAATTTGGCATGATAATATTAGATATATATATATTGTTTTGGTATTCTATCCTTAAAAATTCTAATCATCAGACTTTAGACAAACAATTACTTAAAGGTTTTCAAAACAACATTCCAATGCCTTTTTTAATAGTAAAAGTTTAGAAGCAAGATCAATGTTAAATGATGAATGAATGATGAAATTATTATATATCCACCAATTAGAATACAATGCAAATAATACAAGGTTTAAGTTATGTTTAGAAAGTGTAAAGGATGGTACAGGAAAATATTGAAGTACATTTTTAAAAGATACAAAATCTTATAAACAGCATGATCTCACTTATGAAAACTTAAATATTAATGTTCAAAATTATAATAGGGAAAAAAGTCTATGAAGAAGTACTTGATTTTTTTAAGTGATATTCTCTGAGCAATGAAATTACAGGTACTTATTTTCTTTTTATTTTCCTGCCTTTCCTTAAATATTTACAATGAGCTTTCATTGTATCTATAATCAAAAAAAAAAAGTAAAAAGTGTTTGTTTCTTTTTAAAATTATTTGTGTGGTTTTGGCATTGCCTCTCCATCTTTCCCCATATGTCTAGCCCTTTGTGCTCCAGAATTCTTGTTGGTAAGAGGTTCTCTACAAAGTTCACATTCCTTTCCAAGCTGTTTCCGGGTTGACACCCTGCTATGGACTGATCTGAATCGTGCCCACCCCCCAAATTCAGATGTTGAAGCTCTAACCCCTAAGGGTTAGTGTCCTTATAAAAAGAGCCACCAGAGTTTGCTCTCCCTCTCCACCATGTGAGGGCACAGCAAGAAGGTGACCATCTACATGCCAGGAAGAGAGCTCTCGTCAGAAACTGAGCATCTGGCACCCTAATCTCAGACTTCCGGCCTCCAGGAATGTGAGAAAATAAATTTCTGTTGTTTCTACTGCCAGGGCTATGGTATTTCATTAAGACAGCCCCAGCAGACTAATACACACCCCTAGCCCAAGCTGGAACAGAACATTCCTCCATTTCCTCAGTGAGAAAAAGGGTGACTCCTCCTGTTCGCAACCCTGCATCCAACCTGCATTTTAAACAGCCTCCAAGCCTTCAATATGGTGTTTTCTCCTTGGGCTGCTCGGCTCACCATTCTTCTCTTCCTTTTCTCCCTAAGCCTCTTCCTGACCCACCAATTCTCATACTCCCTATTCATGAGGCTGCAGAACAATACATTACTATCCATATGTACACTCTCCCCACTTCTTCACGTAAGGAGGAAGTCCTGCATGAGCAATCTGGGCTTCAGGAAGACTAGTGGTCAAGATGCTCTACTCTACGTGGGGGCTCTCCCGACCCAGCCCTCACAGGACAGTAACTGACTCGAATCTCACCCACTGTGAGGACAATCAAACTTGCTCTCCTCTGAAAGTTTATTTATCAGTGAGATTCCCAGTCTCTGAGCTGAATGGATATTCTCATGTCCTCCACGTAATCATATGGGTGGAATAAGCATTTGGAAGTCATGTATCTCTCATTCCAGAGACACTAGCCAAGGTTAGGGAAAGAAGGAGGAATGGTATTTCCATCGTGTCCTGGAATTTTTCTTACACTGGATTAGGTGAGTAATGTGGCTAATTTTTGAATTCTGTTTAACATATAAAAGTATTTTCAGATATCCCAAGGCCTGGTCAAATAATGATGTCTTCTCCTCATAATAGAAGTCATTAAGTATATAGCTCCATATGTCCCCTTATCTCCTGTTGCTCATAGAACACATATGTGCTAAGCATAATTATCACATGAGTCCAACACATCTTGATTTCATTCAAAGTGGTGAGCATTCTGTCTTCCTCAGTGCCCTGGCTGACTACTATGGATAGCTTTTGAGCATTGCATTTGCTCTTAGCATTAACATAGCTCTTCCAAGGCCAGGATGCAACCAGACATACAGCATGGGCAGCCCCCACCAGCAAAGTAGAAACTGATTTCTGCTTGCAAGCTGGGTTTTCACATCTCCCCTCCTGACCTTGCATGTATTATTTTGAATGTAATGCATTTATAAATTGCTGCACCATTTTAAAAATGTAAGGGAGAGCTGAATTAAATATTATTTGTGGCATACCCTGGTTTGCAAAGGGCCTCTAAATCTGATCTCTTATATCAGGTCGATGCCTAAATCCCATTACTTGAGATTGCAAATGACTGTGTTTGCAAAACTATAGATGCACATTTAGAGGAAGCTTCAAAAATTCAGCCCATAATGTTAACTCTGTTTGAAAAGATCTTGATTTTCCAGGAAGCAATCTCAAGCCATTCTGCTTGTTCCTTAACTCTGTCTCTGTCATGGATAATGTATTAAGAGCCTAAAGATGACTCGCCGTGTAGTTCTTCAGGACTCGTACTTTAGGGTCTAAATGAGTTCCTGGATGAATAAAAGGAGCCCATTTTTTGAAGCAAAACACAGGATACAATTCCAGAACAGCTGAGATCTACAGAGTTCAAAATTGAGGTGAAGGTGTAAGAGGGTTCACACCAACCATGTTATCTCAAGGTAATTACTCCCCATTTTTAACTCCTGCTTCTCTGCCCAATGTCTTCTACACCCACAACTGCTACTCTGCTGAGATGGGTAGGTCTATGACTCAGACATGTGGGAGCTTTTGCCTTAAGTGAAATTAACACTTCTCCAAAAGGGCAAGTGCACACTTGTGGTATGACAGATTACCATAAAACATAGCAGCTAAAAGCAGCAAATATTTATTATCTTCCTGTTTCTATGGGTCAGGAATCAGGACGTGACTCAAGTGGGTGCCTCTGCCTCAAGCTCCCTCACAAGGCTTCAATCAACGTGTTGGCCAGGGCTGCAGTCTCAGCTGAAGGATGAATAGAGAAGGAACTCCTTCCAAGTACGCTCATGCAGTTGTTGGCAGGGTTCAGTTGTTCTTTGTTGGAACTGAGTGGCTGGACTGAGGCTGTCCTGTTCCTCACTGACTACTGGCTAGAGACCTCCCCCAGGTACTTGCCACATGGGCCTCTCCACAGTGCAGCTCCCAACATGGCAGCCTGCTTTGGCCAAGCAAGCAAGAGAGCACACCTAAGATGAAAACCACTGTCTTTTTGAATCCAAATTTCTGAAGTGACACCTCATCACCTCCGCCACATTCTATTCACTAGAATCAAGTCATTAAATTCAGCCCAAACTCAAAGGGAGGGGACTACACAATGGCACGGTCCCCGACCAACAGAGACCATTGGGGGCCATTTTGGAGGCTGCTTGCCACAAGGAGGAAATATTAACTATAAATAAAGTTATTTTTTTAACATATGTTATAGTGGGAATGTATGTTAGCACACAACTTTGATTTTTTTTTTTTTTTTTTGAGAGAGAGAGAGTGAGCATGAGCAGAGGGTGGGGCAGAGGGAGAGGTTGAGAGAGAATCTTAAGCAGGCTCCACACCTGCATGGAGCCCAATGCAGGGCTCAATCTCACGACACTGAGATCATGACCTGAGCGGAAATCAAGAGTCAGATGCTTAACTGACTGAGTTACCCAGGCGCCCCAACGTTGATAATATTTTTAATGACAGGTTTTAAAGATATTCAAAATGTGTGTATTTTGGAAGTAATTATTTCCCTTCTGGTGACGATCAAACCAAAAATATTAAACCCTAACAATTACCAATCCCCCTCTTCCATGTTCTAAGGGATGTGTGCCTAACAATTATTACATTGATTTGCTAGAGGACTGGGGTGAGAGTGATGGGTGGAGAAGTAAAGACAGAGGGTAGGTCACCATACATAAGAAAGCCTGTGATACTTGGGGAGGAAGGGAGGGGAAGGGGAGGAGCTCTGGAAGGGCACTACTCGGACAGTAAGCCTCTGTGACTGAGAGCCTATAGAAAGAGAAGGAAAAGATGAGAAAGTAACCCAGATGATCAGGACTTTTGGAGACAAGTACAGGCAAAGGAATTTTAGAAAGACTCACTGTGTGCTGTGTGATATAATGCTTCCTTGCAACCCATTTAAGAAAATGTTCAGTAAAAAGCAGCATTGCTCTGAAATGTTTTCTGTATTGAATTTGGGTCATAATCACTTAAATGTGACACTCTGCTGAGAATGGGAAAAACACAATCAAAGTTCTTACTTGGGCTACCCAGACACTGGTGCAAGAAAACAATCCTAGATATTAAAGATATATGCACAAAATATTAATGAAACTCTTATTTACGGTAATCAAAAATGTGAAAATTTCCAATGTCCAATAAAAAGAAAACATGGTAATAAAACACGTATCTTTATATAATGAAGTACTGCATAGACAATTAAAAATGATGGTTATAAAGATTTTATACTAACATAAAAATTGCTATAATAGAACATTAAGAGGAGCAAAAGTAGATTGTAGAAATTCACATGTAATGTGTGTAGGCTACAAATGAATGAGCATATGCAGACAAAAAGAAACTGGGGAAAACAAGAAGAAAAGAAGCTTTGAAAGGCAAGATTGTAATGAGAAGTCTTTTAGTCCGTTGTCTTTTCCCATGCCATCCCTTTCTCCTTTAAAAGGCATTTTCCTAGGACCTCCTCTGTACTTTCCCATTTTCCTTACCCTCCTCGTCATGGCCTTTCTGAAAACCAGAAGAGAGAAGCTGCTGGCACAAACGATCACTAGAAATCTACAGTGAGTACACTGACCTTATCAAAGTACAATAGAGGCGTGGAGCCCACCCTGCCTGTCCCTACACACCAGCCACTAATTAGCCTACAACCAGGCATCATAACAGCTCAAAAGAGCAGTCCTCTAGGGAACTTCTTCCTGCCCCTCTAAAGAGGGCTGATCTAAAAACCAGTACTACACGTGGAGAAAGGGGAACCCTCTTACACTGTTGGTGGAAATGCAAGCTGGTACAGCCACTCTAGAAAATAGTATGGAGGGTCCTCAAAAAGTTAAAAATAGAGCTACCCTATGACCCAGCAATTGCACTACTGGGTATTTTCCCCAAAGATACAGATGTAGGGAAAAGAAGGGGCACATGCACCGCAAGGTTCATAGCAGCAATGTCCACAATAGCCAAACTGTGGAAGGAGCCATGATGTCCTTCAACAGATGAATGAATAAAGGAGATGTGGTCCATATACACAATGGGATATTACCCAGCCATCAGAAAGGATGAACACCTACCATTTACATTGACATGGATGGAACTGGAGGGTATGTTCTCAGGGAAATAAAACACATGTAAAAATACTCATCAGCTTATATGGTTTCACTCATATAAGAAATAGTGCAGAGGATCATAGGGGAAGGGAGGGAGAACAGAATGGGAAGAAATCAGAGAGGGAGACAAACCATGAGAGACTCTTGACTCCAGGAAACAAACTGAGGGTTGTGGAAGGGGAGGTTGGTGGGGGGGTTGGGGTAACTGGGTGATGGGCATTAAGGAGGGCACGTGATGTGATGAGCACTGGGTATTAGATACAACTAATGAATCAATGAACACTACATCAAAAACTAATGATGTACTACATGTTGGCTAATTGCATTTAAATAAAAATAATACTAAAATAAATTAAACCAGCACTACATCTACTGACTTCTTATAGGGTTTCTTACTCTCAAGACCAGTCATTGTTGCAACCCAAACATCCCAGGAAAGGATTAAGAGTTTAAAGTCCCTGACACCTTAGGGTGTATTACTTTATCAGAACACACTCCTGCAGTGATGGCAAGAAATAGGAACAAAAAAGACCCCGACCTTTCAGGAGACAGAATAATGAAGGGGAAGTTAATAAGAAGAGATACTGGAGACATTCTTTCTCTCTTTCTCAAGGCTATACAAGCAAATTTCATCAGAGCAGAGGCACGTAGAGGCCAACCAAGTTATACCAGAAGAAGGCAACACCTAGGGAGGGTGAGGGGCCATAAAGGCAAAGCTGTGAGCCGCAAGTATTCACATTGGATGTGCAAAGAAAACAATTTTCCCACTGCAGAATGCGCCTGCCTCTTAAATATCTCCCACTGGAAGAGTGGAAATACTATTCATTTGCAGCTCAGTAGGATATTAAAAAACAAAAACAAAAACAAAACAAAAGAAAACACATACTTTTTCCCCATGATAGCTTTGCCCAAGCAGACAAGAAAGGGATTATGTTAAGACATACATTCCACTTTTGTGCTCCGCTTGAAAATTATAATTGCTAAAGCAGCTGGGGTGATAAATGGAAACATAAGACAGGCCTGGTAATCTGCCTGTTAACCAGGTATCAAATGAGTGAAAGGGTCACATATAAAGAAGGAGTTTTCAGGTCAGTCGGTACTATTCTTTGGGCATGCACTGGATAGCTGAATCACTCTATAATGTAAGATTCCTAGGTGACCTCTCTTGATGGGGTTAGAGCATCTGGAATTCACAAAGAAAATTTTACCTCCAGATGAAGCTTTTATAATTGCTGCTAATAAATATTATGTCCCATGCCCTGCCTAACTCAAAGGCACTGTGGGGCACTAAGGAGGAAATGGAAAATAAAGGCAGCCCCTGGCTATTCCCAATACACGTTCATGGCCATTACAGCAAATACGAGGCATGTGTGGTCGGTTCTTCCTCCTGCACCCTTGGCAAAGATGACTTCTGGATCACAGTGTTTTTCCCACAAATCCCCTCCAGGTGCTATTTTCCATCAACTGAAGGCAGAATGAAGAAGAAAATTTACATTCACGAAGGATCTATCCCTAGACAACTGCAAATCTCCAAATTATAGATAACAATATCTGGGCGATATTACTCGTGAACTGCACGTACACTCTCTGTCTACGTACAAGGTAAAAGTATTAACATCATCCTTCATCTCAATGTCTTGTTTTTAGCATGCCTACACTCCCTCCAGTGTGTCCCCACTGTCCCTAACACTCCACTGTACCATCTCTCCCAGAGAAGTAGTTTTAGGGCTTTCTGTTGTTGATTTGTTTTGGATGTACCACTGCACAAGAATTATGACTCAGTAAAGAGGAGAGGGCAGTAGAGGTTAGGCTGAGAAGTGGATCTTCCCGAGTAAATCAGATCCAATCAATTGTTATAAGATGTCCACAGGTATACAAATCTCATCATGCATGGGATACAAATTTGTGTCCCAGAAAAATGATGAATCACTTAGGTGTCATGGTCTTTGGAAATGCTAAAAAGCATAATTCTTAATGACTTACAACATACAAATGATAAATCTGATATGAAATTGAAGAGATGAAAGTGACAAATGTCCAATGGATCATATCTGGTCCTTTATAGAACCTTATGAAATTGACAAGAAGAATCTTGTTCCCATTATACAGATGAGGGAACCACAGCTTGAAGAGTCCTTGTGTCAGCCAGAGCAGGGCTCTACACCAGACAGAGGCACAATTTGTCTTTTCTCAAGGAGGTTCCGAGTGAATGTTTCTACTCCCAACCCATACAGGTCATGTCTCTTCAACACAAATGGTTTAGAGCTTTAGACAGACATGGATTTTGTCACTGGGGGAAGAAAATGTCTGTAAAGTGAGCTCTTCCACTGCAACTCCTATGACACCTAGAAGAATAATCATGGCAATTATACATCAGAAACGAAGAAGTGATAATTACGAAGATGGGATTGCCAGCTACCACTTGGCTAGCCAGCATGGACACTAACTTTTATATTTCCCCATGGGGGCGTATATGAAAGAATCACAGAGTGCAGGAGAGATGAAACACAATTATCAGGACCTGGGGATTTATTTTTTCCACTACACAAAGGAAGAGGGAGGGCAGACTGCAGCTGGAACCTTCTCTTCTTGCTCTTTGCCAAACATAGGAAAATGCTGCCCCTCGTCCACTTACTTTAATTTCCCTCATAAACGATGACAAGGCTTATCCAGTCTATTGCACTTTCCTTTTCCATCAACTTGACTTCCTAGTCAGCCAACAGCCTCACCATCTCAAGAGTTTGTTCCAGAAATAGCAGAGGGCTTTTTTTTTTTTCTTTTTGAAGGACCTGTGAGTGATGGCACACCAAGAAACTGGTCCCTCTTGGCTGAGCAAAAGGCTCTAGTCACATAGCTAGTATATCAGAGAAAGAAACACTTCCTTTTTCTGCCTTAGTCTATTAAAAAATCTTAATAGTTTTAAATACAGACCCAATAATAAGTGTAATAACAGTACAGACCCAATAACAGTTGCTCTGAAAAGGGCAAAATAAGTGGGGATAGTCCAGGTGTTGAGTCAAGAGCACTACCCCCCACTCACTGTGTGCAGTCAGTAGGTTGGTACACACTGGGTACTCACGGAATGCTTCTGCAGTTACCTTTCTGAATTTTGGTCACAGTTTTGTGCATACACAGGGGACTGGGTGGAGCCATTGCTTCCAAAGATGTTGGTGTGACTATATATATATGTATGTACAAAGTACTCATCACCATCCACACTACACACACACACACACACACACATCACCTCCACCTTATATAAGACAAAAATGGCCATCTTGTGACTTTTTAAGGGCATTGAACTAAGGTGCTTAAAAAGAGATAGAAAGGGCACCTGGGTAGCTCAGTTGGTTAAGCCACTGCCTTCGGCTCAGGTCATGATCCTGGAGTCCCGGGATCGAGTCCTGCATCGGGCTCCCTGCTCGGCAGGGAGTCTGCTTCTCCCTCTGACCCTCCCCCTTCTCATGCTCTCTCTCTCATTCTCTCTCTCAAATAAATAAATAAAATCTTTAAAAACAAAAAAGAGATAGAAAATAGGGACTACTTTCAAAGATTAATTTTGGTTTTGTTTTAATTAAGCATATAATTAAGCATATTAAACACTTGGGTGCATGCTTCTTAATCTCTATTCCTTTGGCTATACCTCTGCTGAAATGAAAGCAAGATACAAGTAAGAAGCCTTTTCACATTGCAGCAGGGAAGAATAAAATATAAAATTATACCAAACCACGTTTAGCTTGCTACAACCAAGGTAAAAATAGCACACACGTATAAAGGAACACCAATTAATAAAAACACTTTCTGATAGGGGGAGGGCTAATTTTCCACTTGGAACATATACTCACTCTTAAAAAAGGCTTTTCAGAATGTGCTCCACAGAAGCTGTTCTGAAGGATTTATCATGTGTGACATAGGAAAAGGATTCTTTAGCGAAATAAGTTTAGGAGGCCTCTTCAGTCTCTGGGTTTCTCCAGAGTCTTAATTATCCTAACATGAACCCTGCATCTTCAGTAAGGCAGAGTTAAATAATCATTACTTAAAATTGCTTGACCATAGAAACACTTAAGAAAGGAGAAGCATTTTGTGGAACTAGTTTTCTTCAGAGTACACTTCAGCAAATACTGCTTTTAGAATAGGTACACAAAATATATACTTTTCCCAAACAAAGGGAGATTAGCACCCAGCTAAGAGCACCTGGTCATGACCTTCTCATGGAGCACCCTAGCCCAGTGCTTCTCAAACTTTAACCTACACCTGAATCACTAGGAACTGTGTTACGTGCAGACTCCTACTCAGAAGTCTTGCCTGAGACTCTGTATTTCTAACAAGTTCCCAGGTGATGCTGATGCTGCCAGTCTGTGAACCACACCGAGTAGCAAAGGGCTAGAACACATGTGTCTTCAAGTGCTGAAGGTGTCTCCAGTATTATCCTGAGTGCTATGCTCTCTGATAATTCTGTATCCAAGAGGGTAATGGGTCTGCGGCTGGGGCTTACCAGTAAAACCTGTTGGGTGTGATGCGTTCATGCATGAGTTGCCACCGTCTTCCAAAGTCCATGGAGCTATAGAGCTGCAAAACAATGAAGTGAGAAAAGCATAAGCATCAAGGACACTCACTGGTCAACAGAAATACACGTGGCATCCCCCTGGATAAGGACATTCTAGTGTACCAGAGTGCCGACCTGAGTTGGCATCCATTTTATCTAGATAAAAGCTATGAATATGACCATGTCATGCTTATCATGGTGACTTCTGCATCAAGTAGGTGCTCAACATATATCCAATTGACCGATGATTTTGAGCTGAGTGTAAATCCTTTCTGATGCCAACCATCATTCTCTCCTTCAGGGGTAAAGCCTTTCATAAAATTCTCATTTTTCTTCAAATTCCTTGATATCTTTAGCTCCATTCAAAACAATTCAGCAAAATTTATTTAAAATTTATTTACTGAATAGCTCCTACATGTAAGGCACTCTGGTGGACATGAAGATAAAGAAGAGGTAGATTCTGTGTTCTCAGGGAAATAAAACACATGTAAAAATACTCATCAGCTGGCATCTGAGCCAATATTACGTATAAAATATTGCGCTGTTCAAGTTTTATCACTCACTGCTCCTATATATAATCTAAATGAAATGGACTCTTCACTGCCAATAAGGATACCATGCTTGTTTATAGTCCTAGGTCTTCACAGAGATAAGGCCATGCTTACACCTAAGTAAGCATTACACAAGCGTGGGTGGCTCCCCCCACGCAACCTTTTCCAACCACTTCAAGCCACTCATCTTTCTCCCTTCTCAATTCACTGCACTCATCTTTGGTTTCCACTGAGCACTTATCATGAGGTAATACGTGGTTATGTCTTTCAGATTCATCTGTATTATTTAGTTGTATTTATATTCCCTCAATATATATAAAGAGTTCAACAAATATCTGTTGAATAAATCAATAATTAAAATAGGCACGTAAGGGGGCGGAGCAAGATGGCGGAGGAGTAGGAGACCTGGATTTCGTCTCCTCTCAGGAATTCAGCTGGATAGGGATCAAACCATTCTGAACACCTACAAACCCAACAGGAGATCGAAGAAAAGAAGAGCAACAACTCTCTCATCAGAAAAGCGACCACTTTCTGGAAGGTAGGACGTGCGGAGAAGGGAATCCGAGGCGATATTCGGGAGGATAGACTGCGGGGGAGGGGCCTCCGTCGGCCGCTTCTGGCAAGTGATAGAGCCGCGGAGCACAAAATCGGAACTTTTAAAAGTCTGCTCCGCCGAGGGACGTCACTCTGGTGGCTAAGCGGGGGGTGGAACCCTCCGGGACAGTGTGGTCTCAGGACCCGCGGGGTCACAGAAAGACCGGGGGTACCTGAGTGCGGCAGAGCTCCCAGGTATCGGAGCTGGGAAGCCGGCTGCAGAGACGGAGCCCAGGCGCGGGCTCTCAGCTCGGGGTGGCCATACACCGTGATCCACGGCCCAGTCGGGCCACTGCTCCTCCAGCAGGGACCCAACAAGCGGCAGATCCGGGGAGACTCACCTTCCTCCCCCGGGAGGAGCCGCGCGGGAGTGCACCGCAGGGATCTGCTGGGTTTGGAGACTCCACACGGGGTCGGGTGCCAGAGATAGAAACGCGCGGTCACAGGCCGGGAGAGCACGGAGTGCGGCCGGAGACCGGGGAGACGGGAGTGACTGACTGCTTTTCTCTGGGGACTCACTGAGGAGCGGCCCGAGTTCTCGGCTCCTCCAGGGCGGAGATTGGGAGGCCGCCATTTTCACTCTCCGCCTCCAAAGCTGTACGGAAAGCTCGCAGGGAACAAAAGCCCCGGAGAGCAAACCCGAGCAGATTACTTAGCCGGGAGGGGCAAGGGCGGAGCAATTCCGCCTCCGGCAGAGGCATTTGGAAACCACGGCAACAGGCCCCTCCCCAGAAGATCAGCGAGAACAGCCGGCCAAGACCAAGTTTACTGCTCAATGAGAACGGCAGAACTCCAGCGCTAAGGGACTACTGCACATAGAATTCACGGCTTTTTTACCATGATTCCTTAGTCTTTTAAAGTTAATTTTTTTTTTAACTGTCTTTTTGTCTTTTTATTTCTTTTTGAATTTTTCTTTTTCCCTTTTTCAAACAACATCTTATCAATCCCTTTTTTTAAAAAAAACATTTTTATTTTTCATTTTTAGAGTCATATTCTATCCCTTCATAGTAGTTACCCATATTTTTGGCTTATATATATAAGTTGTTCTCTCTTTAAAATTTTGAGATAGTTTCTTCTAACAGATTAAAATATACCCTAAATCTCTAGTATATGGTGTTCTCTATTCCCCTGCCTGATCACATCCTCTCCCTTTTTTTTTCTTTTTCTTTTTTCTTTTTTTAAATCCTCTTTCTTTTTTCAAACAACTTCTTATCAATTCCTTTTATAAAATTTTTTATGATTTCCATTTTTACAGTCATTTTCCATCCCTTCATCATATCAACCCTTATTTTTGTATATATATAAGTTTTTCTTTCTTTAAAATTTTGGGAGACACTTTCTTCTAAAAGACCAAAACACACCCCAAATCTAGTGTGTGGCACTGATCTATATACCATATAGATCATATTTGATCACATTCTGGTTTTTCTTTTGTTGTTGTTGTTTTGTTTTGTTTGTTTTTGTTTTTATCTTTATCTTTTTCTTTTTTCTCTCTTTCCCCTTCTTATCCCACTACTTCAGGTCTTTTCTGATTTGTTTAGAGTATATTTTCTGGGGACGTGGTTACTCTGCTAGCATTTTGTTCTCTCATTAATCTATTCTCCTCTGCACAAAATGACGAGACGGAAAAAATCACCTCAACAAAAAGAACAAGAGGTAGTACCGACTGCCAGGGACCTACTCAATACGGACATTAGTACGATGTCAGATCTAGAGTTCAGAATCATCACTTTAAAGATACTAGCTGGGCTTGAAAAAAATATGGAAGTTATTAGAGAAACTCTTTCTGGAGAAGTAAAAGAGCTAAAATCCAACCAAGTAGAAATCAAAAAGGCTATTAATGAGGTGCAATCAAAAATGGGGGCGCTAACTGCTAGAATAAATGAGGCAGAAGAGAGAATCAGTAATATAGAAGATGAAATGCTGGAAAATAAAGAAGCTGAGAAAAAGAGAGATAAACAACTACTGGATCATGAGGGCAGAATTCGAGAGATAAGCGATACCATAAGACGAAACAACATTAGAATAATTGGGATCCCAGAAGAAGAAGAAAGAGAGAGGGGGGCAGAAGGTATAATGGAGCAAATTATAGCAGAGAACTTCCCTAATTTGGGGAATGAAACAGGCATGAAAATCCAGGAAGCACAGAGAACCCCTCTCAAAATCAATAAAAATAGGTCATCTCCCCGACATCTAATAGTAAAACTTACGAGTCTCACAGACAAAGAGAAAATCCTGAAAGCAGCTCGGGAGAAGAGATATGTAACCTACAATGGTAGAAACATTAGATTGGCAACAGACCTATCCACAGAGACCTGGCAGGCCAGAAAGGACTGGCAGGATATATTCAGAGCACTAAATGAGAAAAATATGCAGCCAAGAATACTCTATCCAGCTAGGCTGTCATTGAAAATTGAAGGAGAGATAAAAAGCGTCCAGGACAAACAAAAACTAAAGGAATTTGCAAACACAAAACCAGCCCTACAGGAAATCTTGAAAGGGGTCCTCTAAGCAAAGAGAGACCCTAAAAGCAACATAGACCAGAAAGGAACACAGACAATATACGGTAACAGTCACCTTACAGGCAATACAATGGCACTAAATTCCTATCTTTCAATAGTTACCTTGAATGTAAATGGGCTAAATGCCCCAATCAAAAGACACAGGCTAACAGACTGGATTAAAAAACAAGATCCATCGATATGCTGTCTGCAAGAGACTCATTTTAGACCCAAAGACACCCCCAGATTGAAAGTGAGGGGGTGGAAAACCATTTACCATGCTAATGGACACCAGAAGAAAGCTGGGGTGGCAATCCTTATATCAGACAAATTAGATTTTAAACCAAAGACTGTAATAAGAGATGAGGAAGGACACTATATCATACTTAAAGGATCTATCCAACAAGAAGATCTAACAATTGTAAATATCTATGCCCCTAACATGGGAGCAGCCAATTATATAAGGCAATTAATAACAAAAGCAAAGAAACACATCAACAACAATACAATAATAGTGGGGGACTTTAACATCCCCCTCACTGAAATGGACAGATCATCTAAGCAAAAGATCAACAAGGAAATAAAGACTTTAAATGACACACTGGACCAAATAGACTTCACAGACATATTCAGAACATTCCACCCCAAAGCAACGGAATACACATTCTTCTCTACTGCCCATGGAACATTCTCCAGAATCGATCACATCCTAGGTCATAAATCAGGTCTCAACCGGTACCAAAAGATTGGGATCATTCCCTGCCTATTTTCAGACCACAATGCTTTGAAACTAGAACTCAATCCCAAGAGGAAAGTCGGAAAGAACTCAAATACATGGAGGCTAAAGAGCATCCTACTGAAGAATGAATGGGTCAACCAGGAAATTAAAGAAGAATTAAAAAAATACATGGAAACCAATGAAAATGAAAACACAACTGTTCAAAATCTTTGGGATGCAGCAAAGGCAGTCCTAAGAGGAAAGTATATAGCAATACAAGCCTTTCTCAAGAAACAAGAAAGGTCTCAAGTACACAACCTAACCCTACACCTAAAGGAGCTGGAGAAAGAACAGCAAATAAAGCCTAAACCCAGCAGGAGAAGAGAAATCATAAAGATCAGAGCAGAAATCAATGAAATAGAAACTAAAAGAACAGTAGAACAGATCAACGAAACTAGGAGCTGGTTTTTTGAAAGAATTAACAAGATTGATAAACCCCTGGCCAGACTTATCAAAAAGAGAAGAGAAATGACCCAAATCAACAAAATCATGAATGAAAGAGGAGAGATCACAACCAACACCAAAGAAATACAAACAATTATAAGAACATATTATGAGCAACTCTATGCCAGCAAATTAGATAACCTGGAAGAGATGGATGCATTCCTAGAGATGTATCAACTACCAAAACTGAACCAGGATGAAATAGAAAACCTGAACAGACCTATAACCACTAAGGAAATTGAAGCAGTCATCAAAAATCTCCCAAAAAACAAAAGCCCAGGGCCAGATGGCTTCCCAGGGGAATTCTACCAAACATTTCAAGAAGAATTAATACCTATTCTTCTGAAACTGTTCCAAAAAATCGAAACGGAAGGAAAACTTCCAAACTCATTTTATGAGGCCAGCATTACCTTGATCCCAAAACCAGACAAAGACCCCATCAAAAAGGAGAATTACAGACCAATATCCCTGATGAACATGGATGCAAAAATTCTCACCAAAATACTAGCCAATAGGATCCAACAGTACATTAAAAGGATTATTCACCATGACCAAGTGGGATTTATCCCTGGGCTGCAAGGTTGGTTCAACATCCGCAAATCAATCAATGTGATACAGTACATTAACAAAGGAAAGAACAAGAATCATATGATCCTCTCAATAGATGCAGAAAAAGCTTTTGACAAAGTACAGCATCCTTTCTTGATCAAAACTCTTCAGAGTATAGGGATAGAGGGTACATACCTCAATATCATAAAAGCCATCTATGAAAAACCTACAGCAAATATTATTCTCAATGGGGAAAAACTGAGAGCTTTCCCCCTAAGGTCAGGAACGCGGCAAGGATGTCCACTATCACCACTGCTATTCAACATAGTATTGGAAGTCCTAGCCACAGCAATCAGACAACAAAAAGAAATCAAAGGCATCCAAATTGGCAAAGAAGAAGTCAAACTCTCACTCTTTGCAGATGATATGATACTTTATGTGGAAAACCCAAAAGACTCCACCCCAAAACTGCTAGAACTCATACAGGAATTCAGTAAAGTGGCAGGATATAAAATCAATGCACAGAAGTCAGTGGCATTCCTATACACCAACAACAAGACAGAAGAAAGAGAAATTAAGGAGTCGATCCCATTTACAATTGCACCCAAAACCATAAGATACCTAGGAATAAATCTAACCAAAGAGACAAAGGATCTGTACTCAGAAAACTATAAAATACTCATGAAAGAAATTGAGGAAGACACAAAGAAATGGAAAAACGTTCCATGCTCATGGATTGGAAGAACAAATATTGTGAAGATGTCAATGCTACCTAGAGCAATCTACACATTCAATGCAATCCCCATCAAAATACCATCCACTTTTTTCAAAGAAATGGAACAAATAATCCTAAAATTTGTATGGAACCAGAAAAGACCCCGCATAGCCAGAGGAATATTGAAAAAGAAAAGCAAAGCCGGTGGCATCACAATTCCGGACTTCAAGCTCTATTACAAAGCTGTCATCATCAAGACAGCATGGTACTGGCACAAAAACAGACACATAGATCAATGGAACAGAATAGAGAGCCCAGAAATGGACCCTCAACTCTATGGTCAACTAATCTTCGACAAAGCAGGAAAGAATGTCCAATGGAACAAAGACAGTCTCTTCAACAAATGGTGTTGGGAAAATTGGATAGACACATGCAGAAGAATGAAACTGGACCACTTCCTTACACCACACACAAAAATAGACTCCAAATGGTTGAAAGACCTCAATGTGAGACAGGAGTCCATCAAAATCCTAAAGGAGAACACAGGCAACAACCTCTTTGACCTCAGCCGAAGCAACTTCTTCCTAGAAACATCGCCAAAGGCAAGGGAAGCAAGGGCAAAAATGAACTATTGGGACTTCATCAAGATAAAAAGCTTTTGCAAAGCAAAGGAAACAGTTAACAAAACCAAAAGACAACCGACAGAATGGGAGAAGATATTTGCAAATGACGTATCAGATAAAGGGCTAGTATCCAAAATCTATAAAGAACTCATCAAACTCAACACCCAAAGAACAAAGAATCCAATTAAGAAATGGGCAGAAGACATGAACAGACATTTTTCCAAAGAAGACATCCAAATGGCCAACAGACACATGAAAAAGTGCTCAATATCGCTCGGCATCAAGGAAATCCAAATCAAAACCTCAATGAGATATCACCTCACACCAGTCAGAATGGCTAAAGTTAACAAGTCAGGAAACGACAGATGTTGGCGGGGATGCGGAGAAAGGGGAACCCTCCTACACTGTTGGTGGGAATGCAAACTGGTGCAGCCACTCTGGAAAACTGTATGGAGGTTCCTCAAAAAGTTGAAAATAGAGCTACCCTATGATCCAGCAATTGCACTACTGGGTATTTACCCCAAAGATACAAAAGTAGGGATCCGAAGGGGTACGTGCACCCCGATGTTTATAGCAGCAATGTCCACAATAGCCAAACTGTGGAAAGAGCCAAGATGTCCATCGACAGATGAATGGATAAAGAAGATGTGGTATATATATACAATGGAATATTATGCAGCCATCAAAAGGAATGAGATCTTGCCATTTGCAACGACGTGGATGGAACTGGAGGGTATTATGTTGAGTGAAATAAGTCAAACAAAGAAAGACATGTATCATATGATCTCACTGATATGAGGAATTCTTAATCGCAGGAAACAAACTGAGTGTTGTTGGAGTGGGGGGTGGGGTGGGAGGTGATGGGGGGACTGGGTGATAGACACTGGGGAGTGTATGTGCTCTGGTAAGCGCTGTGAATTGTGCAAGACTGTTGAATCTCAGATCTGTACCTCTGAAACAAATAATGCAATATATGTTAAGAAAAAAAAAAAAAAAGAAGAAGAAGAAGAAGGTAGCGGGAGGGGAAGAATGAAGCGGGGGAAATCGGAAGGGTAGACGAACCATGAGAGACGATGGACTCTGAGAAACAAACAGGGTTCTAGAGGGGAGGGGGTGGGAGGATGGGTTAGCCTGGTGGTGGGTATTTAGGAGGGCACATTCTGCATGGAGCACTGGGTGTTGTGCGCAAACAATGAATCATGGAACACTTCATCTAAAACTAATGTTGTAATGTAAGGGGATTAACATAAGAATAAAAAAATTAAAAAAAAAAAAAAAAATAGGCACGTAAGAATGGATAGTAACTCATGGAATGAGAAAAAAATTCTAGAAGAGCCTCAAGACTTTGGAAAAATAAAGAAGAACCCCCAGCATGGCTAATAAAGTCAGATTCCACATTCACTTACTTTATGGATGTAGAATCTGACCCCTTTGTAACACATAAGAGAAAGGCCAACATTCCTATCACAGACTAGCCAAAAGTATGGAGTTTATTTTTAATTGTATGCCTGGAAGTATAATAGCTCTGACTGATAACGGAAATAATAATAATAATAGGTGGACTACAGTGCTCTTTCACATATATTTGAGCCTTACAAGGACACTGAAAGGCAAGGCAGTTATGACTACTTGAATCCTTGCTCTCAAGCATTTTCTGATCTGCCAGGGAGAGTCAACCACTCCCTTCAGGTACCATCACCATTTTTACTGTCTGCCTCTAAGAAGCTGTTCACACCAAGGCAATACTGGTTGGCATGTCCCTCCTGCCATTAGGCTATGAGTCATAAGAGAGGCAGGAATCATGCCCAATTCACCTCTGTGTATCAGTGGTTACAGAATACATATACAGGTGAGCACACAAACCTCCTGTTTCATAGTTAATGAACTCAGTCTTGGGGAAGTTAAGTTTTGGTCAAAAGAACTAGGATTTAAGTTTTCTGATGCCTGGCTCCCGTCTTCTTCCATGGAATCATGGTGCCTAGTTTATAATGAAAATTCTATTATTTATGTTCTTCACATTTTCACAGGTGGGGAAATTGGGAAAGGCAAAAGTAGATGGGCCTTAAGTTTATAGAAATGGGGTCAGATGAAGTATCTTCCCATTATCACATCCCCAGTACTGTTCCCCTAGGGCGTGCTGTCTGGCATACCACACCCAGGTAACGCTGCCACCTGTAACGTTCTGAGTCCATAATCTTGCAACTCATACAGAAATAATTTTTGAATGAACTCCTGGTAATCTCAAGTAAGCCTTGGGGGGCTTAAAGAAGTTTTAGCCCATTTAGCCCATATTGCCCATCTCTCAACTTATAAACAGATGACTCTCCTAATATACATACACCACACCAAAGGGGAAAATGGGCCAAGGTTAGAGCTCTAGAAGTTGAGAAATGGGCAAGATTAACAGGAATGGAAACGGAACAATGAGCCTTCCTAGAGTAACATAGCTTGAGCTAGGCCTTTGGAGATAGGTGGTATAGACAGGAGAGAAGGTGGGTAGAGATTTTATAGGGTGAAGAAAACAATAAGAACAAAGGTGTCAATACGGTTAAGATCTTGAACTTGGCTTATGGGGAAGCTTTTAAGAGGAAGCAGAGATGTGATGACTGTCACTGGCTAAAAGGAGGTAGAGGTTGTCTGTCTGCCCATTTTCCTGTCTGTCTCTCTTTCTATACACCCAACTATTTGTGGCTGATCCTATATTTATCTGTATGTATATTTATATTGGGGAGGGTGTTGGGAGGAAGGAGAGAGTTGGTAAGGACCAGACCATTGCATTGGAAAGAATATACCCTTATATTTTTTTTGCAAGGACTGAGATTTCCATGCAGAGTTTTAAGAAATGGGTCACTCTCCTTCCCATGGCAGGTGTCTGAGAGACAGATGCTCAGACTTAAGACACATTTCCCAATTAAACACAGAAGAGACTTCAGTTGGAACCTTCTATAACCCAAAGATACCAGACTCTCTGTCAGCCCAGATTCCAATCATAGAAGCAGAGCTCCAAATCCCTTCAAATAAAACCCAGCATGATTATGTCTTTCTCTGGTGCAAACTCTAGAGACAAGCCAGGAAGAACCATGAGGGTCACACTGACACAGCTGGAGTCTCAATCCTCCAGAGAAATTATCAGTCCTTCCATCATGGAGGATCCGGTAGCAGCAGAATGCCTCCACCACAGCTCCTGCTAGGATTCACCCTTGGGAGAAGCATGACTCCTCTCATCTCATGCTCTTCCTAACAGAGAAAGAACAAGAGATCAGCTGCTGATCTCCTCATCCAAGCCTGTTCCACCTCCTGCCTCCCTTGTCTCTGGTTTTGCTTTTTCAGCTCTTCTGCTTGACTGATGGGAGAAAAATTAAATTGAATTCTCTGCCTAGAGGCTGATTCAGATGAACAGAAAGAGCAGGCTCCTATTCATTAAGAGCTTTTGGTTAGCTACCTTGTCTCTCCATCCACATAAGTTGCTGAGTCTGGAATGAATTTTATTCTACTGCAAGCTGGATCCTTGCAGCCTCTCCATTCACCTACTAAAAGTGTATCAAGAAACCACTATACTTTAAGCACTGAACTAAGGGCTGGAATTACAAAGGTTAAAAACGCCATGAACAGTGGAAGACAGAAATTCAGACAATTACACTGCCATGCAATATATGTCATAATATCATTACTAGTTATCTCTGCAAGGGTAAGACTGAAGGCCATCGGTAGTTTTTCTTTTGGTTATTTGGGTCTTTAAAATTATTAGGACCATGCATTACTTTAGTAATTAAAAAAGCTCTAATACTCAAAGAGAAATAAAGAAATTTAAGCAACCGTTCAATAGTAAGTGTTATAAGATCATTTAATGATATGAAAATGCTTATGATATATTATTTATTTTAAAATATATTGCAAAACATGCATGCATTGACACTAATTTTATTTAAGTATTGCAAAAACTTGAAACACATCAGAAGGAGATAGGCCAAAATATTAGCAGTGGTTATTTCTGAATTGTGGGACTATGGGTAACACATATTTTTTAAAGCTTTCTATCATTTTCAGATTTCTTTACAATGGATAATATTTCAGTAGTAATATAAGCCACTGTTCTATTCTACTTTTTTATAATAATAATTTCTAATCATAATGTATACATTATATTTACCTTTAAAACTACCTTTTAAAAGGCCAAAAATTAAAATTCCAACATTTTCCATGAGGGACCTGGAATCAGACAAAGCAATGTGGGATTTTCCACAAAATGGTATTACACAGAGATCATCATGGATAGTGGTGAATCCTTCCTAGGACAAGCAACACATTAGCTCACGTGCTGTTTAAATAGCCCTGCATGGCTTCAACCCAATGTGCTGCATGCAACACTAAAATAGATTTTCTGAACAATAAACATCTTTAGGAACATTTCTTGTCTAGGGGTGCTTGGGTGGCTCAGTTGGTTTTAATCCTCTGACTCTTGATTTCGGCTTGGGTCATGATCTCAGGGATGTGGTATCAAGCCCTGTGTCAGGCTCTGTGCTCAGCACAAAGTCTGCTTGGCCCTCTCCCCTCGCTCTCTCACTCACTCTTGCTCAAATAAATAAAACCTTAAAAAAAAATTCTTGTTTATACAGAATTACATATATGAGACTGTTCTCCACATCCTGCCTCCTGATGCCCCCAGCTGCAAGGATGACATTCCTGAACCTTTAGCAGAGAACAGTCCAGATCCTCTCCCTTCCCTTCTTCCCTTATGTGTCATGGTCTCATATATCATAACAACCACATATTCAGTGGCAACACACACACACACACATACACACACACACAGAAAGCCCTAAATGAATCACTGGAACAGATGGAAAATATGAAAGAAAATGCTCTTTTCCTTATTGATCCAGTTATTAGTTCCCTAATTACATCAGCCTGCCAGGGAAAAGCATCTGATAGCCGAAGAACTAGAGGCAATTTAATCAATGTAATATTCCACAAGAGGAACAACAAGTTGTATCTGGAAAGCTTAAGTCCAAAGAATGATATAATTGCATTAGGAGGTTATTGCTTGAACTGTGTTCCCCCAAAAAGATATGTTGAAGTCCTAGCCTCTAGCATCTCAGAATGTGACCTTATTTGGAAATAAGGTCTTTGCAGATGTAACCACATTAAAATGGGGCCAGGGTGGGCCCTAACCCAATATGACTGATACCCTCATAAGGATAAATTTGGACACACAGACAGGAACAGAGGGAAGACAATATGAAGACACATAGAGAGAAGGCCATGTGAAGACAGAGGATTGAAGTGAGGTATCCACAAGCCAAGGGATGTCAAAGACTAATGACAAATCACCAGAAGCAAGGAAGATGCGAAGAAGGGCTCCCCTTTAAATTCTAAAGGGAATGTGGCCCTGCCAACACCTTGATTTTGGACCTCTAGCCTCCAGAATTGTAGGACAATGAATTTCTATTGTTCTAAGTCACCTAAATCGAGGTACTCTGTTACAGCGGCCCATGTGAAACTAATATAATTGACCCTTGAACAACATGGGTTTGGACTGTGTGCATTCACTTATACACAAATTCTTTTTTCGATAAATGTAGTTCAGTGCTGTCAGCGTATTTTCTCTTCCTTATGGTATTCTTTTTTTTTAAAGATTTTATTTATTTATTTGAGAGAGAGAGAGAGACAGCGAGAGAGGGAACACAAGCAGGGGGGAGAGGGAGAAGCAGGCTTCCCGTGGAGCAGGGAGCCCGATGTGGGGCTCTATCCCAGGACCCTGAGATCATGACCTGAGCCGAAGGCAGACGCTTAACGACTGAGCCACCCAGGCGCCCCTCCTTATGGTATTCTTAATAACATTTTCTTTTCTCTAGATTGCTTTATTGTAAGAATACAGTATCTAATACATGTCACATACAAAGTATGTGTTCATTGACTGTTTATGTCATCAGTAAGGTTTCCAGTCTACAATAGGCTAATAGTAGTTAAGCTTTTAAGGAGTCAAAAGTTACACATGGATTTTCAACTGCACAGGGAGTCAGTGTCCCTAACTCTTGTGTTGCTCAAAGGTCAACTGTACAGACATCTTACACCTACCACGAATAATAATGACAGGGACACCTGGGTGGCTCAGTCGTTAAGCATCTGCCTTTGGCTCAGGTCATGATCCCGGGGTCCTGGGATCGAGCCCCGCATCGGGCTCCCTGCTCCACGGGAAGCCTGCTTCTCCCTCTCCCACTCCCCCTGCTTGTGTTCCCTCTCTCGCTGTGTCTCTCTCTGTCAAATAAATAAATAAAATCTTAAAAAAAAAAAAAAGAGTAATAATGACAGATCTTGCTACATTTCTCTGGGGTTTTTTTGTGGGGTTTTTGTTTTGTTTTGTTTTTTTGTTTTTTATTTCTATTCCTGACATTTAGTTGTAAGACCAGAAGTCTGGTGTATGACCAGATTGTTGAATCTGTGATTAAAAGCAAAATCTCATTTGCCTATATTTTTCTCTCCTATACATTTTCACCACACCCCTAAGGATAGTATTTTCTACGAATAAATATGAATTAATAATGACCATATGGCGGTAACCAGACATACTCAGAACAGGCAACAAACTATGCATTTTACGGGAGCTTTTGGTGATTCAGCCAGATTCCCTAGAGCCAGCATATCGTCCATAAAGAGGGAAGAATGGTTTGGAACACATTTATATAAAAGCTCTCCTCTGTAGCAAATTCAAACTTAGTGTACAGCTGTCCTGATTGTTTTTTTCTCAAAGCCTATGGAATTTTGGTAGCATTCTGCTGAATCGTGGTCATGATGGTCTTAGACTTTCAAGTAAAATGAGGCTGGTTTCTGATAAAAATAAGGTTTCTGCACTTATTTCCTTGGTAGCCACAGAGGGATGGTAGGGCTTGGCTGGGCTATGAAGGACTAAAGGGAGAATCCCCTGGGTTGTGGTAGTATTTATGGTAGGCAGGAGAGAAACCAGGGTCACACAGTAGCAAAGAGTCCTTTCCAACATGTGCCTCTGGTTCCTTCTCAGATGTTCTCGAAAACACCCCTCCCTTGATAACTGGTGGGGACAACCCCATCCAATGTCCCTTGAAGCTCTGGGTACAGATAAGAGCTTCTGTCCTCAGCAGCCTTTTTCCTTTGCCCTTGACAGATTAAGGCATCTCTGCCATAAATATATTTATTTTTTAAATAGGCATTCACCTAGTATGCCATTCTTTTGTAGAAGGCAACATTTTTCTTCTCTTCTTGAAGATTTCTAAGATGACTTACATCAGTCATTCCTTTGTTTAACACATATTGATCAAATGTCTATTAACAACCAAGCACTGTGCTACAGGTTTAGGATACATCAATGAACCAGACAAAAGTCTCTGCCCACAGGGATCTTACTTTCCAGTGGAGATCAGGAACTCAAATGCCCTCAAGTCTGTAGTGTGAATGTGCGAGGGAGGTACAAGAAAAATGGTACCATTGTTTGTATTCTTTAGACACATGATCATTTTGCTAGCACTTCACACACAAAGAAACTTTCTTTACTTACTCAAAAAGATGATTTTCCCCATTTTTATTGAAACGCTTGACACTTTAGGGTTATCTTTTGTTTTCCTGCTTTTGATAGAGACACAAGCTCAAAAAACATGTTGCTTTCCTCTCAACTCTAAGGAAAACAGGTGCAAGTGTGATAAACTATCTAGCAGATGACATTTCCCCACAACACTGGGGAGAAACAGGGAATCCAGAAAGCTCATGCTCCATCTAAAAACGGGCTTAACTGTTCCTTAGCTGGACAAAGAGAGCTAATCTAGTGTGATCAGGCTTTGATATTTTTCAAGGGGACTGAAAGTTGAGATCTCTATGAGAAATCTCTGTATTTTTCAGTTTTGGCAAAAAAAAATTTAAAATTTAAAATGTACTGCAGGGTAAATAAGATGTCTTGATCCAGTTGACCAGGGCTTGCCTGAGGACCACCCATTTGTGACATGAATCTTAGCATAGTAGACGTACGAATGTCTGAAGGAGAGAGTATGACTATTTGACCTTGAAATAGGGTTACCAGATTTAGCAAATAAAATATAGAATGCCCAGGTAATTTGAGTTCAGATGAAAAACAAATAATTTTTTGTGTAGGTATGTCCCATGTAACAATAGGGATCTGCTTGTGTTTTTTAAAACATTGTTATTTACCTGAAATTCGAAGTTAGCTGTGTTTTATCCATGTGACCTGTATTTTACCTGGAAACCCTCCCTTGACGTCTCCTCCATTCCATTTCTAAGCATCTGGATCATAAGATACATCCCCTTATGCTATGTGTCTCTATTTTTTGACACTGGATGTCCCAAAGTAAAGAATTGTAAATACTCCCTGTAGTCTATTAACTCACATCACTTTACTCAACTTATTTAGTATTCCTTAAGCACCTAGCATGTGCTAGGCTCAGTGCCAGGTGTGATGATCCAAAGATGAATAACACCAGGTTCCCTGATCTCCAGAAACTCAGAACTTCAGTGGGAAGACAGACATGTCAACAGATAAGTGCCACACAACACAATGAGGCCCATGCCCACAGAGGTGGCCAACAGTGAGGGAAACACACAGAAAGGGTGGTCAGTGCTGTTGGGTCAGGCACTGAGCCATGGGCTGAGTCATAATGAATGAGTAGGAGCTGGCCTGAATGATAAGTTCCCCCCAAACATTGCAGCTAACAAAGGTGAAAAATTCTGGTCATTAGGAAAGATGTTGGAAATAAAACAGAAACGTTATCTCATCCTCCTCCAAAAGTATCATTTGTTTGGCCCTGGATCAGTGCACATTGGTCTAAGTGCCACATCAAAAAGGAGAAAGAACAGACAAAGAAAAGGAGCCAAACAAGGTCGTCTAAAGGGTTTAAGAGGAAGAGGAGGAAATAAGTGCATCAGAGTGTGGGGTGCAGGTAAAATGAAGACTTCAAGATGAGCAGCAAGAGTGAGGTCTGTAAGATCGGGGAGTGGAGGCAGATACACACCCATTCCTCAAATTTGGAAACACCCTCCCTCAAAACCTAAAAGAGGCAAGATTAAACACTGAACATGAAGAACTACTTCTAAAAGCAAGTTCATAAAATTCACTACTGTAGGAAGGTGTTGAGAAAGGCACAGGATATCCTAAAACAGCATCAAATACAAATTAAGACTCCATGCTTCTCAAAGTTGTTCATCAAAACATCTCCCACAGCCAAAGAGAACACAGCATCCCACCAGGAATCTGGGGGTTTGGCCTTAAGCAGTCTGATAGAAGGACAAAGATCTTCAACTCTCTTAACTCTTACCTTGAACTTCCATGGATGTTTTGTAGTCTATGCTACCACATATCTGTGCTTAGAATACAAGATAAATTTTTTCACAAATCTTCAGGTGAAGTGGACCCTCTAGAAAGACACTCTATACCTATCATACTTACTCCCTTTTACCACTGACCCCCAGGGGTGCACTGTTGAGCCAAATGTGAAGAAGGGAAGAAGGGATGCCAAGAATGTCTGGTGCATATGTATGACTCCTCAGATTTATCCTCCTAAGTAGGACTCCAATGCCATAGGCCATGTGTACATTTGAATAACCAAAGCCTTCTATATTTCCCAAGTCAGTACCCTACTCTCTGATGGAAGTGCTACCAACTTAAAGGTCCATTTGAGAACACAAAGCACAGATCATGCTCACCCCCATTCTCCCAGAGGCCCCCCACCCCTCAGTATACAGTGTTTCCCTCCACTGGGCATGCAGAAACTAGCTCATAATGGGACTGATGTCTACACTCTGTCAAAGAAGTGACACCATGCTCATATTCCCCCTGCCTATTTCTCCAGGATTCTCTTCTCCCCCTTATTTTCCAAGTTTCAGCCACACTGGTTTTCATTCAGCTTCTTAAACATGTTGTGGGCTCTCCAGTCTCAGCGCTTTTGCACATGCTGTCCCCTTCTACCTAAAATGCTCTCTTCCCACTCTGCCTTTCTCCCTCTTTCCATTCATGCACTGAACTGCTATTCACATGTCAGGTATCAGCAGAAATAACACTTACTAAAGGAAACCCTCTTTGGTTATCCTGCTCATGTCCCTCCTGCCCCCATGGCCCTCTAGTCTCTTATTTCATAACACTCATCAAAATATGAAATTACAGGGGTGCCTGGGCCACTCACTCAGTTGAGTGTCCGACTCTTGGTTTTGGCTCAGGTCATGATCTCAGGGTCATGAGACTGAACCCCATGTCAGGCTCTGGGCTCAGTTGCAGAGTTGGCTTGTCCCTTTCTGTCCCCCTCTGCCCTCCCCCAACTCAAATAAATAATGAATAAAATATTTTTAAAAACACTAAAAAATATATGGAATTACATATCCATGTAATTATATGACTGATGTCTGTCTTCCTTTGTAGGTAGTGGGATTGCTACCTTAATAATTCCAAGTGTTTAACACCATGCCAAGTACAGGAGGATAGATGCTCACATAAATATTCACTGAATTAATACATAAATATTCTTTTCCAAGTCTTTTAAAGTTCTATTCTTTCCACCCAAAAGCCCCACACTTCCCTTCCCAAATTTGTCTAAAGTCTACCCTTCTTTCCATATTAATTCAAACTGTCTCCCTTCCATGATGCCATCTGTGGCCATAGTTGGCCAAAAGAGGCAAGATTACAATAGGAAAACTGAAAAACTACTTTTAAAAGCAAATTCATACAACTCATTACTATAAGATTCTGGGGAGAAAGGAAAAATACCCTATAAACAGTATCTCTTGCCTCATATTTAACACCCAGTGTCCTACCAGATTCTAATAGCAGGTTTCTCTTTTAAGTTCTAGAATTGTTTTTACTTAATTCCATCAAACAGTGATCTAGTCACGCATTCACTTACACATCAAAACTTCAGGTGATCTCTTCAAACTGATCATTGATTAGAGGCTCCTGGATGATAGGAATTCCCTCTGAAATCTTGATCTGCCCTCCCCCACTTCAAAGAAACTGGCTCTGGGCTGCTTAACAACACAGAATCAGAAAATAGTAAACTTTTGTAGCTGAGACTGAATCATCTGGACAAGTGTTTTTACACACGGGGAAGCTACATTTCAGAGAACCTCGGTGTCCTGCCTGTGATCCTACACCTCCTCATCTGTGGAGCTGGGATTCAAACCCAGGGTCCTGACTCCCATCTCAATGCTCTTTTTACTGCATGTGCTATTTTTTTAAAATTAACTGCATAACTTTAAAAGAAAAACAAACTAATATTACTTCACCGGAACAATGGCTCACTTGAGTATGCCATGCATGACACCGTACCTTGAATCTATCTAGCATTTTTATTTACAAGTCATTCTCGCAATTCACTTTATCCTCTTTTATACTGAAGAGTATTTTCTGAGCCAACAGTCATATAAAACAATCTTATAAATAATTTACATAGTATTTACCCAAATCCATTCTTTTGTCTCCACAAGCCTATTCTCTTGACCATTTTCCTTTGCAATCAGATTCTATTCATTTTTATACATTACGATTCAGAAACATCTCATATTAAGCAGTGCCCTTTGAACACAAATGTTGATATTCCTCTGTGAGCTGACTTTTTGGTTCGGACTCACATCCCTCCACCCTTACCTGTGTTTTCTCTTTCCTTAATGATTTTGGTTTCACACCACATCTTATTATTAAATCCACTTTCCTGGCCTTTTCACTGCATCCAATTTGTCCTTAACTCCTTTCCAAATTCAGATTTGTTTTTCCTTCCTAAAAGCCTGAATCCAAAAGAGGCATGAAGAACTTAAATCTCTTAGTTTTTGGTCATTTATTTAATTTAAATTACCTTCTCTAAGTATCAAAACAATAATACCTGCCTTCAGTTTGGAAGAAATGAATACTTCACTCTCCCTAACATATGAAACACCATTTAAAACATATCTCCAGGTAGACATTTCAACATGTGCATGATTTTAGTATTAATATATAGCCAGAAATTCTTAAAGTTCATTCAAACTCAAGATATTAAAGGAAAAACAGTGTGTACTTCAAAGGCTATTCTTTCAGAAGAATAAGGGGGGAAAAAGAAACTAACATTTCTAGAGGATTTGCCCCAACAGGCATTTTTGTATATGCTTTCTAGTTTAAATGACACAAAATAAACAGTTTGATGGTTATTTCTGTCCACTCGTCTGGGAGGAGAACACGGAGGCCTCACGAGTATTATAAATTTGATCAAGATCTCAAAGCAAATTCTAGAACATCTGATTCCAAAACCACTATTTATTCTTTTTTTTCAAGATTTTATTTATTTATTTACTGGGGTGGGGGGTGGCAGAGAGGAGAGAGATCTCAAGCAGACTCCCTGTTGAGGGCAGAACCTGGCATGGGTTTCAATTTCACGACTCTGAGATCACAACCTGAGCCAAAACTAAGAGTCGGACGCTTAACCAACTGAGCCACCCAGGGGCTCCAAACCACTATTCATTCTATTCTATTCAAAATTCTATTCTATTCAAATTCATTCTATTCAGAACACCTGGCTGTCATTGAGAAATGAGTGAGTGCTTGCAAGGAAACATCCTGAAGTGTGATGGAGCTCAAACTATGTCCTAGGAGAAGTTGTAGAAATTTGGGATTGTTGGCACAGAAAATTGACCAATGAGCAAAGAGGTTTCATAACTGTTTCAAAAGTGGAAAAATACTCTTCCATGGAAGGACAATGGAACTTTCTTCTGTGCTGCTTCAGAGGGAAGAAGTAGGACCAAAAGTTCAAATCTAAGTGGAAGTAAATTTTGGCTGGAGGGTAGAAAAGCAAGTTCTCCAGGGCCTTACGGGATATGTTTGAGTAGAAGATGGATGAGCACTTTGATTAAGGTGATACTATCAGGAAATTAAAGTGCCAGATGGGGTTTAAGCCAATGACTTCTTAGGTTCCTTAAGATACAGGATTTTTCATTCCTCATCCAACAACAGTAATCCTAGGAATAGAACCCAACAGAATATTATTACTCATGTTCCCTAAACATTTGTAAAAGCTTCCAGTCAAATGTGGTGAAAAAGGCCCAGGACTCTGTGTGGATTCATTCAGGCTTTGGTGGATTCATTCAGCCTCCCTATATCTACCGTTTTTATAAAGCAACTCTCAGCCCTTCCCCTCAAGAGCTAGAATTTACTTCCTCACCCTTTGAATCAAGGCTGTCCTTGTTCCTTGTCTTGGCATCAGAATGCCGTGGAAGTGGCAGTGTCCCAGTTTTGAGGGTGGTCTCTAAGAAGCCATGAATATTTCCAATCTTTCAGAGTGGTGTCATTCCCCAAGTGACATTAGCCCGATGGGGGTTGAAAGATCACACAGAAGAGAATCTAGGTATCCCACTGGAGGCCATCTCAAATCACCACTCAGCCATCTGCCCTCTAAACATTAAGAGAGAGTGAGCCAACATCAGTATACTTGCCTACTCAACCATGGGTGACCACAGACACTTGAATGGATCTAGCCGAGACAATAAAAACCACCCACTAACCCACAGATTTGTGATCAATAATGAATGTTTACTGTTTTTAAGCCTGTAAGCTAGGGAGAGTTGGTTACACAGCATTAGCTAGCTGATACACAGAGCAAGATTCAAGTCTTAGCTCTATCAATGACCTCACTGGACTGTTTTAAATTCCCCAAGCTCAGTCTTCTTATGTAAGTATGAGGAAGGGCTTCTCTCTCTTACATAAGTAGAAGGAAGGGTTCTCAAATTTCAAAGGCACCCAGGTATCTTGTTTAAAAATTCATTATCCAAGCACCCCTCCAGAAATTCTAGAATCAGGAGGTCAAGAGTAGAGCCTGAAATCTGCATTTCAACAAGTAACGGATGACTCTGATGTACATGCTAAGGAGCCACACATTAAGAAACTCTGCTCCAGATAATTCTCAGGAAAGCTTAGACATTTATAACTAAGCTCACCCCCGTCTTCAGCCAAGCTCTACCCCATCACAGGTAGACAATGTCCAGCTGAAAATTCAGAGCTTCTTAGAGACAGAAATATCATAAGCTTGCTCTGGGGCCTATTAGAGAAGAGTGACTTGACCTTAAGTCAGATATCTCTTGACTCCTGGGAACTCACTCCTAGCTCCATTACAGAAGCCATGGCCTTGACAAAGGAAATGGCAGAGTGTTTCCACTCAAATACCATTCTGCCCAACTGCCAATGCTGGAATACAATTAAATAGCAAAAAGCATAGCTTCAGCTAAAATGCACAGTAACAGCTGGTCTGTGTTCCCTGAAAGTACAATGCACTTATTACACAGATAATTAGACTTCCCTCTAGATACAAAAGTGATATGGCCTATGCAAAACCTTACCACAGCCTGGCCACCTGTCGCCCAAAGCTCTCAAACAGTGCTGATCCCTGGGTTCCGAAACAGGGTGAAGAGGGTGAGAGGGTAGGGGCAGGAAGACAGCAACTGCTTTGAGGATCTTCTGTTCATGGCTTTAACAATCCAAATCAGTGGTTCTCATCTCTGCAGTGGAGTCACCCAGGAGTTTTAAGCAATACTGATGCCTATGCCCCACCTCAGAAAAATAAAATCAGAATCTCTGGGAATATACCACCGGGGCACAGGTCTGTTTGAAGCTCCCCAGGTGTCTAATGTGCAGACAAGGTTAAGTACCATTGGCCTAAAGCAGAGATTGGCAAACTATGATCCACCTGCTTTTGTAAAGAAAGGTTGATTGGAACACTCATTTATTTAGAGTTTAGCTGTTGCAACAGAGATCACATGGCCAGCAAAACCTAAAATATTTACTATTTAGTCCTTTACAGAAAATTTGCCAACCTTGCTCTTAGGTACTGATCTTTAATACTGGTTAAGGGGTCCTGACAGGAGTTTTATCTTGAGTGCCTCCTATCTTGGTTTCACATCCCTTTGACCTATTTTTCCAACATCAGGAGCTCAAACTCTATAATAGTTTTAACAGGCACTTAGTATGTATCAGGCTCTAGGTTAAGTGGTGTGCATCATCCTACCTAATCCCTACAACTACCCAGTAGAAAAATTCTGGTTATCTTCATTTAAAAAACAGAAAACAAGGATTTGGACAAAACTAAGTCACTTGCCTGAAAACAGAGCAAGTGTGGAGGCCATATTCAGACCAAGTTGTCTGGTTCTCTGGCCCATGTGCTCAGTAACCATACAAGCCAAGATTTACAACATGGAGACAGAGCTTCTGAGCCACACTGTAGTGGGAGCTTGGGCAGGCCACTTCAAGGGGTGGAGGGAGGGGGTTCTAAGATGCCTACCTTATAGGGCTATGATAAGATCAGAGGTAGCGCGATGCCTAATAAAATGAGAATGTCTGGCACAATGAAACTATTCTTTTGTCGAATGTTTTCTTGAGACATTCCTGACTATATTTCACTAATTCTTTGCATCCATTTAATGAACTCAGTAATTTAGTGAGCACCATCCATAAACCACATGTGGTTCCATGTGCTAAACATAAAGTAGAGAACAAGATGCTGGAAAACACAGTTTGCCAATCCCTGACTTCATGGAGTTTACACGAAAGTGGGGGACAGATATTTATATATACATAAAAAGCAAATATATATATTTATATATATTATTATATTATTAATTTATAAATTAAATATTATATACTTCTCATTATCCATAGTAGTCATGTTCTAAATTGAATTTAAATAAAATAGTAAAATAATAATACTCAACTCATAGAATTGTTTTGGGGATTAAATTAGAGAACGTAAGCACTTAGTAAAATATCTGGCACATAGTAAATACTCAATAAAAACTTTTATAGCTGTAAAAAAGATGTCATCACAAACACTGATGTAGCAACTATTAAACCATTGCTCCTAGGGGAATCTCTGGTCACATTAACATCAATCAAAATGTAACCTTGTTTTAGGTGTGTCTCTATTTAAAGACACATTTTTTTTTTAAAGATTTTATTTATTTATTTGAGAGAGAGAGAATGAGAGACAGAGAGCACGAGCGGGAAGAAGGTCAGAGGGAGAAGCAGACCCCCCCCGCTGAGCAGGGAGCCCGATGTGGGACTCGATCCCGGGACTCCAGGATCATGACCTGAGCTGAAGGCAGTCGCTTAACCAACTGAGCCACCCAGGCGCCCTAAAGACACATTATTAAATGCATATTGTTAATCCACTAACATTAGACTCACAGCCATCCCATCACCGGAAGGCACATCACAGCCACCTTCTGCTTAGAAACACCAGCCAGACACTCAGCACACTTGTGGGTCATTTTAAATAGTGGAACCACTGCAGGAGAACACAAAAATTACCAAAACCATGACACACAAAAAGAAAACTACAGAAAGGACAACTGCTTGCAGTGTAAGAACTAGAAGGGGGAAGAGGGTCTCCTCAGCTCAGAACATGTACATGGGGCAACTCACCTTTTCTGCCACTCTGCTCATGTCCACAGATGACCATGAAAATAATCTGAGGGTCGATTTGGGGATTACAATATATTTTAGTGAGTAAGTAAATTCACAAATACAGAATGGGCACATCATGAAGGTTTGCTGTATAATGTCACGCAGAGGTAAAGCTAAGGAGAAAACTAAAGCATGACAAGTAGTGCCATTTTTGTTAAAGTGGTCAGAGAAGACTTCTCTGAAGGGCAAACATTTGAGCAGAAAGCTGAATGAAGTGACAGAGCAGGTGAGGTGAACATCGGACGGAGAGTGGCCGAACGCAGCAGAAGAGCAAGGATGAAGACCGTGAAGTGGTGGCATGGGTGGTGTATCTGAGGAGCGGCCAGGCCAGTGGAGCTGGAGTGTGTCCATGAGGGAGAAGCAGGGGGAGATGAAGTGAGAGAGAAAATCAGGGACAGCATCATGTTCCCTGGCGCGTCTGCCTAAGATAGGACCCAGGGAGCCCTTCCGTGCATGACGGAAACTACCAGAGGTGTTTGAGGGGAAGGCGGCTGTGATCTAAGTTTTCAAGCTCCCCAGCTGCTCAGCGGAGAGCAGGAACTGGGGAGGCAATGGGAAAGCTGGGAGACTAAAGGGGTGGTTGAGGTGCTCCAGGGAGAAGAGGAGGCTCGGAAGAACGTTAGAGGTCTTGCTGGGGAGGTGGAGGCGATGCCAGGCAGGTCTGGTCATGGCTTGACTCTGACGTCTGAGAGTAAAAGAAGAGTCACAGATAACTGAGATTTGGCACTAGGTCCACTGAGTTGTAGAGGAAGATGAGGCAACTGATCATACTCAGGATATACTTTGAAGGTCGATTTGCTGCTGTCTTGGAGGTTTGAGAGAAAGAGACAACTCCAAGACCTGGAGCGCATGCCAAGCGGTGTCATTTCCTGCACTTGAAATCTGAGAAGGAAATGAGGCTATGGGGGTGTCAGGAGTTGCATGCATTAACGTATTCCTCAGGTTGTGTGTGTGTGTGAGACAAAGGGAGAAAATTATAAAGAAGTAATAGGTACTCACCAAGTATTTATAACTACCTATTGTGCATGTTCTGCTAAGTGCTCAGGATTAGACAGAAACAAAACACAGCCACCCGGGAGGAGCCTGAAGTTTAATGCAGGAAACAGACAAGTCAACAGGTGATTATTAAAAAAAAAAAGAAAGAAAAAGCCACACCTCAATACAGGTTTTGAAGCCAGAGTATGTCAGGCAATGCCCAACACTGCACAGAAAGAACACTGGACAGAGATCCCCAAATCCTAATATGCAGGAACTCCAATTTCTCCAAAGGAAGACCTGAGGCAGACTGATTTTGCTGGTCACGGAAACACAGCATTAGAAGTTTTCAGCCCAAGGGGGCGCCTGGGTGGCTCAGTCAGTTAAGAAGTTTTCAGCCCAGGGGGCTCAGCTGACGATTACCTGGGAAGAGTTTATGAGAAACCCAGCTGCGTGGGCCAAGAGCCACAACAGTAAGTGCCACAGAAATGTCTCCTCACTCAGACGAAAGCCAACAGCCATGAGGATCGGCATCCCCATAGTCCTTCCTTCAACCAGCTGGATATATCTCCAGATGTGGTTGTTGCTTTTAACGTGTAACCAAGAGTAATTCTTGGGGAGAGCCGCCAACAAAATGAAAAGCCTTTAAGCAAGGGAACCGAAACACAAATTCCTCCAAGGTTTGAGCCAGGGAGAAATAGCTCTCTTGGGGAAAATCCCTGTTGAAGGCAGGATACTTTTTTCTGAGTTTGCTTCTGCCTTTCTCTCTGGTCCCAGCACCGACAGAAACAAAACTGAAAAAAAAAAAAGACAACAGTCCTTTCCCTTAGTCCCCTCAGGATAGCTATTAAAGACCAGCATTTTCAAAAAGAACTTACTCTAGAAATCCAAAAGGGAAATAGAGAAAGAAAATATGAGAACTGTGAAAGCACTGCGATCAGCAAGCGGAGGTTCCCGACCCTACAAGAGCTGTTCCTTACCAGGCACACAGGCCCCGTTTTGTTGCACATTGTGTTCGAAAGCTCCGGGTCCAGAAAACACCTGTTAAATTCTTAAGAAGGCAGCTCATGCACACACAGACATGTAGACACATTCCTTGGCTGCCTCTTTTCTAGATAAATGCCCGGAGTGGAAACTCCAATCCAGTGGCAGTTTGGGGGGAAAACGTATGGGTATTGGGGTTACTGAAGCCCCCCTCTCCCCAGGCAAACAATGCAAAACTCATATTCCTTCAGGCATATAACAAGAAAGACATGGGTTGGGCCAAGATCTGATCTCCTCTCCTTTTCCCCTGCCCCAACTGCATCCCTATTTCATGAAAATTTTGCAATCCAGGGCCGGGTTGAGATCAATGCTAACTAGCATCCCCTTTGAAACCAGTAACCCTGACAGACAGGCTTTGTATCTTCGTCTGATCATAAAGTGGCCCTACAACCCTCCCATGTTGGCATTCCACACTCCAAAAACAGGGAAAGACAACAGTCCAAGGCACTCCCAGCTCCGTTAATGGTTACAAGAACAGAGAAGTATGCACAGCCCTTTGAGAAAGACCAGGAAGATGACTGACACAATTACACAGGGTCTATTCAATGCGCTCTCTCCCCACGCTTCATCTGTGCTACAGCATATCACTTGTGGAGTGTGAGTTACACACGGATACACACGCCCCTTCTGCCATTTTGCTTTCCATTTGTACTTTCACATTATTGTACAAAGAACACTACTGTTCTGACAGTGTTGCCATGCCAGAGTCAAATTACAGAGACGAAAGTACTTAGGCTGGGAAAGGAAATGCTGTCTTCTCCTCGAAATGGAGCCTCCCAGCCCCTTGCCTGCCCAGGGAGGTGCACTGGAACTGCTCCTCATGTGAGCTGGCCCTCCCATTTTCAACTGATTGTTGATAATTTCTTGCTATTTGTCTCCCCCCAGCCTATCCCTGTGCACAGCTCATAATTTGCCAGGAAATGTAGAATTTATTTTCCACTTCTTCCTCGCTGCATTGCTCAGCAACTACTGAGGTGCCCCAGACTGATTTTCCAACACCCCCCACCACTGTCCCCAGGCAAGGGACAAAAGTTCCTATTGGACTCATCACTTGGATGTGCTCACTCTCTGTGGCATGATTTATAGAAAGGCGGCCTCAATTACAATTTCTCTTACTCCTTGCATTGACAAAATGCTGAAAATACAGAATTGCCATGATGGCATGGTACACAGCCTCCGACTCAAACAGCTTTCTGCCGACAGCCCCAGGCACAAAAAACAAACAAACAAACAACAAAAAAAAAACCCTGCTGTACCAATAACAATGACTTAATCCATCAGTGCCAAAGAAGGCAAGACCGGGAGCTGTTCTCCTAACTCCGAAAAGTGGCCTCCCCACTGCAACTTTCCTCTCCAACCAACACCGGGAACTCTCTGCTCACTTTCTTCTAAGGCTGGGAGCTGAGAGGCAGCCACTGTTGTGGGCCAAGCAATTTCAGGAGCAGTCAGCAGACAGGAATTGGGAGATTAAACATTAAATCTGCATATGTGCTTCCATTGCCAGCCCTTGTTTATTCATAGTAAAAACACGAAACCAGTAACTGAAATGAAAACAAATAGACCCATTTATATACTGGCCTTGGTTTCACTTTTATTCTGTTGATTTGAGACTGGTGGGAACTCCAAAATTGTGTTTCTGATTCTGACCCTCTGATCAGGAGTGAGCCTGGGGTAACCTCACATGCGTCGTTGGTGGGTAAAAGGGGAAGCAGGTCGTTCTTGGACAATCTTCTACAGACGTTCCAATCTTTTTTTTTTTTTATCCTATCTCTTCTAAAGTCTCTTTATTATAGACTTAGTAATCTTGATGGCACCTTAGAAATTATTGTTTTAAAAGCTCCTTGTTTGGTAAAAGTGAGCAGAGGAATAAACTGTCATTTCTGGTTTGCCCAGTGTACTTTCAAACCACTTAACCATAGTCCTACTGGCCATGGCCTTTCACCAACCTCCCAAAATGTCCAAGATGGTTTTCTGGGTAAAATATCCAAGAAGTCATCTCTTGACAACTGGGCTGTATTTTACTGTGTTAATTACTTAAATGAAAAAAATTTTAATACACTTTATTATGAGGAGAATAGTTGGTGGTTTACAGAAAAATGAAAGTACAGATAGAGAGTTGCCATATATCCTGTCACCTCCCCCTGGTATTAAGGTCTTGCATTAGTGTGGTACATATGTTACAATTCATGAGCCAATATTGATACATTATTATTAACAAAGTCCATGGTTTACATTAGGATTCACTCTTTGTGTACATTCTATGGGTTTTGACAAATGACTAATGTCTGACATTTATATGATATATAAGGACATGTATCCACAATTGTGGTATAATATTCAATAGTTTCACTACCGCAAAAGCATCCTCTGTGCCCCAACTACCCATCCCTCCTTTTCCCCCAGTTCCTGGCAACCACTGATCTTTTTACTATCACCAGAGTTTTGCCTTTCCAGAATGCCATATACTTGGAAACATATATAATGTAGCTTTTACAAACTGGCCTCTTTCACTTAGCAACATACATTTTAAGTTTCTTCCAGGTCTTTTTGTGGAAGAATTGCTTTTTGTTTTTCACTGATTGTTTGTTTGCTAGAACTAGTGACTTTTAAACCCAGGCCTGAAACTAGTTACTTATAAAACATCTCCCAAAGTTCTCCTCTCTTAATTGTAATCTCTGAAGCAGATTGGGGACATCATGAAAAAACAGTCAAACAAAAGCTTGGTACTTCCTAATACTTCTAAGGGTAAAACCACAGAGATTCATTTTATACTCTCTGGTGGATATTTATAAATATGTCAAGTGAACCAACCCAAATTATCCTGTGTCAGGGAACACTATTATAATTACTAGTTATTAGAATTATTCATTATTAAAATGAAAATATGCCAGAGTTCAGGTAGAAAAAAAAAGTGTTTGAACTCTGTAACACAGCACAGAAGAGATATTCATTCAACTAATTGGTTAATTCCATTTTAGAGTATGTACATGCTGATGGATCAAGTACCAGCCAGTGGATGCTATCTGATAATGTAGTAATGACAAGGCTTTGTGCAATGCACTTTGGGCATGAGGATATCTTGGATACGCACCATGCGCATTAGCAGCATATGACCTGGAGAAGTGTGATGCTTGCAGTAATTACTACAGTGTTAGACATCAAGTGCTGGAGCTGGGGGAGGTACAGATCACAGCTGTCAGAGGAACTCAGACAAGGAAATCCTTTCTGACTGGGTGATGTGGGAGCTCATAGCCCTTCAGGAAGGGCAAAAAGTTATACATAAACAATGGCACAATGACAGAACAGCATAAGGAGGATGAAGGTGATGGTAAAGATCAGGTGCCTGGGTTTTTTTGTTTGTTTGTTTGTGTTTTTCTCTTTTGGAGGGGGTTTGGTGCAGGGTCTCAACTTTGTGACTTAAATCCAGCTTTTGTTACTTGCCTTTTTTTTACAGGAGAGTTGCTTTTGCTTTCTTCTCGCCCCCCCCCCCTTTTTTAAACTAAAATAGCATTTTTAGTGAATTTGAGTATCTTTAGGCAGGGCATGTACACACCGATGTATTAGTCTAAAATCATCCTTATATATAATCTGCCTCTCACTAACATGCTTCTGAGATAAACCGGGGGTACAGGATTTGCACAGAGAATCAGAGGGTGATGCATCTATGATACAAACTGTAGAAAGGCTGAATTCCCTGTTTACAAGCTTGTAGTTCACCCTGAGAGCAAGGGAGAGCCACTGAAGATTTGACAACTTTGGAAGAAACTATCTTATATGGTCAATATTTATGAGGCCCTTGCCTTAAAAGATTCTCTTTCCATAAAGATATCCAGTAACAGGTAAGTATGGGCAGCCCCATGGATGCCAATGACAGAGCCAGGAAGGTTTCTGATGCAGCAACAAGAGCATGCTACAAGGTCTTGGAAACCAGACATGAGAATTCTCAGAGGGCAAACTCAGGCTCTGGTTTAGTCAGTTGAGGTAAGTGGAGTCATAAAGTATTAGAGCTCTAAGGCCTCAAAATTCAAATGTTGGTAGTTAGTGTTTTGGCAAAATTCAGGGAAGAGAAGGAAAGAGAAAGGAATGTATTTCTATGGTAACCAGTATCCGGACATAGAACAAAAAAATAAGCTGCTACTTCAGTCAGGAAAAGTGGGCCCCTATATCAAGTTGATCTTTAATTCAGAAATAAGTACATTCCTTCATTTATTCAATTTTTTACCCATTCAACAAATGCCTATTGATGGTCTTCTGTGTGCAGGGTATTGTTCTGGATGCCCAAAGAATAGCAAAGATGATGAGATGGATTCATTCCAAGCATTCGTGGTTCTTAGATGCAAAAAGGGAGTGCACATCATTGAGCAAGGTAGAGTAAGTGCTGAACACAGGATGTGGCACATAGTACACACTTGATAAATAGCTACTCTTAGCATTCAGTGAAAGGAAGAAAGAAATGTCAAGCCTCAGAGGAAGTGTGGTCACTTTTAGTTGGATGACTATAGAAAGCTTCATGGAAAAGTGGCATGATCACAGAAGTATGTTAGCATGGGGGTTGGAGAGGTAAGAGAAGCGGGAAAAAGAGGCAGAACGATAAATGTTCATAGAAATGAACACGCCTCAAACAAGTATAGAACATGAAGCATGAAAAGAGGAGAAGTAGAAATGGTAGAAGTAGAAATTCCTTCTAATACGGAAGACCCAAATGCTAACTCTAAGTACGAGCAATGGAAAACAACCGGTTACTCCTCCGTGTGAGGATGACATACTACATCACGTAGAGTTCCACAGACTGACTGAACGACAGTCAGCAGTTATCTCAATCTCTCTTCAGTCATATCATCTATAAAATAAGGAAAGGGATGACATCTGGAGAATGATCAAACATGTCACTCTTAGGAATGTTAACTTGGCATGGGATGCTTAGAGAAGGAAGAGACTTGAAACGACATCTAAAGCATGTTTAGGAAGGCAATACAAGTGTTGTACAATAAACACAAAAATTGAGGTGGTAACAGTGGGAATGGAAAGAAGGTGAAGTCAGTGACAGTCCACCAAGGTACAATGATTTCAACACGGGTGAGAAGGGAGAGGAGAAGGTAAAGCTTAAGTGGCAGGAAGAATGGATGGGTCTTTGGTAGAATGAGGGAGGATTAGAGAAAAAAAATCAGGTTGGAGTTTGACAGATGAGATGGAAGAGTTTTAATATTTCTTCCATGCCCCCATGAACATAAGTTTGAGAGAGAAACTAACTTTAGAGTAAGTTACTATAATTAATCAAGGGAGAATCTGGATGAGCAGCTAGGGCTTCTTCTAGACTCTCCTGAGGGAAACAATTTAATTTGATCACGTTAAGTCTGTCTCAGATCATTACTGTACATTCTGTTTTAAAAGTTAGGAGAGAAACAAATGAAAATACAGCCTCACATGTAATAACCTTAAAATGCAGCTGAAAAAAAGGTCAAACCCATGTTTCTACATAAGACAACATAAGAACTTCTTTGTTGAATGTCTGTTTGTTTCCTACTCCCTACATTTTGATGTTTCCCAGTAACTTTGAACTTCCCTGGGACCACTCCTCCTTGAACCAGTTCATGAGATTTGTGTAGAACCTCCCCGACTTTTACCCTCATATCAGGTCCAGCATACAATCCAGATCTACACCAACTGCAGTGGCCTTGGTAATTTGTTGAAAAGGAGGGCAGGTAGTGCAATCAAAGGCAATCAGAACCAATCCCATGACTTTCTGCTAAAGGATCGCCCTTTCCACCAAGGTCACTAACACACTAGGACACAAGCCTGGAGTTACCAGCAGCCACCCTGCCACTCTGAGGGGCAAGTTTCCTGAGAACAAAGACAATGTCTGAACAAAAATAGAGCTGAAAGATACCAAAAAAGAAACAACTGCTGGCATGGTCTGAGCTCTCAGACCCAACCACGCGTGAAGCCAAGTCTTCCCTTAAATGCCACAGCTATTTTCACCCAAAAACTCCCCTTCACTTAATGCCACTTTGAGATAGGATTTTGTTGCTTCCATCCAAAATACTGCTACCATACACAGCACATAACCAGATGTCCCACTGCACCACAGAGAACTAAGTCCAGAGAGGAGCACGTGCTGTACGGTGACCGAAGCCAGCGAACACTCTGTGCCACCGGCCAGGTCCTGGAGGCTGGTTCATTGTGCTTTGACTAATGAAGTTTTTACTGGGCACTGCGGGGAATATAAAAAGTGATCTCAGTGCAGCTCCTGCTAGTCAGGGATCTCATGATTTCATGTAGAAACAGCTGAATGCCAAACACAACAAACAAGTGAACCAAGTTGAAGGGGATGAAGAGTGGAGCCTAAGAGGGAAGGATCCATCCTTGTGAAACAAATGAAATTAGGAAGGACTGTTTTCTTTCTTTAAGGGTGCATTTAGTGAGCAACATTCTATGTGCTAGAACTTCTCACATTTACTATCTCTGTAGTTGTGTTCTCAAAAGCAACTGTAATAATAATAAAAGCCATAAAGCCCATGACAGCTTCCCCCATTTCTTTTAGACTGCACTGTATAATCTAAAAGTCCATGCCACAACCTAGCAGCCTCTCGCTGCCTGGCTGATCCACTGGACTTTCTTGTTACCTGATCTTTTTACTCATCCCTGAATCTGCAGAGAAGTTTCTTTATTTGCTCGACACCAGTTGGAAGTGGAAAACTACCTTCTTATTCTTTGATTGCCTCTTGGGTCCTATGCATCAGTTGAACAGGACTGTCCATCGAAGATAAGACCTTTCTACCACACTCACCAGGACCACTTCTGTGTTGGGCTCCCCCAGCCCACCCCCGGCTACACATCCCCTAGCAGTATAACCATTTATGTAGAGACTTGTAGAAGAAGCAGATGGCCCCCTCAAAAAAAACCCCTCATTACAACAACAAATAACCTTGATAATTACCCAGAAGTGGCAGAAAAAAATATTACCAGCATGGGAGAACAAGCAAAACTTAATCTTTAAATGAGAAGTAATGGAGTCTCTTGCACTGCATCAAAGTCGTTGTTAAAAATGCTGTCCTCCAAATGAAAACACAGCTCTCCTGATTCCAAGAGTCAAACCAGCTTCAACACATCTTTCCTCCGAGGCAGTGTTCAAGATGAATAATACGGTATATGTTGTTTTAGGAAACTTTTTTTCCCTGCAACTCAGAATAACATTGATTCCATGAGCTTTGCCAGCCATCCGTTCCCCACACACACGCTGAGTGCAGAGACATAGCAACTCTGGCCCCAGGACCGCACGCAATTGGGGTGGTGGGCAGGGTAACACTGACTTCCATCAGGGTCCGCCTTCCAGCAACATCACAGAGCCCTCAGCAGCCTCCATCCTTTAAGGTAACAATTTATACGAGGGGGAACATGAAAAACATGATCCCCACTTGAAAAAAGAGTTACCACTACAACAGGGATGGCTATTTTTTTCTTCTTCAGTGACTGGATCGTAGACAGCATGCTGAGTTTTTTAGCTCTACACTTTCTCCAATGTTGGGTTTCAGCTTTTTAAAAAAATCCTGTAATAAGTTTGATTCTTATAATATGTATGTGATATCTGTAATACGTAATAGGTAACATAAATTGATGAAGTACCACAAAACACACACCTGTGCTCCTAGCACCAAAAGTTAACAAGCAGAATCTCATCTATTCCCCTGAAGCTCTCTGTGTGCTTCCCCTGAGCCCTCAAGGTGAGCACTCACCAGAATTGGCCTTTTATGGACCCCTTGCTTTTAAAAATAATTCTGCTCCATAGGTCTATAACCCTAAACACAATATTGCTAGGCCTTGTTTCTGAAATTTATAAAAATGGTGTATTGGTATAAAGCCCTACTTGGGATATGTTCTACCCAGAATTATTTTTCCAAGATCCATCCACGTTCAATGCAATTTTTGTTTGTTAATTTTCATGGCTGAGTAATATTCCACTGTGTCAATATAACACAATTTATTCATCCACTCATCTATTTACTTCCAGCTTTTTTGATGTAATAAGAAATTATGTATGAATATTCATGTATATGTCTCCTGGCAAGCTTTCCCCAGGATTTATACCCAGGAGTAGACTTTCCAGTTGTAGGATTTGCACTTAGTTGGAGTGAAAGGTACTGTCAGATTGGTCTCTAAAGTGATTGTTTAAATTTAAACTGCTGTCCAGGATGTACTAAGATTCCCATTAAACCTCAACCTCCCTCATACTTGAAATCACATGGTCCTAATTTTGTCTGATGTGTATTAAATGGTACCTTATTATTCTAATTTGCATTGCAGTGATTACTAATGAGGCTAAGTATTTTTCTCATATTGGGTTGCTATTATTTCATGTTTTCTCTTAAATTTTATGCTTTTCATTTATTTTGGCAATTATTTTGCTAACTTGACTGTATTTTCTTTATAAGTTTGTAATATGTCTTTATACAAAACAGATCCTTATCCTTTGATAGAGATATGTATTGCAAATATCTTCTCCAAGTCTGTGGCTTATATTTGCACATACCATTTATGGTATCTTTTTTTAAAGATTTTATTTATTTTATGAGAGAGAGAGAAGGGGGAGGGGCAAAGGGAGAGGGAGAAAGAGAGAGAATCTTGAGCAGACTCTGCGCTGAGCAAAGAGCAAAACAAGGGGCTTGATCCCACAACCTTGAGATCATGACCTGAGCCAAAATCAAGAGTCAGACCCTCAACTGACTGAGCCAATCAGGCACCCCTATGGTATCTTTTAATGAACAACTAGTCTTCATTATTATGAACTTTAATTAATATAACTTGAATGTATTCAATTTTTGGCTAGCATTTTTTGTGTCTTAATTAAGAAATCCTTCCCTATCATAGGGTATAAAAGATAGTTTCCAAAATTTTCTTCTTAAAAGTTAATTATTTTTGGAGTGCCTGGGTGGCTCAGTTGGTTAAGTGTCTGCCAATGGCTCAGGTCATGATCCTGGGGTCTGGGAACGGAGCCCCATGCAGGGCTTCCTGCTCAGTGGGGAACCTGCTTCTCCCTTTCCCTCTACAACTCATTCCCACCCCCACTCTCTTTCTCAAACAAATAAATAAAATCTTTTAACAAAAAGGTAATATTTTTCTTTACATTTTAAGTCTTAAAATACATCGGGAATTTTACTTTTATGTATCTTAAATGTATTTTGTCCCTAAGCATAAATAATTGTCTCAACATAATAATTAGAGTCTATCCTATGTCCACTATTCTGCTATGGCAACTTTGTTATTATCAAGTTCCCATACATGTTTTGTCTGGATCTGTTCTGAGCTCTCTATTCTGTACCAATTGCCAATCTGCCTATGTCTGTGTGTGTGTGTGTGTGTGTATGTGTAAATTTAACTACAACTTTTGACATCTGGTAAGTTCTCCACCCTAGCCCAGCAACACACACTTTCTCCCATTCAGATCAATCTGCCTTATTCTTGGACCTTTGCTGTCTTTTATGCATTAGAAAATCAGGTTGGTCAAGTTCATAAAAACACTTGTTGCTATTTGATTGAATTGTACTGAAACAGAGCAAGTGACATCTCTATGCTTTTGAGGCTTCCAGTAAATATGCATGGTATATTTCTTTTTATGTCTTCTTTTTTATGTTCAGTTAGCCACTGTATAGTATATGATTAGTTTTGGATGTAGTGTTCAATGATTCATTAGTTAAGTATAACACCCAGCTCATCACAGCACATGCCCTCCTCAATATCCATTACCCTGTTACACCCTCTCCTCCCCTCTGAAACCCCCAGATTGTTTCTCAGGGTCCATAGACTCTCATGGTTCAACTCCCTCTCTGATATCTCCCCCTTTGGATTTCTCTCCTTTCCCCTATGGTCCTCCGTGCTATTGCTTATGTTCCACGTATGAGTGAAACCGTATGATAATTGTCTTTCTCTACTTAACTTACTTCACTTAACATAATCCCCTCCAGTTCCATCCATGTCAATGCAAATGGTGGGTATTCATCATTTCTGATGGCTGAATAATATTCCATTGTGTATATGTACCCCATCTTCTTTATCCATTCATCTGTCGAAGGGCATCTCAGCTCCTTCCACAGTTCGGCTATTGTGGACATTGCTGCTATGAACATTGCAGTGCATGTGCCCCTTCTTTTCCCTACATCTTTATCTTTGAGGTAAATACCTAGCAGTGCAATTGCTGGGTCGTAGGGTAGCTCTATTTTCAACTTTTTTTAGGAACCTCCAAATTGTTCTCCAGAGTGGCTGCACCAGTTTGCATTCCCACCAACAGTGTAAGAGGGTTCTCCTTTCTCCACATCCTCACCAACATTCGTTGTTTCCTCTTTTGTTAATTTTTGCCATTCTAACTGGTGTAAGGTAGTATCTCAATGTGGTTTTGATTTGAATTTCCCTGATGGCTAATGATGATGAACACTTTTTCACGTGTTTGTTAGCCATTTGTATGTCTTTTTTGGAGAAGTGTCTGTTCATATCTTCTGCTCATTTTTTGACTGGGTTATTAGTTTTTTGAGTGTTGAGTTTGAGAAGTTCTTTATAGATCTTGGATATCACCCCTTTATCTGTAGGGTCATTTGCAAATATCTTCTCCAATTCTGTGGGTTGCCTCTTTGTTCTGTTGACTGTTTCCTTTGCTGTGCAGAAGCTTTTTATCTTGATGAAGTCCCAAAAGTACATTTTTGCTTTTGTTTCACTTGTCTTTGGAGACATGTCTTGAAAGAAGTTGCTGTGGCCAATGATGAAGAGGTAACTGCCTTTGTTCTCCCCTAGGATTTTGATGGATTCCTGTCTCACATTGAGGTCTTTCATCCATTTTGAGTTTATCTTTGTGTGTGGTATAAGGAAATGGTCCAGTTTCACTCTTCTGCATGTGGCTGTCCAATTTTCCCAGCACCCATTATTGAAGAGACTTTTTTCCATTGGATATTTTTCCTTATTTGTCAAAGATTAATTAACCACAGAGTTGAGGGTCCATTTCTGGAGTCTCTATTCTGTACCATTGGTCTATGTGTCTGTTTTTGTGCCAATACCATGCTGCCTTGGTGATCACAGCTTTGTAATATAGCTTGAAGTCAGGCAACGTGATGCCCCCAGCTTTGTTTTTCTTTTTCATCATTCCCTTGGTGATTTGGGGTCTTCTCTGGTTCTATACAAATTTTAGGATTTTTTGTTCCAGCTTTTGAAAAATGCCAATGGTACTTTAATAGGGATGGCACTGAAGGTGTAAATTTCTCTGGGGAGCATAGACACTTTAACAATGTTTATTCTTCCAATAGATGAGCATGGAATATTTTTCCATTTTTTGTGTCTTCCTCAATTTCTTTCTAAGTGTTCTGTAGTTTCTAGAGTATAGATCCTTTACCTCTTTAGTTAGGTTTATTCCTAAATATCTATGGTTTTTGTTGCTATTGTGAATGGAATTGATTCCTTAATTTCTCTTTCTACAGTTACATTGTTAGTGTATAGAAAAGCAACTGATTTCTGTGCATTGATTTTGTATCCTGCCACATTGCTGAATTGCTATATGAGTTCTAGTAATTTGGGGGTGGAGTCTTGAGATTATTCCCTGCATGATACCAGACCACAATGCCTTGAAACTGGAATTCAATCACAAGAAAAAATTTGGAAGGAATTCAAACACTTGGAAGTTAAAGAGCATCCTGCTAAAGAATGAATGGGTCAACCAGGAAATTAAAGAAGAAATTAAATAATTCATGGAAACCAATGAGAATGAAAACACATTGGTCCAGAACCTATGGGATACTGCAAAGGCAGTTCTAAGGGGGAAATACATAGCCATCCAAGCCTCTCTCAAAAAATTAAAAAAATCCCAAATGCGCAAGCTAACCCTACACCTAAAGGAGCTGGAGAAAGAACAGCAATTAAAACCTACACCAAGCAGGAGAAGAGAAATAATAAAGATTAGAGCAGAGATCAATTAAATAGAAACCAGAAAAACAGCAGAACTGATCAATGAAACTAGAAGCTGGTTCTTTGAAAGAATGAATACAATTGATAAACCACTGGCCAAACTTATCCAAAAGAAAAGAGAAAGGACCCAAATTAATGAAATCATGAATGAAAAGGGGAGAGATCATGACTAACACCAAGGAAATAGAAACAATTATTAGAAATATTTACCAGCAACTGTATGCCAACAAATTCAGCAACCTGGAGGAAATGGATGCCTTCCTGGAAACTAACAAACTACCAAGACTGAAACAGGAAGAAATAGAAAATCTGAATAGACCAATAACCAGTAACAAAATTGAAGCAGTAATCAAAAACCTCCCAAAAAACAGAAGTCCAGGGTGATGGCTTCCCGGGGGAATTCTACCAAACATTTAAAGAAGAAATAACACCTATTCTACTGAAGCTGTTCCAAAAAATAGAGATAGAAGGAAAACTTCCAAACTCCTTCTATGAGGCCAGCATTACCCTGATCCCAAAACCAGGCAAAGACTCCACCAAAAAGGAGAACTACAGACCAATACCCCTGATGAACATGGATGCCAAAATACTCAACAAGATCCTAGCTAATAGGATCCAACAGTACATTAAAAGGATTATTCACCACGACCAAGTGGTTTTTATGCCTGGGATGCAAGGGTGGTTCAACATTCACAAATCAATCAGTGTGGTAGAGCACATCAATAAAAGAAAAGACAAGAACCATGTGATCCTCTCAACTGATACAGAAAAAGCATTTGACAAAATAGAATATCCGATCCTGATTAAAACTCTTCAGAGTATAGGGATAGAGGAAAGATTCCTCAATATTATAAAATCCATCTATGAAAAGCCCACAGCAAATATCACTATCAATGGGGAAAAGCTCTCCTTAAGATCAGGAACATGACAGGGATGTCCACTCTCATCACTATTGTTCAACATAGTACTAGAAGTCCTAGCCTCAGCAATCAGACAACAAAAAGAAATAAAAGGCATCCAAATTGGCAAAGAAGAAGTCAAAGTCTCCCTCTTTGCAGATGACATGATACTTTATGTGGAAAATCTTTTTATGTCTTTTTAAAAAGTTTTAAAGTTTTCTCCATAAAGGTCTTACACAACTTTATTCCTTTTAGATAGTAGAAAAGGTTACATTTTAAATTGTTGGCTAACTCATTATTGCTGAGGAATAAAAATCCAGTTGACTTTCCCAAGCTTTATTAAGTTTAATAATTTGTAGTTTCTTTTGAATCATATGTAGAGAATCGTATCTATCTACAGAGAATGATTTTCTTTTACTTATTATGATAATTAAGACTCCAAGCACAATGTTGACTTGAAGCTACAGTATGTATCCTTGTCTCACTCCTGATTTTAAAAGAAATGCTTCTAATATTTTATAATTACACTCAATAGTGTTTGTTCTATTTTTATTAATAATCTTTATCAGGTTAAAGAAGCACTCCTCTTTCACTTGTTTGTTAAGGTTTTTTTGTTTGTTTTCTTAGGTTTTTTTGCAAATCACTAATGGGTGTTGAATAATTTTTTATGAGTCAGTTGAGATGTTACTGTAGTTTTTCTCTGTAAGCCTTTAATACAGCAAATCACATTTTTAGATTTTTCTAACATTAAGTGATTTGCATTCTAGAAATAAACCAAACTCAATCTTAATATATTCCCTTGTGCATACATGGCTGGGTTCAGTTTATCTCTTTGAATCTTCACATTATAAAATAGGTGCTTTATAATCCCTGTATAGAGTGTCATTTACTAGTGGTGTGACCACGGGTAAAGGTAAAACCTGACCTTAGGCCTGTATGACTCCAAGCTCCAAGATTTTAATCATTTGCCATAGCTCTCTGGGTGCTTTGAAATTGACAACTCATGATAACATCTCAACATACAACATTTTTGCAGTGTCTACTATGCATCTAGTCCAGTTTTTTACTCTTAGAAGAATAAAATTCCCACCAGTTAATTTAATTACACTTGACTGGTGGACCTTGAAAGTCATGTTTGCAGATGTGTGTGCGTGTGAAGGGAAGAAAAGAGGCTAGAACTGCTGGCACTGAAATGCTCAAAGACAGAGGGCATGGGTGTCAATGAAGAGCGACACGTCTTTTAGGGCTGTTATGGGGAATGGCTAGAACTTGTCAGGTTCCTATCTTAATGGGAATGGGCCTCCTTACCTCCTTCCCATCTAGACTTATGAATGTATCAAATCTGTTTACCCAGTCCCACCTCTACAGAATTTCACACTTCCTTCATTCCAGCCTTCACTACTGTTGATCATTCGATACTTCACTTTAGGTTGCAATTACATTCACCAGAAAATACTGGCAAGCTCTCCCCAAACCATCCAATGTCCAAAAGTCCATCTGATTGCCTCCCAAGTATGTTTTTCATATTGAACATGTATGTTTTCTCAGCCTGCTCTCGTTTCTCCATATCCTTTTTTTAAAAGATTTTATTTATTTATTTGAGAGAGAGAGAGAGAACATGAGTGGGGACAGGAGCAGAGGGACAGGGACAAGCAGACTCCATGCTGAATGCAGAGCCCGATGAGGGGCTCTATCTCACAACCCTAAGATCATGACTTGAGCTAAAATCAACAGACACTTAACCAACTGAGCCACCCAGGTGCCCCTCTCCCCTATCTTTTTCTAACTTTAGCCACCAGAACCAAACACCATAGAGAACTTAAATAAAGTAGGAAGAATACCTAACTCTAGGGAAGCAAAAGCCTTGGGAAACTCAAGAATTGGTGTCATGAGGTTTCATTCCTTATGTGCTGTTAAAAAGCCTGCCCACCTTCAAGAGATCATGTTCTAAATATTCATGTTACACTGAAGACCCACAGCACTGGCTCTGGATCTTTGGTCCTCTCAGACAACAGTCTAGATGAGCCCTTCCCGGCCACCCTAAGCTGCTATTCTCCCACCCTGGCTCTCCCTACTCCCTTCCTCGTGCTATTTTCCTTATAGCAGTTATGACCAACTAACAATATATGTTATTGTTAGACCAGCTATAGCAATAGTTGGCCAACTACATAAAACCAGTTATAATGATAAATGTTATAATTTTATTTTTAATTTGACAAATACGGCAAGCTTCATGATGAGAGAGATTCTGGCTGTCTGTGATTTTGTTTGGTTTGTTTCCTGGTATATCCAGGTGCCTCGGGCAGTGCTTGGGACATAGTCAGTGTACAATAAATATTGATGGGAAAAGGAAGGGAAATTGGAAGGGAGGGAGGTAAGGAGGGGATACTGGCCTCAATCTTTCACTGCACAACCCACATTAGAAAATGATGATCACCCCTGTTGGTCACTAGAGCAGTCCCCCTACCCCTAAAATGTGGTGACAAATGACCTCAGCTCAGATATGCATAGAGAATTTCCCAGGTACGGAACTAGCAATTATAGCCATGTAATAAAGGTAAGAACTGTGTTAACCTTAAAACGCCATAATCAATAGAAAGGAATGAACTACAGATATGCACAACCACAAGGAGGAATGTGAGAGTCCTTGTACTTTAGTGAAAGAAGCCAGGCACATACAAAAAGCAAATACTGTATGACTCCATTTGTATAAAGTGCCAACTCATCAACAGTGATAAAAAGCAGAGTAGTGTTGGCCTGGGGCCAGAGGTGAGGGAAGAATGGTGTGCAAAGGGGCATGAGAAATCTCTAGTGGAGGAGAGAGATATGTTCTGTATCTTGGTGGTGGTTTTGCAAGAGCTTACAACTGTCAAAACTCATTGAACTATATAATTTAAATAAATGTGGTTTATTACACATAAATTATTTTTTAATAAAGTTGATAAGGAAAAATGCCATAATGGGCACAGGGAGAGGCAGATGGCTCTTTCATTCAGTCTCCCATCCAAGCAATACAAGCACTCAGATTTTGTAGTCATCGGGCCAGACATCTACAACGTGCGATGGCAATCCTGCTTTCTCTCACTCACCCTCCCTCTTTCTCCAGCCATGGCTCCTCCCCCTGAAATGAAGATATCCTCTAACAGGATCCCATGCATGCAACAGCTCCACTCGCTCAACCATCCCGTTAACTGTGTGGCCACAACAGACATTGCACCATTTGTCACTGCCTAAGATTGACCTAACACTATTTGGGCAAAGGCAGCTGAAACCCCCAACATCTCTGTGGAGAATCTCACTTTGACCCTAGCCTGCCCTTCCTGTTCTCTTAGAAGTGTTTAAACATCAGAAAAGTACCACAGAAAGAAAAAAAAATAAGAAGTATACTTCCAACAGAAAGATTTTTCATTTAAATGCACTTTATTGTGTGATGTATTCCTTTAATTAAAGTGTGTGTCTGGGTGCATTGGTTGCTATTACAGTGCAATCCCTCATGTTTATTGAATGCAAGAGTAGCTGGGGCAATGCGGTGGAAACTCACATATTAGCTGGAGTGGAACTTAAAGTGGTAGTTCCCTGATCTTTTGAGCTTCTAAGTAGATAATCTTCAAGGTGATTTTGGTTAATGGCCAAGTATGATGAGATGCCCTCTATCAATCTGAATAGGTCTGGTCTGAAAAACCAATTCCTTTTTCCAAATACCTTGCTTGGTTCTGTCTTGTTGTCTATCTCAGATTGCATCCTTCATTTCCAGAAAGAAACACTGAACCCCAGGCTGAGGAACAGCAGGTGCTGGATGGTTTCTACAATCTTCAAAAGCTGGTGCAGGGAAGTGCAATTAACAATCTTGGACATTGATATGATACTCTTTGGTTTACAAAACACCTTTGTGTTTCTTCTTGGACTCCTCTTAAGGAGCTTTTGAAGTCAGGATTATAACCTCCCCTAGAAACTTAAGAACCGAGACTCAGAGGATAAATGAGGCCCCCAGTTGCACAGAAACCCACAGAGATGCATTGCATCTACGCCTCTGAGTCTGAGTCTGGTGCTCTTTCCACCAGCACGGAGCTGACACACAGGACTGTTCTGCTTCTGCCAAGAGTTACAACTGACTTAGGGAATACTCTCTGGGTTTCAGTCTCATCACACGTAAACAGAGCTACTTCAACATCCCTTCAGTTCTTAAATTCCAAGAATCTTTTATATATGCTTCCATAAACTGAAAAATGGGAAACCAGAGGAAAGGGGGTTTCATACCCTGATCACCTGGAAGGCTGGTTAATTTTCTTCCTAGCCAGGGCCCTGTTATACCATGAAGAAAAGCTCACCCTTTCCTTTAGCATCATTTCTGGTTTTTCTCTCAAACTTACTGAGAAAAAAAATGTCCTCATAAAAGTATCAGACTTAAAAAAATCAATCATTAACCAATAACTCCAATAGATCACTGTTTTCATTTCCCCATAATCTCTGTCAGGCCTTGCCAACCTTCGTCTATACATTTCCATGCCAATATGTCATCTCACTGCTGTTTCACAGGGAATAAGATCTATCCTTGTGTTCTTCTTTCTGGTTAAAATTGTACCTCCTGCTAAACTTTTTCTCTCCACTTGCATTGTAAGCCTCTTGAGAACAGACACCCTAAACATCACCTCTTTGGATGTACCTTGGCATTTACTGTTTACTGCTAGAAGCATAGAAGGACTCAACACACATTTATAGTATGTTTCTCTCCTTCTTGAATTTGTCCTTCCACAATTAAAACTGTGCTTTCTTTTTCAGATTCTCCTAATAGAATTACTTTCTCATTTAGGCTCTGTCCTCTCTCTCAGTATAGTGGCAAGTTACTTATTTCTCCATGCCATATATTTAATTCTTCAGTATCCAAATTAAAAAAAAACAAAACAAAACACCAAGCTTACCAGGTTATCGTGAGATACAAAGCACATAGAAGCACTTAACACCATATCTGGAATATAGAAGGTGCTCAATAAATACGTGCCAGATGTGAGAATATGAACAATATGTGTCTCTGTTTATAGTCTCATAAAATTAAAGGGGTAAGGGAAAGAAGAAAAAAAATATGTAGTCAAAACTTGCTTCAGTGCTACCTTCTTGAAACCCCCCAACATTGTTCTGTCAGTAACATTCAGTAAAATGGGCAGCGTCCTCTAAAAATATCCTGGCTATGAAGTATCTCACCACCACCTCTTCTGATAACACAGATGCAACAAAAACCATAACTCAAGCATCAAATCATAGCTTAAAGCCATATCAGAGAGCTAGATGCATCCAGAATGGGGTGACAGCCTTCACATTCAGCCAGGTTTAAATATATTTCCTTGATCAGGGGCTGTTGATGGGAATAAGGTCCTTTCATGGAGAATTACTGCTAGATATCAGTGAAATGTGGACCTTCATCCAAGAACTGGTTATTGGGTATTTAGTATGTGCCAGGCACTAGGGGATTCAAACAAGAAAAGACAAGGTGTCTTCTCCACTGTTGCTCACAGAGCAAAAAGTAGTGGTTATAACATGAAGTGGTAGATGCTATGTGTGCATGCATGTGTATGCAACAACTGGAAGGGACCTAGGACAGCCTGGTAGAAATCAGAAAGGCTTCCCAGATACTTCAGCTGAGAGAGAATCTGCTAAACAGAAACTATACTATGAAACCAGAATCATGCTTTGCCAATGACTTTTCTATTTTTCCTTCCCCATCCCTCTCTAGCTAAACGGTTTTTTTTTTCTATTTTCTAGGCCAGCCTAAAATCTCTCCTTCTCTGTGACACAGCCAATCATCTCAGCACAGAGGGCCTTCTTCCCTGGAAGGAGATCTCCATACTTCTAGATTTCTAGCTGTTGTCCTGAGTTCAAATTTATGTCCTTCTACCTTCTGAGCTCTTGGGGCAAGGTCATCGTCTGGGGTTGCTCATCATTTTATGTCTTGCACAAAGCACCTGTCTGGTAGCACTCCTATAAATAGACAACCAATGAAAAATCATCCCAACAATGGCTCTTGTTATGAAATGATCTTATGCCATGATTGTTTTTGGTTCAGAAAGCACATGTGCAAATATACCAGACAGGCAGCCAGGTGGTTTTGAATCCAGCTTCTGCTGCTTCACTCACTGCCCCTTCTTCACATATTATACTCCAACATTCACCTTGGAAAAGTTACTCATGCCTTCTAGGCATCCATTCGTTCACCGGTTTTGTGTCTTTCTTGGGGGGCTGGAGTGGCAGGTGTAGGGATAACAATGGTACTTTTCTCACAGTGTTATAAAAATTAAATGATATTCTGAATGTAAGATTTTGATACAGTACCTGGAACATAGCTATTAATATTTACTGGCACCACCTGGTATCATTCATTACTGCTATGTGTGTGTGTTATAGTCAATTAGACTATAAAGATCCTTGAGAATCTTTTTAATATCTCTCATAGCACCCAACAAAGGGCTGCACAGAAAGTTGATTACAAATAATTATTAATTAGAACCCTCAGTTCCAGACTGGAATAATTTCCCTTTCTTTCTTGGGGGACAAGCTGTCAAGGATGGCTCCTCACTATAGTGAGGATCTTATATAGGACTTTCTCAGGCTCACTCATGCAGTTGGTCAACAGGTGAATCTAAGGCACTTGTCCTATACCAAGCCTTATTCAAGTTACTGAAGTCCCATCCTGGGACTGATGAGCCCAAGTCCCTGCCTTTCCGGAACTTTAATTTTAGTGAGAGAGACAAACATGCTACCCAAGAATTAACATGCTGAATGGTGACAACTTGTAATGAAGCAAAACAAAGCAGGATAAATGGTGCCAGGAATGGGTCAGAAAGAACTTGAACTTTACATAGGGTGGTTGGGGAAGGCATTGCTAAGAAGATGGTGTTTGAGCAGAAACATGAAGGCAGTGAGAACCCAAGGCAAGTGAGTAACTTGCATCCCAATGAGCATGCTAGAGAAGGGGACTGGGGCAGTGCTGTGTTTGGTGACTGCAGCCAGAGTGGGTGGGACACAGTGAGTACACAGGAGGGCAGTGGGAGGCGGGGTCCAAGCAGCACTGAGGCAGGCACACAGGAAAGATGATGGAGGATCTCATGGGCCACGGAAAAGAGTGAAGGTTTTACTCTGAGCAAGATGGGATCTACTGGTGGCTTTGAAAACAGGAATGACATAATCCTCACATTTTAGTAGATCATTTGGTATGCTTTATGGAGAATTGAGAGTAGGTGGACAGGGGAGGAAGAGGTTGTAACTCCAACCCATGGGAGGGAGGGTGATGGCGGCAGGACCCACCAGATCAGTGGGAGAGGGAATGATGAGTAGTGGGCTTCTGGATGTGTTTTAAAAATAGAGCCAAAATGATTTGCGTAGGGACTGTCAGTAGAGTGTGAAATAGAGAGACGAGCAAACATTCCACAAAGTATTTTTCCTGAAAAACCAGAAGAACAAATCTGTGAGAGGAGTAAATTTGCAAAGAAGAGGAACAGAAACCAGGTGTTTGATTTTAGAATGGAGTATTTGGCATATTTAGGAGACATCCATGTTGAGAGTCAAGTAGGCATTTGGAGATGAACAAGCGTGGGGTACAGAGGAGAGATGTGGGATACTAATTAGGGCAAATGAATGGCATTTACAACCACAAGCCTAGATGAGATAATGATAATAATAACAGGAATAAATGAGCAGGGACAGAGATGGAAGGGGCCCAAGAACAGTGCCCATGGGCTCTTTAATATTCGGAGATGTCAGGAAGATGAGGCAGAGTCATGAGAGGGTTCTGAGAAGGAGCACCCAGTGAGGGGGAGATATGAAGGTGAATAGTGTTCCCTCCTTCACATAATTCCCCTCCCCTTCCCCCCTCCTCCCTTTCCTCCCCCTCCTCCTCCTCCCCCTCCTCCCTCTCTTCCTCTCCCCCCTCCTCTTCCTCCTCCTGAACACATTTCACTGGCTTTGCTGGACAGCTTCTATTCATCTTCTAAATCTCAGCCTTTGTACTCATTTTTCAGAGAGGACTTCCCCAATCCCTAATATAGAAACTACCCCCACCCCACCGTCATATCACATTGGTCTTTGCCTCCTTAACACTTTGGATACGAATCTCTGCAGATACTGCTACACGACACACGGCCATTATTATCATCGCCTGTTTGTTCACACGTACACACACTGAATACCTGTCTTTAGCAAGCCAGTTGCTACCTGCACACAAGGGCCCCGTGGATTTCCGTGCACCCACGGTGCACCCGGCCCTGGGCTGCATGTCCTGCGTTCGTTACCTAACTGTAACTGAAGAAGTTTGTGATGTTTGTATAATCCATCCCGCTTTACAGATACGAAAACTAAAGCTGAGAAAGTTGAGTGAGTGGTCAAAAGAAAAGCCAGGTCTAAGTTAAAGCAGACACCCTTTCCATCCTCGCTGTTAACAGCTCAGTAAATATTGGATGCTGGGCTGCTTAAAGGGCAGCTGATTACAAATAGTGGAAGAAGAAGGAGACTTGATAAGCTGGAGCCTCACATTCCCAGGCACCCCCCTACCTTTCCCCACTCTCCCTGCCGACTCCATTACTTTGCACTCACACCACAGAGCTGTCCGCGTCTGCCTATGCTGCTTATTCTCCACATGTCCTCACTCCCAGCCACTGTTGGCCCCTCTCTAACCTGTCCTTCACCCCTGCAGGGCTCATCCGCCTGGGCTGCATCAGCCCACCTGGCTGCCTCCCTGGTGGGTTCAGGCAAACGCAGGCACAGGTAGGAGCTTGGCAGGTGAGAAGAAAGAGAGGTCACCACCTGCCTTTCCACCTCCCCACTCCCTGCCTGCCTGCAGGGGCCCCACACTTTTGCCCTGGGCTCCCTCCGTGCGGATTTCAGCAGCTGGGTGCACGCACCTCCACTCAGCCCCCAGGCTCCCTCCAGGAATGCATGGAGCCCTTTCCTGCACTGGGTCCTTCAGGCGCCAGGTCCTCACAGCTTCCTACCGCCGCCTCCTGCTGCTGCCGGCCTGGGTGTCTGGCCGTGCTGTGTTGGTGGCCTTAACCCTGCCTGTCCCTCTGAAAAAGAGTCCCTTCACTCAGTTCTCACCAAAATTCTCAGGAGCACCAATCTTCTCTGGATACTAGGTCAAAGCGCATCCCTTCTTGGCGCCATCCTGCTCGGGCCCGCGGCTCCCCCCGCCCATCCTGCACAATCCAGGCCATCAGGCCGCCCGCAGCCTCGTGCCTGCCCCGACTTTATAGCCATCCACAGCCCCATAAAAATCAATGGAACAAAAACCCAGAGAATCTTTATCACACCTGAAAAATTTCCCGTAAGTGCCCTGAAATTGTCCTGATCACCTGTGGTAAAACTTCAGGAAGGTGCAGGGGGGGCAGCGGCGGGGAAGTGGGGGAGGTCTGACATCCATGTGTACACTGGAGGTCATTCCCCTTTTTTCCCTAACGGGATGAAAAATGAAGTGCCCACGAGGAGCGCAGCCTGTCTGAGGACAGAGGTAACACCCGCCTGTGCTTCCAGTTCTGAGGGCTGTGCTGTTGGCATAAACATTTTCAAAACCCCAGCTCCCAAGTACGCAGGCGGGAGCCCCACGGCATAAATCAGAGGCTGGTCAGAAGGGCAAGGTAGGGGGCCAGGCGCCCAGGCCACGCTCCCGCCTCCACACACTCGCGCAAGGATGCTGGGTAAGCACAATTAACGACAAAGTGGTTTGTACAGTAAATGTAAACACACTAAACACCTTGCTCTGCACATTTATCTGACGTTAAGTGATTAACCAGTTGCATAAGCTAATATTTATACATGACTTGCAATGTGCCATGCAAATTAGGCCCCATTTATCATGGAATCGAAGAATTTGGAAAAGGAGGCAGAGTCCAGGGACATTCTGGCTGGACCCCCACATGCGGTAGATGAGGAAACTAAAGCCCAGAAGGGGACACTTGCAAGGCAAGACAGAGCAAGGGGGCTCCGGGCCTGCCTCCCACAACAGTCCTTTTTCCGCCACATTTTTTTTTTAATTATGTTATGTTAATCACCATACATCACATCATTAGTTTTTGATGTAGTGTTCCATGATTCATTGTTTGTACATAACCCCCAGTGCTCCATGCAGAACGTGCCCTCTTTAATACCCATCACCAGGCTAACCCACTCGCCCACCCCCCCTCCCTTCTAGAACCCTCAGTTTGTTTCTCAGAGTCCATCATCTCTCATGGTTCATCTCCCCCTCCGATTTCCCCCCCTTCATTCTTCCCCTCCTGCTATCTTCTTCTTCTTTTCTGCCACAATTTGTTACTCTCTACAAACAAGGGAGAACAAGGTGTCCACCCTTCTTGGATTCTTGAAGAAAATAAGAATTTCTTCAACTTCCTTGAATTATTCCAGTATAATCACAGCTAACATTTCCTGAGTTCCCACTCCACGCCAGGAAGATACTAAGATCTTAATGGAGTAAATGATTTAATTCTCCCAACATCACTGTGAGATTGATGCCATTATTAAGGAACTGTGATAAAGATTGAGAGCATTGATTCTGGATCGTGACTGTCTGGGTTCCTATCCAGCTCCACCATCGACAAGCTGCATGAGATTTCTGCCCCTGTCTCTGCATCTTTGAAATGAAGATCACAATAGCATTTATCTCATGGGGGTGGTTGTAAATTAATTAATACACATACTGCAGTTATGATGATGCCTAGAACATAGTGAGTGCTCTACAAGATATTCCCTAGTTTGTTGTTGTACTATGTTCTCTATTTTGCAGATAAGGGCAGAAAGGCAGGCAGATATTTTTTAAACCTACTCAAGAACTCACACAAATACACAGCTGCGAAGCGACAGAGCCAGGTTCCAACCCAGGCCTTCTGATTCCAGAACCAAGTCTTGTTCTCATGGATGCTGTCCAATAGAACTTTCTGCAATGATGGACATGGTTCTGTAGCCGTTCTAACCAGTACAGTAGACATCAGCCACATGTGGCTCCTGAGCACTTGAACTGTGGCTAGTGCAACTAAGAAATGGAATTGTTTTGGGCGCTTGGGTGGTTCAGTGGGGTGAGCATCTGACTCTTGATTTCAGCTCAGGTCATGATCTCAGGGTTATGAGATCGAGCCCCACATCAGGCTCCATGCTTATTGGGGAGTTTGCCTGAGATTCTCTCTCTCTGCCTCTCCCCCCACTCACATGCATACTCTCTCTAAAATAAATAAGTAAATAAATAAATAAATAAATAAATAAATAAATCTTTTTAAAAAAAGAAATGGAATTGTTTTATTTATTTGGGATTAATTTTATCTTATTTGTGGCTAGTAGTTACTACATTAGACAGCTCGCCTCTTTACTACCTTATTTATTTTACTGTCCTTATACCCTAGCTCAGTGCCCGACATATGGTAGGCACTCCTGTGTCACTCTGTAGGATATAAACCCTCATTCCCATCTTTCTGATTTTGTTGCCTTCATAAGTCTGTCCTCAATAAAGGGTTATTCACCTCAGATGAATTCATAAATGCCTGTAGGATGAATGAATAAATAGATGAATGAAACTCTGACCTCAGCTCAGTTGAGAAATGGCTCCATGTGAAGCAGCTGGATCTCCCAATGTCCCCTCCTCTATCATGATGCAGACACCACTCCACAGCCTGCAGCCTTCTGGCTTCTGTCTACTCTTAAGGAGAGACCAGTGAGCCAAACTCGGAGGTCATAAAGGTCCTGAATCACCTGTGACCTAAGTTCCACCTGGGCACACATCTTAGTGTCTAGAAGATAATTTGGAACCTGCTGATCTCTCACTTTGATTCTGGCAGTCACAGTCCCCCATGTGCCCCTGGAAATTTCAAGAACCACTTGAAACAGATCCTGCTCTGGTACCTGAAGCATTAAAGATGCCTTACCACGGAGTCTGATCAGTCTCTGTTTGAACCCCAACTCTATCATTTCTGGCTCTTGTACCTTGGGCCACATCAATGTTCTAAAACCTAAGCCGCCTCATCTTTAAAATGGGACTAACATGAATACTCAAATTGGTGCTTTAAAGGATCTCTCTTTCCTTTAGTGATTGCTTTAAATTCTGGGACTAGAGGAAAATTATCAAAGGTCAACCATCACAGGTCTTTTATTCAGACTCCTCTTTCTCGTTATAATATTAACCTTATTTTGTCATGATTTCCAGTGTCTCCCTGCCTGGTGCCAAGACTCCTTCGCTGCCATACCTTCCAGCTGACAGATGATCCTTTCTACCCAAGGAGGTTCATCTATGTTGTCCACGATGGATTCAGCTGCCTCCACCTTTTCTAAGTCCCCTATATGTTCCCCAACTGACCAATATCGATCTATAGGTAGGGACATCTCTATACCCCTGTTTAGCAGGAAGAGGTTACAGAAGATAAGACCTTCCACCTTCAACAACCTTAAAGGTTTAAGGGTCAAAATTGTTCAGGGGGTAGATGATGAGGGAGGACAAGGCTAGCTGAGGAAAAAGCACAAGCTGACACCCTGCAAACCACCACCCCCCCACTTCACTCCTGGGTGAGAAATGTGTGGGCGCCTGGGTGGCTCAGTTGGTTAAGCGACTGCCTTCGGCTCAGGTCATGATCCTGGAGTCCCTGGATCGAGTCCCGCATGGGGCTCCCTGCTCAGCAGGGAGTCTGCTTCTCCCTCTGACCCTCCCCCCTCTCATGTGCTCTCTCTCATTCTCTCTCTCTCAAATAAATAAATAAAATCTTTAAAAAAAAAAAAAAAAGAAATGTGTGACATTCCTCCAGGAAGCTCCCAACCATCTTAATGTTAATGCCTTACTAGAGGGAAAAACAACCTTAACTTGATAATGGCAAAGACTTCCAGTATCTTGTAGGTCCTCTTTAGCATCTGAAAGTTCTTTTGAAAACCTCCCTTTTTCCCTACCCCCAACTCCCAAGTATATAATCAGCCATCCCTCACAACCCTGGTGCAGCAGCTCTTTCTGACCACAGGTCTGCCCGTGCTTTAATAAAACCAGCATTTTGCACCAAAAAAATAATAGACAGACAGATAGATAGATAGATAGGACTAACAGTGCCCTTTTCCAAAGGGTTGAGACATTAAGTATGAAGAACTTCGTGCAGTGCCCAGTGTGTTGTTTGTGTTCCTGAAAGAATGTCCTGCCTCCCCCTACAAGGCTACAATGACCTCATCCGCCTCCTCTAATTGGCCTGTCCTAACTGAGCCTTCCTTTCAGTGATTTTGCCCTGAAGGGGTTCGATAGGCAATTCCCAAAGAAAACGTGTAGTCAAAGGGTGAGCATAAAGCCGGACCTGATCCCATATTTTTGCATAAATTTTTCAAATGGGAAGAGCAATTTCAAGGAAATTTTTGGATAATCACCATCACCATCAAAAAGCACTTAAGTGGGGCGCCTGGGTGGCTCAGTTGGTTAAGCGACTGCCTTCGGCTCAGGTCATGATCCTGGAGTCCTGGGATCGAGTCCCACATCGGGCTCTCTGCTCGGCGGGGAGTCTGCTTCTCCCTCTGGCCCTCCCCCTCTCATGCTCTCTGTCTCTCATTCTCTCTCTCTCGCAAATAAATAAAATCTTTAAAAAAAAAAAAAAAGCACTTAAGTGCCTATTTGCTAGTGGTGTTGAAGGAAGAGGATAGAACTACAGTTCTGCCCTCCAGGTCTACTTCAGGGAGTCACTTAAACACAATCTGTTCTCTTTAGAAAATTGCTAACCCCAATGATTTTCTTAGTCCTTACCCCTGTAATAGCATTTGATTCTTCTCCAAATCTTGAACCACTCTCCTTCCCTAAATTCCATGGCACTGCTCTTTCCTAGTTTTCTTCCTACTTCTACCAACATCCTTCCTTTGTCTTCTTTGCTGGCGGCTGTACATCTCTGTTCTGTCACTTATTGGCCGTGTAACCTCTGAAAACTCACCTAACCATCCTGAACCTCAGTACCATCCATGAAATCAAGGTAATGATACCTAGCTCATAGTGTTAGCTTGAAAATTATATAGGGGGGGGGGCCACAATTGAATGGAACCTCATCTCTTAACAAACATTTTGACATAGTAAATAAAGAAAAATTCAAAATCTTAAATAATTTCTGAGTTTGAAAGTAAATTCCTGCATGTCAAAATCAAACTGAGAACTCAAAATCAAAGTGGTAAATTGCAATTGTGATCTGTGGTGTTTTGTGAAACAAATATAGCCTCTGGGAACCAAGGGGAGGGTTCTAATATCTACACAAGGAAAAGATTCTTGTCTTTATGCCCTACAAGGTAAATAGCTAGAAACAGTGCATATATCAATTTATTTTATTTTTTTAAAGATTTTATTTATTTATTTGACAGAGAGAGACACAGCAAGAGCAGGAACACAGCGGGGGAGTGGGAGAGGGAGAAGCAGGCTTCCCGCCGAGTAGGGAGCCCGATGCGGGGCTCGATCCCAGGACCCTGGGATCATGACCTGAGCCGAAGGCCGACGCTTAACGACTGAGCCACCCAGGCGCCCAGTGCATATATAAATGTTGAAGTGTTATCAGATACATGACATGGAGCCTTGAAATATGTTAGCCACTATCCAGGGAAGCAGAAATAAACTGCCTTTTGATTAGAGCCTTTAATTAGGGTGGGGGAGATGAGAAGAGTCACTTGAGGGAAAACAAAACCCAAGGCTAGCTACAGCTCTGAATGTGAAGTTTGAATGCATATGACCTGCATGATGCAGAAATCTACCAGAGACAAATATGTATAAATTTGTCTATGTCCACTGATACTCCTAGAGCTCAAGCAAAAACAAAACCACCCAGAGGATATTTTATAATCCAGAGCATCTTGTAACAAAACAGACTAGGAAAGATGAACTAACCCTTAAAAGACACACACAACAACACACACACACAAACCACTATGAGGTTTGAAATTAATGGAACTAAGAATGAGTCAGAAAGAGGCTGGAAGAGTAAAACTAGCCTAAGTAAAATATTTAGCACCTTAGCACAATGCTTAGTATATATTAAGTATTCACTAGTTCCTATTCTTAGTTTTAGACATTTATTTTTGGCTTTGCTATATATCATTCACTGATTGATTCATCAATTCATTGATTGATTCATTCATTCATTCATTCATTCAGCAGGGGAGTGCAGGACCAGAACTGAGTTTTAGGATGACTGTACTATATGCTACCACCATATTGATTCACTACCGCAAAAAATGATTTAAAAAATCAGAAGCGATAATGGAGGACCAGGGACCAAACAAGAGGCAGGGAGGTCCAAAGGAAAGGAAATTCTTCTGCCTACCACAGGAGGGTGGCCATGTGGTTAAAAAAAATTAAAAAAGGATGAGAGAAGAAGCATAGTGGGAAAGAGCTGGGAACCACTTAGGAATGCCCAGCTCTACCAGTGGACTCTGATGGGCTAGATCCATGACCTGAAGCCAAAGCATAAAAGGCATTCTTCCAAACTTTCTGTCTGTGCTTTTTAAAAGGCCAACAGTTGGACCACTGGGACATGACCCCTCCAGCCTTACACCAATAGGGCCACAGTTCAGCATGTTCAGATGTTACCACGTGGAACAAAAGACAATAGTTCTGGAGAGGATAGGAGTAAGACAACAAGTCCTGAGGCTCTGTCACCTACTTGCAGGGCTTTCTTCAGGAGACTGGGGGGACTTGTGGGTTTCAAAGAACAGTGTCTGAACAAGGTAGAACATAAAGAGAAACTACTTCCAGTGGAAACTAAAAGAGAGAAAATTTTCATTTTTTTAAAGATTTACTTATTTGAGAGAGAGACAGAGAAAGAGAATACAGTGGGGAGAGGCAGAGGTAGAAGGAGAGAAACCCAAGCAGAGTCTGTGCTGAGCATGGAGTCAGATGTGGGGCTTGATCCCACGACTCCAAGACCACGACCTGAGCTGAAACTAAGAGTCAAACTCTCAACCAAATGTGCCACGCAGGCGCCCTGAGAAAATTTTAATTTTACACGTAAGGCCTTTGCTAGTAATCAGAACTCTCCAAAACCAGAACCGGCTGCTTTGAGGGACTGAGCTCCCTGAAACTGGAGGTGTGTAAACAGACGCTGTGTGGCTGCTAGCCAGAGCTAAAATATGAAGGATTGGGGAGTTGGACTCAAGACCTGTTCAGCTCAAAATTCTATAAGAATTAATTAAGAAAATAAAAAGCGGAGAGGTTAAAAGAAGCAAAACAACTACAAAATCATTTACCAGTGAGATTATGTACAATGAACTCCATACCTAGAAGTATTAATAAAAACAAAGGAGTTTAATTAAAGAAACAATAAGTATGGTTTTTATTCTCTCCCCTTTTCATTCTGTAGCAGAGTGTGAGTTCATGCACACACACATAAGCCATCCAAGGAACACCACCAAGAGACACTGGCACAATTGAAATGCTAAAAATGTCATAGTTCGCACATTGTCATAAATTTCCTCCTCTGTGTGGGTCTCCATGATAAAGAGAAAGAGTTGGATAATCTGAGCACTGCTGTCTTCAACTCTGTAATTAGAGAACATGGACCCTGATGAATTGCAAATGGAGTCAGAAGCCCAGCTTGTGGCTTAATGAGCAAAGACAGCCCAGTCAAAGACGTCCACACTCCATATTAATCAATGACTGACAATTTCTGCTGGGAAAATGTCCTCAATGATATATGGTCCAATTAGCCAACTTATTACCCGGTCGGCCTCTTTTGCCTGAGACCTCTGGCCTTTCAAGTTCTGAGTCTGGACAACTAGGCATTAAGGGGACTGAAGTTCCAAAGAATCTTGGCAGATAACTTCACCCAAGAGAACATACCTCCTGAAGTCTTAGAGAAGTTAAAATTCAAAGTAGCAAAAGAAGAGGTGATTTAAAAGGAAGCAAATAACTGCCCTAAGGAGAAGAAAATCAAAGTTAGCTCAGTCAGTTCAGACACCAAATCATATGAAAAGTGGTGTCATCTACTTAGCTGTGGAGCCTGGCAGCAGGCAGAACTGATTTCTGCCAAGCAGAGATGTCACATTGAGGAGGGACTTAGCATATCCATAACACCTTCTCCCACAGGACTCTCACAACACACCTATGAGCTCTCCATCGTTATTCTCATTCTACAGAAAATGAAGCAGGCTCAGAGAGGCTAAGGCATCCACTCAAGGTAACACATCTGGAAGAAGAGAAGCATAGGATGAAATCTAGGATTTTTGAGTCCAAGTCCAATTCTCTTCCCAGAGCCTAGTACTACTTTTCTCTCAAGGAGGCCCATTTTCAGCTGCATATTAACTATGAGGTGTTCTCTAAAGTACTGATTCTTCTCAACTGAGCCTCTTTCTTCATAACTGACCTGTCACCAAGTATGCATTGGGCATACTTGTACATAAGTACACTTAGCAGGTTCCTTTTTTTGGTGAAATCCCCTCATCCTCTAAACTCAGATCCCTCCCTCCGCCAATATTCTTCAGTCTTCAAAGACCCTTCCCCGCTGGTGACTTCAGATAGTTCCTAAGGTTCCAATGGCACCGGATGCAATAAACAGTTCATGACTTTTTACCTCACACCAGACTGAGCTACTTCAGGGAAGGTCTGAGTCTAATTCATCATTATAGCCACACAAACACTGCATACAATTATTTAAACCCTTCAAGTCCTCAATGAAGGTTTGCAGAATGGAAAGGTAGGCTCTGGCATGAAGAAATCAGGGTCTCACTACAGAGTCAAGATGTACACATGAAACAAATGTGGAAGAATGGGAAATGATTAAAGGCTAAACTGTGTCCCGGATTTTAACTGCTATAGAGCTAATCTCCAAGGGACAGTCCCCAGAAAACAAAAAACACACATCTATATCTCCCGCGTCCTCAATCTCTGATGTGCCTTCTCCTTTCAAGGACTGGAAGCATCCACAAAGGGCTGTTTCCAATGACTACAATAGAGGGGTGTTTGAGTCAGGTTATCACCTGGTCTGAAATGGACTTCTTTATTGGGATAAGACCATTGATGGGAAGGTCAAGTCTCATACCAGAGAAACAGAGTCAGAGAAAAATGTTCGCATCTGAAATTCTGAAACAAATTGGAGGTTCACATGAAATTGATTAAAGACAAAATTGAAGTTCTCTTTAGTTTTTTTAATGGTTAGTTCATGGTCAAGAAATGACTTATTCATATAACCATTGTTATTTTAAATAGACAGTGCACCACCCTCTACATGGACTGTGTTAAAAAGAAAAGAAATAGGGTGCCTGGGTAGCTCAGTTGTTAAGCGTCTGCCTTCGGCTCAGGACACGATCCCAGGGTCCTGGGATCAAGCCCCACGTCAGGCTCCTTGCTCAGCGGGAAGCCTGCTTCTCCCTCTCTCACTCCCCCTGCTTGTGTTCCCTCTCTCACTGTGTCTCTCTCTGTCGAATAAAATCTTAAAAAAAAAAAAAAAGAATTTCTCATCTGTAACACAATAAAGCACAAACTCCCTAGGTTAATACCAAATCCACCTCCCACCCAGGCTGACCACAGATTCATTTTCTGACCATACTTCCTATTACTCCCCATCATGCACTCTGTGCCCCAGCCAAATTAAAGTACTCGCTAATCTTAGCTATACTCCCCTTTCCCTGCCTTCCTACATTTACTTAGGCCGCCTTTTGCACTGTGGAGATTATCTTCTCCATGTACTAATCTGACAACTTTCCCAGGAACCATGCCCCCAAAAGCCACTTTTTTTCATCTTCCACTGTACTGTCTCAATCTCTCCACACTGAACTAAAGTACACAATGAGATGTGAGGGCAGAGGTTTGTACTTATTTGACATTTTAAAATCACACTTTAGTAGTAAGAATTTTTTTCTACTATTAATTCTTGATTCTCAAAGTCTCTCTAATGGTTTCAAAATACTTTTTCACACATTAGGTAATTTTCATACTTCTCTGAAACTAGTCAAAATAGTTCCATTTTATGAGTGAAGAGTTACAATAAATGTAGTCAGTCACAAAGGACCAGAATATGGCCGATTTTGGTAAGTGCTCCATATGCACTTAAGAATGTGTGTTCTGCTTTTTTTGGGTGAAGTGTTCTATCAGAATCGATTAGGTCAAGTTAGTTGATTTGTGTTGTTCGATTCTTCCACATCCTTACTGATTTTTCCTTCTACTTGTTCTAAAAGTACCAACAAAGATTAAAGTACTGAATTTTGAATATCATTTTTTTCAAATCACACTTATAATGTTTAGGGATAGGTCTGGAAAAAGAAGTATAAGATCTAGAAACTAAAAACTATAAAATATCACTGAGTTACATTAAAGGAAACCTAAATAAATGGAGAGATATAATGTGGCCATGAAATAGAAGACTCAACATTTGTAAAATGTCATTGTTCTCTGATTGATCTATTGACTTGACCTAATCTCAATAAAAATTCCAGAAGGCTTTTCTGGAGGGTAGAAATTGACAAGTTGATTCTCAAATTCATATGGGAATGCAAATTACCTAGAATGATGAAGAGAACTTTCATAAAGAAAAACTGGGAAGACTTAACACTCCTGGACATCAAGACTTTTATAAACTACGATAATCAAGATGAAGTAGTATTGGTGTCAAGACAGAACACTAGATGAATGGAACAGAACAGAGTCCAGGAAAATACCTGCATGTATATGGACAATTGATTTCTGACAAAAATGCAGATACGTAATAATAATAAACTTTGTCTCATACCTCACACCATATATAAATTTAACTCAAAATAGATCGTAGTTCTGAATATAAAACATCTAGAAATGAGCAGTAGAAAAAAAAATCCTTGTGACCTTGACTTAGGCAAAGATTTCTTAGATAGGACACCAAAAGCATGATCCAAAAATAAATAATTGACAAATTACACTTCATCAAAATTACAAACTTCTCTTCATTGAAAGACACTGTTAAGAGAATTAAAAGACAAGCTATGGTAGCAGAGAAAATATCTGCAAACCACATATATGATAAAGGACTTTTTATCCAGAATATAGAAGAGCTTTCAACACTCAATAATAACACAAAAACAATTTTTCAGTGGGCAAAATATTTACCCAGAGACTTCACTAAAGAAAATATATAGATAGTAATTAAGCACATGAAAAAATGCTCCTAACAGCTAAGTTACTAAGAGAATGAAAATTAAACTCACAATGAGATACAACTCCACGCTTATTAGAATCTAGGCTAAAACTGAAAAGACAGACCATAATGAGTATTAATAAGGATGTACAGCACCTGCACATCTCATGTATTCCTTGTGGAAGTGTAAAATGGTACAACCACTTTGGAATATAGTTTGCCATTTTCATAAAAATTGGAAGCTACCTGTACCATATGACTCAGTCACTTCACCACTCGGTATTTGCCCAACAGAAGTCAGAGCATATAGCCATAGAAACACTTGCACAAGAATGGTCACAGCAGCTTTATGTGTAATAGCCAAAACCTAAATTCAAACCAAAGTCCATTCATGGGCGAATAAATAAACCAATGTTGGTATATCCATAAAATGGAATGTTACGCAGCAAATAAATACTCATAGAGCAACATGGATGAATGTCAAAATAATTATGGTAAGAGAAAAAAGCCATGCAAAAAATTGAGTATACTTTTATAAAATCTCTACAGAATGCAAACTCTTTTATAGTGATCATGCGCAAATCCCCATCTATGACTATGGTGGCAGTGGGGTAATGAAGAAGGGTGGGAAGAAGGAATTATGAAGGGGCACAAGGAAACTCTGGAGTGGGGGTGGGTGATGGATATGCTCATTTTCTTGACTGTAGTTATGGCTGCATGGGTATATTCATGTCAACACTTGTCCAATGTGTACATTTTAACTTGAGCAGTTATTGAATGTCAATTATGCTTTGATACAGTTTTTACAGAACTCTGAAAGCAACTAGGGGCACCTGGATGGCTCAGTGGGTTGAGCATCTGACTCTTGATTTTGGCTCAGGTCATGATCTCAGGGTTGTGAGATTAAGCCCTGTGGCAAGCTCCAGGCAGGGCATGGAGCCTGCTTAAGATTCTCTCTCTCCCTCTCCCTCTGCCCTTCCCCATCACTCTCTCTCTCTCTTGCTCTTAAAAAAAAAGAAACAAATCTGAAGACAACTCTTAATAGTGGCCTTAGCTTTATTTTAAATAATGTTTATGAGCACTTAAAAATGTTTAACCTCAAAAGAATATCTTAACTCTTTGAGTATAGCAATAATGTCAAACATTTCTGAGGCTAGGTCAGACCTCCTCCCCAGTACATGCTCTTGTAACAATCAATACTTCCATTTTGTAGCACTTGTCAGAACTGCCACCAATTACTAATTTGATCAATGGTTCTCCTTCCATGACCACAGAGCTAGTATCAGTACCCTTCATTACTGAATCCCTAGGTCCTTGCACCTAGTAAGTTCTCAGCAAATACTTGTTGAATATAATATCCTTGACCTGGGATCTGTGTGATAGAAAGCAGGTTGTTGATATTTTCAATAACATACACTTAAAGCAAAGAAATGGTTTTTGCTCTCTATGCTTTTCATTTTCCCATTTATCTTACCATTTTTTCACTTGAGAAAAAGTGTTTTTCAGTATTTTAAAAACATGAATCTGCTGGGGTTTGTTAGACTCTGGCCTCTGTTAGTAAGTTACCGGGAAGTAAAAAAGCCAAACATTGTGGCATAATTTCAGTGATTTTTAATGACTGATGGTGTGATACCACCCATGGAGATCACACAATAATATCAGCTTTTTACCTGACGATTAAACTGGCACAGTCAGCATCAAAAAAGGGAAAGAGACCATATAAACCTAAGGGTAGACAGATTATATCACAAGTAATGATCTACTCGTGAAACCTGAAAGCTCCCTCCGGGGCTTGGAGCCTCTGGGCTAGAAGGTTTCCGAGATCATCGGGCCTGATAGACGCGGGAGAGTGGATTCCTCAGCCACCTTCCCACATCTTAATTATGAAAACATTCAAGCTCAATATCAGTACAACAGTATTTGAAGAAAGGAAAGTTAATATATCTTTTTACCCTCACTCATTCCCCAGCTGCCTATTACAAAGCTTCTAGATTACAACCTCTGGTATCTCTACCAAGCACTTTAAATTAAAAAGTCTCCATTTTAAAGAGCCTTGTTTCAATTACTTAGACAGCTACTGCTGGCCTCCGGCACTCTGAGCAGCCGAGGGAGGCAATGGGGTAAAATGTCAGAAAAGCAGCTAACGGGAAAAGCGACCACAAAGGAAGGTCATTATTGCCTCCATGGTACACCTTGGCAGGCATGCCTACTGGGGCCTCCCCTCTACCACTCTGTGCTTTTGAGAAACAGGCATCTCCTTTGTCAGGAAGGAAACATGCTGTGGGCATAGCTCTCGGCCTTAGATATTTTTTCAGGCAATCAGACTATCAGATGGATGGTGTCCTTTGGGCTCTTGTCATGGTCAGAGTCATCAGGCACTCTTCCTCCCTGTGACCTGATGCAGTCACAAAGTCTGCTTCTATTTTCAAATCACTCTATCATTTGTCCCCTTTCTTTTCAACCGCACAATTATTACCTTAATCTAAGTCCTATTTATCTCTTGTCCAGGGACAATTTAAGATCGTTGCATGTTGTAAACACTGAGAAAAACATTAGTCCCTCCATCTCTTAGGTATTCATAAAACGTAGAACCATAAAATAAAAAGCTTTCCATATGCTGAAGTGAATAGCTTCTTTCCAGACTTTTCTCAAAAATCTAAGTAAGTTAATTACTTTTTCACAGACAATCTTGGCCAGGGAAAGCTTTCTCTAGAAAGTCATATCTGTACCAGGTTTTAGGACTAGCTAGATGAAGAAGGGGAATAGGTCTCCCAGAGGGAAGCGCATGTGCCAAGGCATTCTGGTATGAAAGAGGAGGGTGCTTTCCATGTGGCATGAGTTAAGGAAAGAGGGGTAGGAAGTCAGACAGGAAACTGTGATGGTCTATGTACTAAGCTAAATTTATCCTCCAAACCACAGGGAAGTCAACGATAAATTTTAAGAACAAACTGATGGTTGCCAAAGGGGAGGAGGGGGAGGGAGTTGGGTAAAATGGGTGAAGAGGAGAGGGAGATACAGGTCTCCAGTTATAAAATGAGTAAGTCACAGAAATAAACACACAGCATAAGGAATACAGTCAATGATATTGTGATAGCGATGTAATGGGACAGATGGTAGCTACACTTGTGGTGAACATGGCATAATGTATAAACTTGTCAAATCACAAAGTTGTACACCTGAAACTAATGTAATGTCATTTGTCAACTATACTCAAAAAAGAAGAAGAAAAAGGAAGAGGAGGAGGTGGTGGAGGAGAGGAAGGAGAAGGAGGAGGAGAAGGAGAGGAAGAGGAGGAGGAAGAGGAAGATCTGTAACACATTAAGGTCAACCAAACCTCTTTCTGTAACTTCTGGCAAATCTGAGATCTACTGACATTTTCAAGTGCAAAGAAAGAATAAAAATAAAATACCAAAATAAAACCAAACTAAACAAATCTAGATTACACAAGCACATAGCCATGATTCTAAAGGATAAGTTTCCATCTCAGACTTCTTTCAGACTCTGTTCCCTCAAAGTTCTTCTCAGTGGTCTCCTTGGCCTGGGCACCATCTTTTCTGTTATGCCCTCTATGATCTCCTAACTTGATCCAGAGTCAAGCCCAAAGGTCAATTTGAAACCTTCCTGACCAGTCTCAGGACCTCTCATGTGGCTCTGATTTCCATCTTAGGGATAAGTCCCACCCTCACTTCATTATCCCCCCACCCCCATTGCAAATCCTTCCTGGTGGATGGTTCCATTCCACATGTCTCAGGAACATCTCAGGCTACAAAGCAGGAAGGGACTCCTACTCTCCCCTCATACAGGACAGTAGAGACCCAAAGCTCAATAAGATTTCCATCACTCACCAACCTTGACATATGTATAGGTTATGGGTGGACTGTGTTCCCTCCAAATTCATATGTTGAAGTCCTCACCCCCAGTACCTTAGGATGTAACTGTATTTGGAGACAGGCCATTTAAAGAGTTAGTTAAGTTAAAATGAGGTTATTAGGGTGGGCCCTAATACACTATGACTGGTCATAAGTAGCACTTAAGAAGTGGAGATTAGGACATAGATACACACAGAGGGAAGACCATGTAAAGAAGCAGAAAGAAGATGGCCATCCATAAGGCAAGGAGAGAGACCTCAGAAGAAACCAATCCTGCTGACAACTTGATCTCAAACTTCTAGCTTCCAGAACCATGAGACCTTATATTTCTATTGTTTAATCCACCTAGTCTATGATACTCATTAGGGCAGGCCTAGCAAAATAATACAATATGTGACAAGACAAAGAACTTTTCTTTTTTTCCACCAGAATTCCTCTGAGAAGGACCTCTTCTTACTTCAGGACTTCATGGATCAATGTAAAGAGGAGTCAAAGTATAGCCTGGATGGCCTGAGTCTGGGTCTGTATGCCTGGGCATCCAAGAAGTAGGTGCAGACAAGCTGAGGATTTTGTCTGCTGTGGGACAGAAGACCTACTGAGGCTGCGGGCAGGGTCAGTGAAGGTATCAGTTTCCTAACACTGCTATAACAAATTACCACAAACCTAGTGGCTGAAGACAACACAAATTTATTATTTTTTAATAATTTATAGAATATAAATTTAATTTATAAATATAAATAGAATTTATAGAATATAAATTACAATATTTTCTGGAGGTCAGAAATCTGAAATCAGTCTCAGGTTAAAATCAAGGTATCCATGTGGCTGTAATTCCTTTCGGAGGCTCCAGGGGAGAATCCATTTCCTTGTCTTTTCCAGCTTCTAGAGGCCACCTGCATTCCCTGCCCTCCTGGCACCATCTTTAAAGAACATCACTCCAATTTCTGTTTCCACTGTCATATTTCTTTGACTCTCCCTTTTCTGTCCTCCTCTTATAAGAATAACCCTTGTGATTACCCTGGGTTCACCTGGGTAATCCAGGATTCTCTCTCCATCTCAAGGTCTTTGACTTAATCACATATGCCCAGCCCCTCCTGCCCTGTAGGGAATTGTTCTGGGGATTCAGAAGTGGACATCATTGGGGGAGGGGGCATCATTCAGCTTCTGGTTTTCCTCACCAGAGGGTGGTATGACAGAGGAGAGACTAGGGACATAGAAATGTTCAAGGGAATTTCCTGAGTGGAAACCTATGTGCTACCATCCTTGACACCAGAATTCTTCAGCTACCATCACCTAATCACAAAATGCTTAGCAGAGTTGGTTCTAGATTCCCCCCCCACACACACCCCAGGAGCAGTCAATGACCCAAGAATTAAGTAGTTATTTTGGGAGATGGTATGGGAATAGAGAAATTATCCAGGCAATGGAAGGCAGTCAATACATGGTATATTATAAAGCCAGCTAATTCTGTGGGCAACTAAAGCTTACCTGCAATGGAAAATTCTGGAAAAAAAGTGTATAACACTTGGCTCAGAGTTGTCCCATGGGAGAGGTGAGGGAACAAGAGGATCTATACACCACATTCTGTTGGTCACTGGCTGAGGGCCGCTCCCACATGTTGGCTCCCTGGCCCTTCTACTGCATAATGGGCAGAGGAGTGGGGTAGGCTCTAGAGGGTCTGGAGACAGGCTTCCAGCAAAGAAATGCAAATCCTAGCAATCAGACATCAGTGGGAGCACACTACAGTGGAAATACCAAATGCATATGGACAGGACATCAACAGTGTCTGTTAAAATTAAATTAGACCAATGACAAGGCTGAGTTTTGCATCCTCATTGATGTGGGGTTGAAACAGTCCATAAACATGAGGTAACAGCTGACATCTGGAATACATGGAGAATAAATATCAACAGAGCAGTGGCATATCCGTGCTTGTCTTATACCTGATGCATCCAGGACCGCCATTATGGCAACTCATTCTGTAAACTTCTACACAAAATCCAGCCTCGAACTCCTTGCTATCTGGCTCCAGCTCAGGACTTCTGCAGAGTCCTGTTTCCAGCATTTTCCTGGTCTCCAGCCAGTTTCCCCCCTCCTCTCCCACTCCCACCACATTTGGCTTAGACAGAACATCAATCTGCACTGCCACACATCTCTATTGCTCTTTTGAGTAGATGAAAATATATTGGATAGAGTTTCGCTCCACCTACTACTTCCTCCCTTGATTAAAAAAGAAAATTAAAAAAGAAATGACAAAAAGGAAAATCTCCAACTGTTATTTGCTCCTTTCATTTCACTCCTAGTCCTCAGCCCTTCTTCTCTACCCCCAGCCAGAAATCAGGCACTTTGGGAGTTTCCATGGCCATGTGCATGAGGACAATATGCATGTGGGTACTTTTAAGTAAGAAGTCAATGTTCTAGAATTTAATTTTCTCCTCTCACATTAAACCTGCCATTCTTCACATAATCGGAGTGATGAATGCAGAGTCTGACTTCGTCTTCCTGACATTAATACCCATCAGGACTTCAAATGCAAACAATTGTGACATTCGACTTTATAAAAATTACCAAGTGCACCAACTCCGCTTAATTAAACCATTTAAAAGTTGCTTTTGTTACATTTAATGAATGATATATTATACTGCAATGAAACATGCAGCAATACAAATACTTCACAATGCTTCCAATTAAGACTCACTTCACTTATGCCAATTGACAACACAAGTGTTCCACACTTCATTCAGTTTGTGCATTTTAAATGAACTGGTTAGTGAGAAGGGTGCTTCTGCGCTAATGAGTTTTGTAATCAAGGCATCTATTTTAATTTCAAATTGACTAGATTGGGGGAAATTGCTAGACTAAATGACTGGTACTAATTAGGATTATAAAAATATTCATCATGCCATGGAATTAACATGGGGGTCTGATTTTCCTACATTTGCATATTGCTTGAGTTTTGGGGGAAAAAATCTTGACAAATTGTCTTCTCTTTAGTAAATTGAACAAACACTATATCTGTTTTAGCCCTTCTTTTCATTTAAAGCATAATACATATTCATGATTTGTAAATGAAGTTAAATGATTTCAACTTCTATCTTCATTACCATATTAAAGATGCTGTCTCCATAAACTTCCTTAAAAAACTTCAAATCATAGTATTACCTACTTAAATGGCAAACTCTTTGGTTTAATCTACATATTAACCCACATGTTGGAACAAATTGATGGGCAAAGAGAGCAAAAATAGACAAAACCTGAAAAGAAAACACAACTGCCTTCTTTATTTTTCTGCTGGAGGCAGAATTAATTAGTCCTTTGGCCTAACATCAGTAAGCAGTTTGATGGCTTCTGGCCTCAAGGTCCCATCCTGGAAAGTGCCATCAGCTGAGGGATGTGACAGAAGAACCACTGGATTCATCCAAAGGTCAAGTCTTGGCATGGCTGATTTTGTGGTCTCATTATTACAGCGTTTTCTGGGGCTGGGATTCAGTGTGAAGTGGCCTATATGTGTTTCTGCCCAGATGTGGTGGTAAGTCTGTTTATCCACTAGGGAGAGTGAGGTGTGGTGGTGACTCGTAGTGGGGGATCTCAGGAAAGCCTAGGATAGAGAACAGGCCAAGCCCCCAACTGGCTACGTGACCTTGGGCAAGTTAACATTGCTCTCAAGAGTCATACGCTCACATGTATCTTGGAAATAATACTATCCACCTTGCAGACTCCTACGAGAATTCAATATAATAATGTACATAAAAGCATTTTTCTCCATTTCTGAGAAGCACCTATATGTCCAGTGCTGAATAATATAACATGGGCATGTAAGAGTTACTCAGCACAGACCTTAATTCACTGCATATATCTCCACCCCTTGGCTCCAGAGTATCTGCTTCCATTACAGCTGTCAAATCAAATAACCAAATACTAATTCAATTTTGGGGTATAGTCGCAAAATTCATCTGAAAAACTACCAGAATAAATCACTTCCTTAACATCTATGTATAGTGGATGCTTCTACATAATAAAACCTATATCTATCACTGAGTTGTAAATAATATAGATTGAGATTATATCCAACAAGAGTACAATTTTTGTTAGGAGAAAATACATAATTTCTAGAGTTTCCCGCCTTAAAAGGGACCAGAGTGAAAAACAAAGCTGAAGAAAAGAGAAATCTCAGATTCAATGTCCTCCGAGTTCAGGGCAATTTCCCTCTGCACCACACTGCCTCTTGAAAAGGTATATAAATAATGATTTGAGACAATTTTACCTAAAGTGACCCTAATCACACCTAAAATGTTTTTTAAGAGCACTATCTTGTACCTAGGGATGAACATAAGCTATTTAAAGTAGATTACTTTGGGGCACCTGGGTGGCTCAGTTGGTTGAGGGACTGCCTTCGGCTCAGGTCATGATCCTGGAGTTCCGGGATCAAGTCCCGCATCGGGCTTCCTGCTCGGCAGGGAGTCTGCTTCTCCCTCTGACCCTCCTCCCTCTCATGCTCTCTCTCTCTCATTCTCTGTCTCTCAAGTAAATAAATAAAAAATCTTAAAAAATAAAATAAAATAAAGTAGATTACTTTTCAGAATTTTTTCAGTTATAAAAGTAATCTAATGAAATAGAAAACTTAGAAAACAAATGGTATGGGAAAAAACCCATAAACATAATTCCATCATCTGAAGAGAACCCAGGAAATATTTGGCAATATTCCAGACTCCATTCCTTTTAACGTTTTTCTCCTTCCCTCCCTCTTTGCTTCCTTTCTTCCTCCCTTTGTCTTATTTTTTGCATATCTGTATTCAAACAGCACTACTTTACTTAACATGTCTCATGCATGTGTGTGTGTATATGTATATATATAATGCATGTAATATGAGATATACATGTATCAAATAGGAACTAATGTGTATTCATGTTGTCACCTGGTCATCACAACCACCATTTTGTTGGCTGCATAATATTCTGGCATAAAGTCTCTTAATGTTAGACATTAAGTTTCTACGCAGTTTTTCCCATTATGAATGACTGTGATAAACATCATCATACCTAAAACTTTGTGGCATTTGGTATTATTCTCTTGGTACAGTCTCAGAACTGGAGTAACTGAATCGCTGGATCAAAGTTATGATATGTATGTCTCCTTTTTTTAATATTTATTTATTTATTTATTTGAGAGAGAGAGCACATGTACACACACGTGCCAGGTGGGGGGAGGGGCAGAGGGAGAAGGAGAATCTCCAGCAGACTCCCAGCTGAACGAGGAGCCCAGTATAGGGCTCGATCCCACAACTTTGGGATCATTACCTGAGCTAAAATCCAGAGTCGGACGCTTAACTGACAGAGCCACCCAGGCGCCCCTGTGTATGTATCCTAATACACATTGCCGAGGTATCTTCCAGGAAGGCAAACTCATTTGCATGGCTATAAATATTATGTCAGAATATGGGTTTTGCCTCAATTTTGCCCCAGTCAGGGTCATTTGTAATGGCATGCAGCTGATTTCTGGCTAAACTGGTAAAGGAATAGACAAAGATGAATTCCTTAGAAGAAAAGTTAGAAGTCAGCAGGTTAGGGAAATGACAGAGAAGGAGAATTTAAAAATATTAACTTTAGAGAATTAGATTGAACCAAAGGCAATAATTCAATGATGTTGAGTAAGCCCGATTCATCCAGACCTTTTGTAAGGGAACTTTCAAAAAACTGTCCCTTTAAAATTAATTTCACAGGTTTCATTTTCAAAAATGTGTTCCTTTCTGTGTCATAAGGAGAATACCCAGTTTTAGGCAAAGTTGAGGAGAAACCCATATTCTGACATAGTTTTGATGGTCATGCAAATGAGTTTGCCTTCCTGGACGACACCTCAGCAATGTGTATCAGGAGACATACACAGGGGCACCTGGGTGGCTCAGTCGGTTAAGCATCCAACTCTTGATTTTGGCTCAGGTCATGCTCTGCATTCAGTGGGGAGTCTGCTTAAGGATTCTCTCTCCCTCTTCCTCTACCCGTCTCCCTGCTCGTTCTCTCTCTAAGTAAATAAATAAATCTTTAAAAAAATGACCCTGATTGATAGTGGCCCCATGAGGGTGGAGGATAATGACTGCACAGTGAAAAAGGGGATTCTGGGAAGCCAGTCATGTGCTCCTTTAATCAGAGTGCTAGTTTCACAGGTGAACTCAGTTTATGAAAATTCATCGAGCTCATGAGATGCACACTTTCCTATATGTATGTTACACCTTGCCTTAAAAGGTTTAGAGACTGACCCTGACTTTAAAAGGCCAGGTGCTGTCATACCAGGGTGAGTGGTCAAGATGGGGGCAGAGAATGGAGGCAAGATAGAAGGTATGGTCAGGTCAGGTAGACAGGTTCCTAAGTCTAGAGAGGCTTGTCAAGGAAGGGATAAGCAGAAGAAGTCCTGAGTCCAACAGGAAAACTAGAAATATAGGGTCAGAATTAGGGACACTAGGCAGCAGTATGAACACAAAGGATCAGGGCATGCGTGAAGACACGGTCACTCCATACAGGAAATGGGTGGAAGAAGGAAGAAAAGGCTCTGAAGCTGCTCCATGTCCTTCCCACCTGTGGCTACAGTCACCTCCTTCACCAAAATACTGTCTTGGCTGAATTTCTACCATGAGAGCATAATGGCTTTGGGAAAGGTATTGGGAAAAGGACACGAGTACCCTAGCTAATACATATATACGCTGCACCTTACATTAATTATTTTAACAAATGTTCTTTTCCCTGACAGAAATGTGTTAGCTTACCAAAATGGACACCTAGAAGGTAGAGATAGAGCACAGAAACTCTGGGACATGATACAGAGAAGCAGGTTTGGGAAGACAAAGGCCACCAGATCCATAATTTTGTTGAAGGTTGTTCCTTTGAGCTAATGTTCTCGTGAGCAAAGTTGCCATGGATGGAGATTTTTACTGCATGACCCTCACTGAATGCAAGTTAATATTATATGTTCAACTAGTTTTGTCATTCAGAACTCAGCTCAGGTAGATTAAGGGTAATATCTGAATAACACAGAGGTTGCTCCACCTCCTTGATAAAAAATAGGCCATTCTTGGCCCACTGTTTCTGTTTTCACCTCCATGAAAGTGGCCTCATGGAAACCAGGTTTCTATGGTGATGGAGATAGCACATCCCCCCTGTACTGACGAGATCTCTGGAAGAGCACAGTCAGCTTGCCATAGGTGAGTGGGGCTCTCAATTTTCTTTCTCTTAAATGATACACAAATGGTTTTATAGGCATGGAAGGGACCTAATGAAATTGCAATGTTTTTCTTTATTTTTAAAAAAGATTTTATTTATTTATTTGACAGAGAGAGACACAAGCGGGGGAGTGGGAGAGGGACAAGCAGGCTTCCTGCCCAGAAGGGAGCCCGATGCGGGGCTCGATCCCAGGACCTTGGAACCCTGACCTGAGCCGAAGGCAGACACTTAACAACTGAGCCACACAGGTGCCTCTGCAATGTTTTTCTTTAAATAGAAAGTGCCCTTCAGTAGTACTCTCATTCCATGGAGGATATGCTTCAAAACCACAGTCATCCCTGGTTAATCCCCAGCAGCTTTATCCCCACCAGGTGGGAGCTATAAAGCCTGTTTCTGCCAATGGCTACTGAGGAACGTTGTCATCACCTGCTAATCCTGGAGCTCTGAATACAATTACATTTCTAATCTGAGGGTTTACAGAAGAATACAAATGAAAGGAACAGCGTCATTTGTATCCAGCATTCCCGAAGTACGGGTTTAAACTTCCTTCTGAATTTTCAGGCCCTCCACAGTCCAGATACTCTAATTCGCCAGTACCTTGTTCATGCAGGACACAGCAGCCCCAGATAGGATTCAACCAGCAAAGCCTGCATGGAAGCACCATCACCTCTTCAGCTGTGGACTCTATTTGGCCAGTGACCATGCCCAAAACTGCATCAGCTCCTTAACCAGCCTGTCAATCTGTCAGCTACTGTTGAACTTGGCTGGTAGCAGGTGATCAAAAACAAAAAAACAAATCAACAAAAAAACACACATAGCGGCCCACTCCACCCAACTACTAGAACAGAAACCCTTCATTATGTGTGCTAGTGTTTCAGAAAGTGTTTTTTTACGTTGAAAATACTGTTAATTCTAGACCAGTCTAGGCCGGAAGTGTCTGAAAAACAAGAGAATCTGAAATCCCATGGAGTTCCTCATCTCTGATCTCCAAAGCCAGCTGTATCTGTTAAAGTTTCATGTTGCCAAGAAGATAAATGATAATAGAGAATTTTGTAACTCTACCTCTTCTGCAGAAAAATAGCTGTTTTCAACTGTCTCCTGCGGAAGACCCCTGTGCCAGGACGTATGCATCTGTGAATACATGAGCATGTACCCACTTTAAAAAAAACAAAAACAAATAAAAAATCAAACCAAGTCTCTTGTCAAAATAAGGGATGTTTAAAAATCCAGCTCTCTACAGGGATGAGAACAACACCTATCCATTTAGAGGACTGTAATATCCTCAAAACCTATCTCAAAGTCTTTTTTTAAGAATCTCAGTTTGAATAATAGTATTGAGCCCTCCAGCTAATCCAAAACATCACAGTGTAGTTTCAGTCATCAGTGAGGCCACAGCCTGATGGAAACAAAAGAGAATCCGGCCTCTTAAATAACTGTAAATATACAGCCCTTCAAAGACATTCTGGGGCTTTGATTCAGACAGAAGAGAGGCGTAGCTTTTCTTTTATTATTCCAATTTGATCAACCATAACCTATTACTTTTGCCAGTTGTTTCACAAAGATTCTTATAAAGCATTTCCCAAGATTCATATACCCAAGAAAGAATCTCTCATCTTCAGTAAGTACTGAGTTCTTTTATATTAAAATGAAAAGTGCCAGGAGAATCTATAGGACAGAAGAGGAGCAGGAATCAGGAAGCTCCTAGGATGGCCAGAATGGAAGGACTTGCTCAAAAGCCCAGGTCAAGCTGAACAGGAAACAGAATAACTTTGCTATATTGTGACACATCAAAATTGGAGAGCCATGGCCCTCCAAAGGGTCAAGTGCAAGGTGCATTTGTCCCTACCTCCCCACCGGTTTGCAGCTTTGGAAGTTGGGAGGCTTGGGTGATCTCCCACAGCCTGGCCTTGACCAGTACAAGGTAGGCACATTTCCTAGCTGACTCACAACCTGCCATCCAGGGTCTCAACTAACACAAAGTTATGAGCATGTCTCAATTTCTAGCTGCAATTTTGTTCTATCCAGAATGTATTTCCTTAATTCTCCAGCAGCGGCTTTACCGAGTGAGATCTCTTGGCAAGTCTCCTGCAGCTTTGAGGTAGCAATTTGGAAGGTAAAGCAATTGGATATTGTCCCTTTAAAATATCATTCAATTAGGTCTTTTGTAATACATACAACATAACGAGATAGCCTTACCAATTCTAAAGAAATTGCTAGTGCATTTCATCAAAGGCACAATAATGGAAACATCAATTCACTCCTCACCACAAACATCTCCCTTCGATGCTGCAGTTACCTTCCTACTCACACTTTTCATTTTCTCTAGAAGAAACCAGATGCCTCAATGCATGCACATCAGAGAAGGTTTCAGTCTGAAATAAGACATTTGTCTATCAATCTCAACTCTCCATCCGCTGCTGCATAGCATCCCTCTCCTTGACTCTAAACCAATAAATTAAAGAAAAACTCCTCTAAACCCTGGATGATGGAGGCTAGGTGTTTTATGCCAGTTCTGCAAAAGTTGCCAGGGGCATCGTCTGCCTCCTCACACCATTTATTTAGAAGAATGGCAGGGTACCAGTTAGAAACTTTATGGGCCTGAAGAACATTCAGCCACTTTATGCAAAAGATGTTAACAAGAAAGAGTACCTAAGGAATAATACATCCAGAAATGTGCAGTGTGATTAGGAAAATCCATCAACACCTACTGCCACATTTCCAAATATTTTTACTATGTAAAAAAGCAGCCACCAAGGCTGAAAGTATTTTGAATGCATTAAATCCACAAGACTACTTCATGAGCAATGCCCCAGATGTTCTCAGTGCCATGGAGATGAGGGAAAAGGATCCTCCTTCTGGATACACCCAAGGCATTCGCATTTGGTTTATCAACCTCTTGGCATGAGATGTCTAATCTAGCTTGTCTCTGTATAAATAAAAACATAGTTTAGGTTTTCTGAGTGTCATCTAAACAAATTACCATCCAGCCTTTAACAATAGCCAAAAAATTTATTTTTCAATATAGCTTCAAAATTCATAGCAATACGAAGCATCCAAACTCACAGACTACCTGACATTTGGCTAAGTCTTTCATACAATAGCCACTTGATGCCATGAAAGAAATGTATTTGCAATGGCTTTCGCTTTGCAAATGTCATGTGGCTGTCCTTAGGGGATTGCATTAAGCACCTGGCACCCACCATGAGGCTCCATTAATGAGAGATATAAAGGTTATGCTGAAATTATTGTTTAAAGGTGCTGACATCTCTCTCTCTCTCTCTCTCTCTCTCTCTCTCTCACACACACACACACACACACACACACACTCACATTTAAAATCACATATTCAAATATATACTGAGGAGCAACTGTATCAGGATTTAAGAGAGAAGAGAAGAAGCGAAGCTATTTCAATTAAGGTTAATCTGTGGATATCTCTACACAAGGCAGTGCTTATAATTATCTATTTTATCTATTTGCTTTCACTGATTGATTCCACAACATGATTACCTAATAGTTTGGCATCAAGCACTGTACTAAGGTTCTATACTAAGGAAATACAAAGAAGAATAATCTAAAGTCCCTTTTCTTAAGTATAAGTTGATCAGCTACAGCAGGCTTACCATAGCATTTATGTATCCATCCACTAATTTGTCCACCTCACAGATATTTACTGAGCACCTTTTAAGTACCAGGCACTGTGCTGGCCCCGGTGCAACATCCATGAGCAAAACCGGACGTGGTCCTGCCCTCCTGGAGCTTGTAGTCCAGTGAGGAACACAGATAATCCAAAGATCACATAAGTCAATGTAAAATCTCACCCGTGACAGGCCCTCTGGAGGGGAAGTGGATGGCACTATGGGAAAGAACACCACGGAGCATCTAACTTTGTCAGGGAGTTTAGGGGAAGACGTCCTGAGGAAGTGATACTAGATCTGAGATCTGACAGTGACAAAGTTGACTTCACGGAAGAAGATTTAGGCCCAGGAAAGGAGCCAGGAAGACAGCTGGGATGAAGAACTGAAAGAAGGACATTCAAGGGAACGTGGTAACGGTGAGTCAAGTCAGAGGAGGGACCAGCTAAGGAGGCCCTAGTAGATTCTACAGAGGACTGTGGTCTTTTTTCTGTGAACACGGAGAAAATGCAGAAATCCTAAGATCTACATTTGGGAAATAGATTGTTCAGGTTATAGTATAAACACTGGAAGAGGCTCTGGTCAATCCTCGAATGACAGATATAACCTAGATTTCAGTGGTGGTGGTAACAGAAGTCCATGGAATTACGAGATGGAGATAGAATGATAGGTTAGAGATGCTAGGTTAGGAATGAGGAAGTATTAAGGATACCTCCTAGGTCTCTGACTTTTGCAACCAAATGGATACAATTAGGGAAGACTGGAAGAGAACCAGCTATGTTGGAGGGAGAGCAGATGTCCATTTTTGGAATCCACTGAATCAAGAGGCTTCTGAGACATACAAGAGACAGGGTCAAGTACACAGCTGGATAAATGGATCTTGAGCTCGAAGAGGAGGACTTATTTTAGAAAACAACAAAATGGACGAGTTTGAGACTTCCCTTCCTTTGCTAAACTACAAAAATGGTATATTCAAATTTTACCAAATCAACGCAGCATGGTATGCTGGAATATTCCCTAGACTTGGAATCTGACAACATTCATTCCAGCTGTGGCTCTTCCAACTACCGGCTGGGCAGGCTTGAACAAACACCTTAGTCCTTCGGCACCTTCGTTTACTACAATCACTATAAAATTACTATGAATACACTTTTCCTACTTGCTTCACAGGGTTGTTTTAAAGGTCAAATGAGTAAAATTATAGAGGAAACCATCTTAAGCCTATGAAATGATGCACAGCACTGCCAATAATAGAGCTGCTTGCATAGTTTGATACTAAAGAGCAGAAAAGATAGTTCGTTGCTACAGACAAAATGAACCCGGCTGGAATGATGAAACGTCACTGAATCCCCTCCAACATCTGGACTAAGTAAACAAGTGCTTTTCACCAGGTGGTACCTGGGTGACAAGATGTGAATAAAGACAGTGTTTGTTCACCTTTTGATCCAGACTGTAGGCCAGCACCCAGTCCTCCTGCTTGGGATGGAAGAGCAGACTCTGGATGTAGAAAGTGAGCCGGTATTTCTGATAGGTGGCCCCCTCATCTGAGCTGATTAATATGCTGCTCTCCATTTCAGGATCACTAAGAAGCATGATCTAAAGAAAGAAGAGGAGAGAAAATACAGATGGAGTTAGCATGAGAGAATAAATACAAGAAATTAAAGCATAAATATAAAGTCATCTGTATTTGTATATCACAGCACAGAAAGGGGCATGTGGGTCTCTATATGAAATATTGGCATTTTTTCCCTGATTTAGCCCTTTGTTGCTGAATGGAGCTAAAATATTATGCATGGTTAGGTGTGCATACAAATGAGGCTTCATTTTGTGATGTCCATCTTATAGGTAGTTTCATTGTTGATGTTCATCTTTTAAGTAGCAAGAGCATATTCTTATGCTCCTCTGTCCCCTGACCTTGAGACCATCACACAAGCCCTCTGCCCCTCCCCCTCCCTCAATTCTCCAGGGCACTCTTCATCACACCATTGTTCTTACGTGCCCTTTAGTCTTAAAAGGATCTCCCTCTTATCCCACTGTTTGTTTTGTTCTTTCTGAATGAATTGTTTGAGTGATTTAATTGACTTAAGTGGTTTCAATGATTACTTTGTTCTAGATACTTTCCAAAGCCCACATCCCCAAAGGCCCCTGGGGCAAAGACTGCTGCTCAATAAAGTGCATCATCCCTAAGCCAAAGGGACAGAATGGTGTAGTAGAAAGGCTTTGGCATCCAAGGGAGCAGATTCAAACTCAACGCTTCTCTGTTCATCTTGGGTCACCTTGGAAACCTACTTAACTCTAGAGGCCTCAGTTTCCACAATAATTTCAGTAGCACGATATCCGAACATGGCTTTGACAGTTGGCATAACATACAGTCTTACAAGTGATCGCTCTAATTATCATTGACCTTTCAGTACTTAACGTAAAAGCCCCCTCCCATCAGCGCAGATTGGCTTCTACTTATAGTACCTCGAAGACATTGATCTCACTAACCCTGTGACTGACTTTCCAGTATTTAATCCAACAGACACTTAGACGCTCAGACCTTTCCCGCAGTTGAACTCTTGACAGTCTTCGATACCAATGGCAATTCCATCCTCCTTTCAGCATTCCCTTCCAGGGGCTTCCATAACATCAAGTTCATCTTGTCTTCCTTTTCATCTGTTTTGAATACTCAACCTTCTCTGATCTCCTTATAATAATGACCATGGCTAAACCCTCAGCGTAGACCCCTTTTCTTTTTATTCAATGCACTGTTCCTCAGTGACTTCTTCCAAGCTTTATTTTTTTCAATTGCCATCTTTCTGGGACAACTCAAAAATTCAATCTGGACCTGAGGTCTCCTCTCAGTCTCAGACTCAGCTTCCTGGCAGAATCTTCTATTTGGATGTCCACAAACACCTCAAACTCACCATGCCCCACAATGTACCTGATCCCAGTCCTATCCCTTTCCCATCATGTCCTGCCTGCCTCAGTTCGTGTTTCCACCAACAGTTCAATACAAAGCCAAAAACCCGAGATTCATCCTTGACTCTGCTTTCCCACTCGCCTCTCAAAATACCCATGTATTTTACCGATTAATTAGCTCTAAAACCAAATCCATTCTCTTCCTGCTATTGTAACTGCCCTAGTCCAAAACGTGATAATCTCTACACTGGATTACTGTAAAATACCCCTAGCCAATCACAGTGCTGTCCCCACTTGCCCCCCATCCACTTTGTCACACTGTGGCCAGAACAACTATCCTATAATACAAATCTGATTCCAACATCCCCCTACATAAAACCACCCGATGGCTTATCATTGATCTTCCTATATTCTAAAACCCTTGAAACGGCCTAGCAAACTCTGCCCCCTGCTTTTGTCTCTGGCTTCATCAGCACCACAGCCCTTTTGACCTTTATTATCCAGAGAGACCCAGCTTCTTTGAGTTCCTCGTGTTTGCTGAGTGACTGAGCAAATGAGCTTATTCCCTCTTCAGAGTTATTTCCTGTCTTTCGCTCTACTCCCACCAGTCAATAGGGCTACTTCGACACGTGGTCTGAGCCGCAGGGCCCAAAGCACAAAACGAAGCCAAAACCATTCCCAAACCTTATAAAATAAAATCATTAAATAGCAGGATTTTTAAAATGTTACCCATAGCATATATTACTATTACAAAGTAAACTTTAAAACAGATTCAATCCCTTTAGCTGCAAAGATTCATAGTCCTTTTCCTCTTTTACTCCTTTATAGCTTCCAAGACAAGCCTACTTTCTTTTTCTCAAATATTTGCTTTGGCTTCATTGAAATAAGTTATTACTAGTTATCAGCAAATTTTTAAGGAATGGATGCAGTATAATATTTTTTTTTTCATTCATATGTGAATAACCTAGGGGAAACGTTCTGAGGTGGATTTTTCATAGACAAAATAGCTTCACCTCCCTTGGCAACGTGAAGGGGTAGGGGCAGCAGATAAAAGCCCCCCTGCTGCCCTTGAGAACACCTCAGAGGCTGCATCCACGCTCCTCGTGAAGTCTGAGAGGACAAATACATTGAGGAAGAATGAAGCTTTCCTCACCACCCTGACTTGCTTCCCACCACGTGCTGGTGGGCTACGAAACAGGCAATGAAATCATTTTTCCCCTAGTACAGAGAAATTAAACTGCTTATTTTATGCAGGTATAAAGAAGCTTCATGCCTATGATTTTAATTAGAAGATAAGACCAACATCATAAATGGACTTTATTTTATATACCGTGAGTTACTATATACTGAATAAGGGTTCCCATCAAATATCTAGTGCAATGTAGTCTCTTCCCCCAGCAGTTTCCTTCTGGGTGCACACACACACACACACACTTGCACACACACATTTATCCACACACACATACAGCGATGCTACATACAGGAGCACACACACGTACATTAATGAATTCATACACGAGGCATATTGACACTGCATGGTGGTTTTAGAGAGCTTTTGTTGGAAGAGCACATTTTTATTGCAACCTTTCTCCGACATTCTCATCAGAAACCCTTTCATACACTTTGATATCACTGGCAGTGTCTGTATTCAATCCCAGTTTCTGAGAAGAATGAAATGAAGGGAAACAGAAACCTGTACGTTCTGGATCTCGCTTCTGTGCTGGGCACCTCACCAGATACTTTATCGAACCCTCACACAAATTAGTTGAGGTATCGTCAGTTGTGTTTTATAGATAAGGAAACTGAGGCCCAGAGGAGGAAAGCAACTTGCCTGCCACGTCCTCTGAGCAGCCCAGATGCCACTACCTGCCCCAACACTACCACTTCCTGCACCTTCGGCCACAGCGCTTGGCTCTCTTTGCCAAGGGACAAGAAGGAGTCAGAGAAGCAAGCCTGCAGCCTTTTCTTAAGCAGCTCTAAGAAATCTACCAAAAAAAAAAGCAGCTCCAAGAAAGCCACTTTCCTCCTCTCATTCATAGCCACCTCTGGCCTAGAGGCCATGAAGAATTAAGTAAGTAGGAATCCAAAGAGGAAATAAAATGTTAGTGAAGGAAGGAAGGGAGGAAGGAAGGAAGGGAGGAAGGAAGGAAGGAAGGAAGGAAGGAAGGACCATAATATTAAGATAAATATGAGAGCAAATGCCTCACCAGAAGTTGTCTCAAGATAAAATATGGGTATTGTATTTTAATATATGACATATGTAACTAAAACCATCCCAATTTTTACTATTAAGCAGGGATTTCAAACGCAAATGCGTAAGAGGGCAAAGCAAGTAAAGTAAGTAAATGAAGGAAAAAAAGCAAGACAAGGAGTGGTGAAGAATCTGCCAACATGAAAGGCGCACATCTTTCCTTAAAATATCTAAAATTAGATTTTTTTTTTAAATTGTACCCAAATTGAATATGTCTGTGGACTGAATTTATGAACTAGGCAGGTGACTCTTATGACGTTATGATAGTTTATTTGTACTGAAACAAAGAAATGTACAACCCCCGCCCCTTAATTTTTAGTTACAGGTATGTAAGTGTAAAACCTTCAGGGATGCCTTAGATGTCTGTGCATTCTGCATTCATGCAATTTGGACAATATGAACGGGGAAGAGTTTCCATTGGAGATTTTTGTTCTGTTTTGCTTTTGCTTCGATTCTTTATCCAGTTTTTCCTGATGTAAGATCTGCAGTGGGGGTGTATGTGTGTACTGGAAGGGGAAAAGGATATTTCAAATATGGTTTAGGAGAGTTATTAATGCTATAGGCTCTGGGGGCAGGTGGCTTAAGTTCAAATCCTCAGTCTACTACTTGGTGTGTAAATGTGAGGCTATTACTCAATTTTTTCCAAGTCTCTTACCTCATCTATAAAAAAAAAAAAAAAAAAAAGAGAGAGAGAGAAGAGAATAATTGTATCTAACTCACAATGCTGTTGAGAGGATTAAATGAGATAATGATTCAAAGAGCTTAGCACAGGTGCATAACTGCTAAATAAACATTAACCTTTATCTTTAAATCACTCAGGGTAAGAGCACAACTGAAGTCAGAAGCGATGCCAAGCAGGCTGGATACAAATTGAAGCAATTTGGGGATTATATTGCCTCCCTTCTTGGCTCCCATCATTCCCGAGCTTTGTGGATAAAAATGAAAGGGATCCATCGTGAGGGAAAGGGGAGTTGCTGTTCAGTGAACAGAGTTGCAGACAAAGTTCCAGAGCATTGTGTACAACAATCGCGCTCAGTTAATGATGCTGTATTGTAGCATTTGAAGAGTTTGATGAGAGTGCAGATCTCCTATTAGATGTTTTGTTTCTTTTGATTTTTGTTTTGTTCTGTTTTGTTTTAACCACAGTTAGAAAAACCATGAAAGGGTAAAAGAGAAAAAAACTACATTTTACATGCATTTTACATTGCTGGTAATATTCTTTTAAAAATGCACTCTATTAGCACACAGCAACTCTGCCACCATGAACACCCATCGGTAGGTAATTGTGAATGTGCTAAATTTATTTGTGACTTTGAATGACCACTCTCCTCTCTTCAAAGGAAGATTCTTGGAGGAATTCAACACATCACCGAGCTAGGTGTGAGAACCTCATACAACCAGTCTCTATGGATTTGGCTGTTTACTGTATGTGAACTGTCTGTATCTCAGATTAGAATTGGACAAGCTTTAGAGTTTACCAACATTTGGAATATCTTTTGTGTGTGCGTGTGTAATGTTTTTTTGCAGGAAATTCCTCAGAAAGTTGAATAACAGCAGCCCTAATTGTAATAGGGTTTTGCAAATTGCAAGGAACTCGTATGGAATCCAGGAATCAGGCAGGGGCTGTGCTTAGCCAACTTAGGATTTCAAAAGCCTGTTAAGTTTATTTGTACCTAAACCAGTCAAAATTAGTTTAGAAGAGGTCAAAATCCTCCCCACAAATCTTTCCTCAACGCGCCCTTTCCTGTTACTTGGCATAGCTTACAGTACCACTGATGAATATGTTATTTTAGTCGATTATATCCTCTCTGTTCTTCTGCCATCTATAAAATGGATGAAAGCTAAAGGTTCCTCAGACTCTCCCTCTGCCAGAAAGCTCGGAAATGCAAAGGAACAAATTGTAGTTCAATGCTTTGAAAATGGTCTCAGAATACAAGTAGACTCCCACTGACTAGAAAAGGAGAAATACTATAATTTACTGTATAATTGAGTCTTAATAGGAGACGCTTAGCACAGTTAGTGCTCAATAAGAAATAACAATAATATCAACACAAGCTCACAAAAAATGTAAGAAAGATGCTCTTTAAGCTGACCCCCAAACCAACTCATAATTGATATGTTGTTGAGTATTGACTTACACATAAATAGAGCCTGTTATAGATAAGGCTTTTAATCACTATATAGCAACATACCAGCATTCACCCCCACCCCCACCCAACCATCTATCTATCCATTTGTCCATCTATCTATCTATCCATCCATCCACCATCTAACACCTCTTATATCAGTGGTTCTCAACTGGGGCAGGAGTGGAGGCCTTTCTGTCCCCAGGGGACATTTAGCAATGTATAGAGACATTTTAATTGTCACCATTGGGGGCAGGGGAGGGAGTTACTGGCATCTCATGATGAAGGCCAGATATGTTACTAAACACATTACAATATACAAGACAGTACCCCACAACAAATAATTATCCAACACAAAATGTCAACAGTACTGCTGTTGAGAAACCTTATCATAATATATACATTACATATATATATATATACACACACACATACACACACATACACACACATATACATATAGATCCTCTTTTGAGAAAAATATATAAACTATGTATACATTTTACAGATATACATCAATGAATATTTATGCTTCTACACGTCTCTTTCACTTAATACCATTTATACATGACACTCACTTTGCCAAGATTAGACTCCCTATCTTTCTACCCCCACCCATTGTATTGAGCATGTTTCTCCTTGTCCTTCAGGATTTATTTTTTTTTAAAGATTTTATTTATTTATTTGAGAGAGAATGAGAGAGAGAGAGAGCACATGAGAGGGGAGAGGGTCAGAGGGAGGAGCAGACTCCCTGCCGAGCAGGGAGCCCGATGCGGGACTCGATCCCAGGACTCCAGGATCATGACCTGAGCTGAAGGCAGTCGCTTAACCAACTGAGCCACCCAAGCGCTCTCCTTCAGGATTTAATATAAGCATCACCAATAAAGCAATAATCATTGAGGCCAGTCGGGGGGAAAAGCACAGAAACAACAACTCAACAACATAAAACAAACAACTGGATTTAAAAATGTGCAAAGAACTTGAATAGACATTTTCCCTAAAAAACATACAAAAATTGGCCAAAAAGCACATGAAAACATGTTCATCATCAGTAATCATTAGGGAAATACAAATAAAAACCACAAATGGGACAGCACACCTAGCATCCACTGGGATGGCTATGATCAAAAAAGATTAAAACTAAAACCTGAAAATAACAAGTGTTGGTGAAGATATAAAGAAATTGAAGCCTTGTGCATTTTTGGTGGGAATGTAACACAGTACAGTTACAATGGAAAACAGTATGGTGGTTCCTCAAAACATTAAAAATGGAATTTCATGCAAACCAGCATTTTCACTTCTGGATATATACCCCAAAGAATCGAAAGCAGGGTCTCAAAGAGAGGTTTGCACACCCATGTTCGTTAAAGCATTATTCATAATACACGCTACAACATGTATGAAATTCAAGGACATTATGTTAAGCAAATCAAGCCAGTCACAAATAGACAAATACTGTATGATTCCACTTACATGTGGTACCTAGAGTAGTCAAGTTCATAGAGACTGAGAGTGGAATGATGGGTGGCTAGGGGAATGAAGAATGAGGAGTTGCTTAATGGGTCGAGACTTTTAGTTTTGCAAAATGATTGGAGTCTGGAGACTGGTTGCACAACAATGGGAAGGTACTTAACTGAATGTACCCTTAAAAATGGTTTATGACAGTCAATTTTATGTTATGAGCATTTTACCACAATTTTTTTAAAAACACAGAAATAGAGGTCCCTGGGTGGCACAGTCAATTAAGCGTCCGACTCTTGGTTTCGGCTCAGTTCATGATCTAGAGGTCATGGGATCAAGCCCCACGTGGGGCTCAGTGCAGTCTGCTTCAGATTCTTTCTCCCACTCCCTCTGCCCCTCCCCACTCACACGGGCTCACTCTCTCTCAAATAAATAAATAAAACCTTTTTTAAAAAACCCACAAAAATAAAAATACACAATTAGGCACGAAATGATATAAAACAATGTGTTGAGGAAAATTTAAAACTAATCAAACAAACACATAAACACTATTTACTCAACCATAATTTACTGAGTCTTTACACCAGGCTCTATTATAAGAACTGGAATAAGAGCAATAATCAAACCAAACGAGAATCCCTGCCCTCAAAAAGCAAACACGCTAGTGGGGGAAGAAGAGGCAATAAGCTAACAAATAAGTAAAATATGTCGCTTATCAGATGGTGATAAGTCCTTCAGAGCAAAATAAAGCAGGAATGGAGACAGGAAGTGCTGAAGAAGAAGGTCTACAGTTCTACCAGTCAGGAAAGGCTCACTGAGAAGGTGACATGAGAAAAAGGGTGTAGGAGTCCAGCGAGCTAGAACAGAGGGAAGGAGATAGAACGTTGGAGACAGGGTCTGTAGGTGATAGAAGCACCCTGGCTTTATCCCAAGTGATATGGAAAGCACTGGCAGGCTTTGAGCGAGGCACTGACAGGCCATGGTTTGTATCTTGATCTTGTCGGTCCAGCTGCCACTCTGACTGCACAGAGCAACACAGGAGGGGGGAGCACAGAGAGGATGGGGTCAGCGTCCAGGTGGAGGCCATGGTAATGATCCAGAGGCACAGGCTGTTGGCCTGGGCTAAGGTGAGTGCTGAGGTACTGAGATGTGCTCCATCTCCGGTTATTCTTTTTTTAAAGATTGATTGATTGATTGATTAACTGATTTGAGAGAGAGACAGCATGAGGTGGGAGAGGAGGGGCAGAGGGAGAGGAAGAAGCAGGCTCCCTGCTGAGCAGGGAGCCCGATGCGGGGCTTGATCCCAGAACCCCGGGATTATGACATGAGCCGAAGGCAGATGCCCAACAGCCTGAGCCACCCAGGCATCCCTCTGGTTATATTTTAAAGGAAAAGTCAAAAAGGTCTGCTTATAGATAAGAAGGGGGGTGGGGTTAAGAGAAAGTGAGGAGATCCATTACAAAGTTTTCTACCTGTATGTTCATCTCGATATTGCTTATCATAATCAAAAGTTGGAAATAACTCAAATTGTCTGATAGGGTTTGGGACTGAACAACTGGGAAGACGAAATTAGCATTTATGAGATAGGAAAGCCTATAGAAGGGCAGGCTGGGAGCTTGGGAAATAAGAAACATGGCTGTGGAAAGGCTAGGTTTAAGATGCCTAACAGACATCCAAAAGGGGCCATTAAGTAGACAAGGGGTAGACAAGGCTCATTTTCAGAGTGGGCTGGCCTGCAGATAGGAATTTACAAGGTATCCGTGTTTGAATAGCATTTAAAGATAGGAATCTGCAGATCAACAAGACAGCAAATGGAAAAATGAGCTCTCGTGCCCTGTTGAAGGGTCAAAGAGATAAGGGGGCACCAGAAAAGGAGTGTGAGAAGGGAAGGAAAACCCCAAAGAGTACAGTGTCCTCAAAACCTTGAACCCAAGGATAGAGAGGCTCTCAGAGAAGAGAGTATTCAACTGTGGCAAATGCAGTTGATGGTTAAGTGGGATGAGCACCGAGAATTGACATTGAACCCAGCAACCGGGAGGACACTGGTGACCATGGCAAAGGCAGTGGAGTAAAGTAAGCAGATAATCGGTGTGGATGCAAGTAGAAGTTGGCGTGACCATTCTGGAAAGCATAGTGGCAATATGGAACCAGACTCTTGTAAATGTTCATACCTTTGATCCTGTCATTACTCTTCTAGGATTCTGTCCAAGGAAACCATCAGGGACCCAATAAAAAGCTAATGCACCTATAAGATCATCTCAGGGTTATTTATAATAATAAAAAACTGGAAACAACACAAGTATCTGATAGAATGATTAAATAAAGTAGGCCAAACCCATTCAATGGAATATCATGCAGCCATTCAGTATGAATTCAAATAGTTTTATGACATGTGAAAAATAATCAGATGCTTAAGCAGTGTGTATAAAAGCACGCTGAAAACACATAAGGCATAATCTCAATTTTGTTAAATGTTGTTTATATCTCATGCCTATATTTATGCATAAACAACTCGAAGGAAAATTCACTACATGTTGGTAGTTACAACTGTGTGGCAAGATCATAAGTAATTTTCATTTTTTCTTTACACTTTCCTATTCTTCCCAAATATTCTGTAATGAGCTGATATTATCTTCATAATAATGATTTTCCCTCTCTCTCTTCACACACATACACTTTTTCCCATTACAGCCCTTTCAAGAATCTCAACAGGATTATGCTACCCACTGCCTGCTCTTGGAAAAACTGGGGAGCTGGATAAGTATCTGTGCACATTGTAAGCACTGCTCTGAGCACAGGAAAAGTGTGGGGGGACCATAAGATAGTAAGGGGATGTCAATGGAGATGGCAATGAGAGTACCTCCCAACTCAGGACTGGTATTCCTGACCTGCTCTCTGGAGCAGGAACCCCTGGTGCCCACCTACTCTCCATGCTTTAAACCATCTAGCCCACCTTGCACTGCAGGTTGGATCCGCCCCAGTCTAGCTCTGAACATGGTGTTTCCTCTCTAGAAGAAACTCCAGTACCCTTTACAGGTCATGAAAACTAAGCTTGGCACCTGAGACACTTCACAACAGAGTTCCCATATTGCTCTCAGGCTTGACCATGACAACACAACCATGTGCTCCACCAAATACTCCCGAAAGTTTTGTTCAAATCACTATGCCTTACCCTACACTCCTATCTTGGCTAATGCTACTCTTGAGCCTGGACAGCCCAGCATCCTCTCTGCCCATTCTTTCCTTCAAGGCCCATTTTCATTCCTTCCCTTCCGTGAAGTGTCCTGAATACACCAACAGAATAATCTCTGCATTCCATGAACTCCGTTGGTCAATTTGTTATCACACTGAACTACGATTTCATGTTTAAAATATCTGAAAATTTCAGGGTGCCTGGGTGGCACAGTTGCTTGAGTGTCTGACACTTGGTTTCTGCTCAGATCGTGATCTCAGGGCCATGAGATCGAGTCCCATGTCGGTCTCCAGGCTCAGCATAGAGTCTGCTTGAGATTCTCTCCCTCCCTCTCCCTCTGCTCCTCCTGCTCATGCTTGCGTGTGCTCTCTCTCTAAAATAAATAAATAAATCTTTAAAAAATAAAATATCTGAAAATTTCTAAGTATTTTTATATATTTAAAAACATTAGCTACATTTTGTTTCCCTTGTATTCATCTTACTTGACCACCTAGATATTCCGTTCCTCAAAGGCATAGAGCGTCACTCATTTCACGCTCCAGTTTTCTTTGCTGGGCTCAGGAAAGCACACGCTCAATAAACATCTGATGCATGGCTGAGGGAAGGTCACTCAAGGGTCTCTGAGTTTGCTTGACCAACTATTCAATGCATTGTATTTGTGGCTTACCTGCGCCCTAGCCAGAGAAGCTCGCTCCAACTGAATAAAAGTAGTCAGCAAAACCTTTACTGGAAGCGCTGTGGGCAGCCCGGGCATTACCAGACCCACCTACAGTACTCAGGGCAGCAAACCCCTCTCCACTGCAGTACCTCTTTTGTGGAAATACAGACAAATTTAACACATCGATAGCCATATACTTTTTCAGCAAGGTATTTACTTCCCATATTTTAAAAAAGCAAGTCCAGGGGCGCCTGGGTGGCTCAGACGGTTAAGCGTCTGCCTTCGGCTCAGGTCATGATCCCAGGGTCCTGGGATCGAGTCCCGCATCGGGCTCCCTGCTCAGCGGGAAGCCTGCTTCTGCCTCTGCTTCTCTCTCTCTCTCTCTCTGTCTCTCATGAATAAATAAATAAAATCTTAATAAAAAAAATAAAAAAAATAAAAAAGCAAGTCCACCCCGGGGGGAGAGAAGGAAAAAGAAGTTTCACAATTAAATAATAATAGTAATAATAAAACAAGTCTATAGCATTTGGGTTAGAAGTAATTTTCATTCCTTCTGTTGAATTATTTTTCATGTTTTGTTTTGGTTCCATGCAGGGGCTTTGATTTGCTCCTGTTGTCTTTGCCGCATTAGGAGCACTAAAGAAAGACGCAAACCCGGCTGTGGACTCCTGCCCTCAGAAGGAGCGTGCGGCGACAGGGCTTAGATGGGCAGCAGACGTGGGATCTGGCACAGTGTTGTCACAGGCACAGATAATAACCAGGGGCTTTAGGAGAGGTTTGATAAATATCAAAACAGGTGCATCAAGATCACCCAAAGTGTTTGATGTTGCAAGCAACCGAGTCGCTACTGTGCATGTCTGAGAAGGGGTGGAACCCCAGACTGAAGAGTCACTGCTTCAAATCCCCAAATCACAAAGGCAGAGGCTACAGGAAGAGAGAGAGAAAACAATGCTCACCAGCATGCCTACCGTCTGCCACAGAACAAACCCTAATTCATACGCACTTTGTTACATCTGTGTGGGAAGGACACCCTGAAAGATTCCAGGGTACAAAGGACGGTAAGTGGAAATTAATTGCACAGTACCCATTATGACTAATTTAAGAATTGCAGATTGTCACTGATATACTATTTATTTATTTATTTATTTATTTATTTTTTTTTTTTTTTTTTTTTGAGAGAGAGAATGAGAGACAGAGAGCATGAGAGGGAGGAGGGTCAGAGGGAGAAGCAGGCTCCTCGCCGAGCAGGGAGCCTGATGCGGGACTCGATCCCGGGACTCCAGGACCATGACCTGAGCCGAAGGCAGTTGCTTAACCAACTGAGCCACCCAGGCGCCCCGATATACTATTTATTTAGTGTGCTGCCTTTACTGTTTAATTCAGTGACCATTAAAAAAGTGGGGGGGGGGGGAGGACAAGGGCTTTTGTCAATTCACCTGCTAATCGTATTTTTCCCTTTGGACCTTATTCTTCGTATGAGAAGCCACTGACCTAGGCAATTTTCAGGCACCTAACCCTGGATATTTGGGAAAGATCATTTTAGTTAAGAGGGAAGATGACCCTTAGGTGTGTTATAGGCAGTATCCCATGTCCTGGTCGGGCTGACTCTTCAGTCAAGGGCATCACTGGTAATGCAAGGTCACTGCATTCAGGGAGCACCACCTTGCCCAGTAAGGATGCTGCTCATGTGAACACACGTTAGAGCTCAACTCCCCACGCCCAACTCACTGCCCATACTTCGGAGGGGCAGGAAGGAACTCACATGCAGCTAGATGCTAGATGTGATCAACAATGAACAAGGCAACTTCCCAAGGGAACTTTGGGGCCACTGACCCACATAAGAGCCAGGCTATAATAACTGAGGGCACCTTACAGTCCTTCCCCAGTCCGGGAATTGGCCCAAGGAAAGTGAAAGGGGGTACCAATCCCATTCTCCCAGGAGGGAGACATTCCGCTACGAGAAAGAGAAAACAAAATGGAGCCAGACCACGCAAGGAGCTGCGAGACCCTTGAAGCACTTGGTCTGTGGTTTCTACCCCCATCTCAAGACACCTGTTCTGCATCCCTTCACCGCAGGACAGGCTAAACAGTATCACAGCTCTGAGCTGCATTGAGTTTTATCATTTGCCAAGTCCTTCTACAGATACTCTCTCCTTGATCCTCTCTCTCTCCTCCCTGGGGAAGCCAGGCCAGGTACTATTGCCTACTGTATTCACCTCCTAGTGCCTGGGACAGGTCACCACAAACTTAGTGGCTTAAAACAATATAATTTCGTATGTCACAATTTAGATGTCAAAAGCCCCAAATAGGTCTTGCTGGGCTGAAACCAAGGTGAGAGCAAGGCTCAGCTCTTTTCTGAAAGCTCTGGGGGAGAATCTGTTTTCACGCCTGTTCCAGCCTCTAGAAGCTGGCTGCCCACATTCCTTGGCTCCTGGCCCCTTTTCATCTTCAAAGCCAGCAACGGCCAGGCCAGTCTTTCTCCTGAGGCTTCCCTCTGACTGCTCTCTCCTTCTCTCCCAGGAGCCAAAGACTCCTGTGAGTACAATCATCCATCAGGAGAATCCAGAGTACTCTCCTTATTTTAATGTCTGCTGACTCAACTTCAGCTTGAAGATTTAATTTAAGATCTAATTCATCAGCCGTAATTCCATCTAGACTTTAATCCCCCCATTTGCCATGTGACCTAACACATTCTCAGATTCTGGGGGTGAGGACATCTTTGGGAGGCCAGGATCCTGCCTCTCACCCCCTATCCTATAGGCAAGGAACCACCACAGCAGGCGCTGAGTGACTTACTGGAGGTCACAGCTAGTTACCAAGTGGGAAAACTGGGCTCAAAGTTGGAACTTTACCTCCGGAGTTGAATGCTTCTTGCCGCACTGCCCTTTTCAGGAAGCTCAGTACAAGTGAGCAAGAGGACACAGCAAGGGAATGACAAAGAGTGCGGGCGAGCAAAGGCAGAAAACAGTCAAAGCGTTTAGGGGAAAGGTTTTCCTCCACTGTCCTCTTCCTTTTGTTTTCGTCCTTTCAGCTGCAAATCTGACCCTTTTCTCCCCAAACAAAAGAAACTGTGGCAGTAGGTGTGCTTATTTGCTTCCCGGAGGGGTTTTAAGAGTTCCTGTCAGTTGTTTGGTGATGCTTCCTCTCTTTCCCGACGTGAAGCAGGAGGGGAGGGGGCAGACAGGTAGCAATTTCACCAGGCAGGTCCTCTCCTCTCCGTAATGACCCCTCATCCTGTGCCAGGCGGTCCCCAGGCAGGCAGGAAATGAGAAAGCCACAATCACAGTAATAAACAGAGCGGAGGGCCTCGCAGGGAACAACATAATGAGGAGCCCCAGCTCCTAGGTCGGGGAGGGTGGGCCGAGGCAGGAGAGGAGGAGAGTTGGCGGGGAAGAGGTGGAGGGGCCCGACGGTGGCCGTCCTCTTCCCTCTGTGACTGCTCTGTGTGAGTGTGTGTGTGTGTGTGTGTGTTTTCTTTCCTCAGCGCTCCAAGGAAGAAAACAAACACCACACATCCCCTCACCAACTTCTGTTGTGGTTCAGGATAGCGCAGCACATTTGTCAAAAGGTCCAACTGCCACTTCTAATTCCAAGGCTTCGCAAAGGATCCACCCCTATGGTGATTGAGATTAATTGCTTCTCATTAAGAGCCAATAAACAAACTGCATTCAGGAGCTCGGCTCCTCCTCAGCCCACTGTTGCAGGGTATAATTGCCCAGAGGGAAAGCAGAGGCACCAGAGAGTTGTCAAACGTAATTTATAGGGTTTTAAGATCTAATCATTTTCTATAATATTAGATTAAATGACAGTCTATATTAAAGAGGAAATTACATTTCACCTTGCTTTCTTCACTTTTCCCTCCTTTTCTAGCTAGGGTTTTCAAAAAGCTCTCATCCCACAGCAAAGGGCCAGAAAACGTCCTTGACAATGTACTTGAAAAGGATCAGCCAAGGGATTTTCCTGCACCCAGCAGTCTGTCTAGAGAAGCCGGACAAGAGATAAATGGGAACACACCCTTAGCTAAGCCATCTCTATCCAGGAACTCACAGAGTCCCTCCCTCCTTCCTTCAGCCAGAGCTGTGTCATCTTAGCCCCTGACCACATTCACCACAGCTCCAGGAGTATTTATTTTGGTGTTTATGAGGTAAAAAGAGTCCCGGAACGAACATCTTACAAAATCTCATCCCCTTTAGATTTGGAATCCAACAGAACTTGTTTTTGTTTTTGTTTTTTATTTAGTCAGTCAGCCATGGTGCCAATCAGTTCATCACATTCACTTATGGAGACTCTATGTGCCAGATTCTAGAACAGGTATGGGGGACACAAGAGTGAGTAAGAGTCATAGCCCCTTTCCATTTATTAGCTCATTTATTAGGCAAACCTTCAGTTTTTCTCTGGGGGAAAAAAAATGGAATTATGCCCACCCTCAACACGGTGGTGGGTTTAGAAAAGATGAGAGAGCAGTAATGTGTGGAAACCTCCTGACATATATTGGCATTTGGCAAATGTCAGGGCCTTTCTTTCCCACCTGCTCCCCAAGACATTTGAGAACAGATGTTCTCATCTGAGATGGGGGGCAAAAACAGACAATCCATTTCGGGAAGGAGAGGGGTCACTTAGGTTGCACAGCTGAGATGTGTGAAGCAAAAACCAAAAATGTAAAAATCGATGGCCACTGTGGTAGAAGGAGGTGTCCAACCTCCGAAGCGCCAGGAAGGAACAGGGGGGCAGCCATGCTTGGCATCTTCAGTGGCAGAGTACAGAGAACCAGTTCTTGAGCCTGGAGTTCACAGTGCTTCACTCACCAGTTCCAACGGAACTTTCCAAGCCCATGCCCCCAGAGTGCCTAACTCTTGAAAAGGATTGCCCAGTTCACTGCTCCTCAGGCATTCTGCTGCCCCACCCCGAAGCCACAGCTGAGGCCATCCCTCTTCCTGCAATGTTCTGCTTTGCACTCTGTACACCTAAACCCGATCTGTCGTTTAAGGCCATACCAAAAGTCCTCTAAGAAAGCTCTTAGAGGACTAAGAAAGCTCTAGATTCCTCCCTCTTCACTCTGTAGTGCTTTGTAGAGCTTACAACTAGCTGCTTAAATTACAGTAAAACTGTAAGCTTTTTCATGCAGAGAGAGATTTCCCCTCATCCACTTTAGTCCCCCACAGAGTCCAATTTAGTATCTTACAAAGTGAGCTCAGAAGACCTACTGCTCTACCCCATGAGGCCTGCATTCATGACCTGCCTGAAGAAGCAGCCCTTGCTGCACCTACAGAACTCTCAAATGAGGGAAAGGAGTCTGGCAGAGCCCCAAAATGGCTCGTAAGATTTCTCCTCACAGGGGGCGCTAGTCACCTCTGTTCTCACCGCACTTACTGGCCCAAGCAAGCCATACAGACAAGCCTGCTCCTATTGAGGGGAGGTGTACCATCCTCCCACGGAAGAACCCTGATGGCAGGGCGGAGGTAAGGGATATTTTATACAAGCAATATACTCAAATTCCACCCCTACATATGCATTCAAATGAATTGAAAACAGATATTCAAATACACGTACATTCATGTTCACAGTAGCACTACTCAAAATGTGGCCAAAACACGTGGAAACAGCCCAAACATTCATCAACAGATCAATGGATCAATGAATTATGGGACATACACATGGAGCATTATTCAGCCACAAAAAAGAACAAAATACGGATACATGCTACAATATGGAGGGACTTGGGAAACATGCTAAGACAAAGAAGCCAGTCACAAAGGTCACATATTCTATGACTGCATCTATATGAAATGCCCAGAAGAGGTAAAGCCATAGAGACAGAAAACAGACTGGTGGCTGCCAGGAGCTGGGAGAGGTGACTGCTTAATGGTTCTGGGCTCTCTCTTTAGGGTGATGACCGTGTTCTGGAACTAGACAGAGGTGGTGGTTGTACAACGTTGTTAATGGACTAAATGCCACTGAATCGTTCCCTTAAAGTGACTAATTTTACATTATGTGAATTATACCTCAATAAAAAAAGAAAATAAGAGAGTTGTGGCCAGAACTGGTCAGCTTCTGCCTCTCCCTTGCTTGCCAAGAAAAACTAGGATGACAATATCAAGCTAAAGATGTTAGTAAGCACCAGACTAATTCCCACCTTGCTTGCACAGTGATACTGCTGTAAATCGCTCTGCTGAATGGAAAATGATAATAATACAGTTGGTCTAAACAGGTACCACAGACCACCACCATCAGGATAGCCGGAACAGCTGCACGAACCTCACAGTCAGCTACTGGCTAGTTGAGTCTCCTTACTGATCTGCGTGGCTCTCATGACTCCCCCATTCCAGCTGGGCTGCAATCCACATGTCCTGCTGATGGAAGCCACCGTTCCAGGTGGATTCCCCTTCCCAGCAACAAATCCTATTCTAATTGCCTCAAGCCTCCTCTTCTTATTTCTTAAAAATTAGCATTACCAACAGGTTTAATCCCCAAGCAGAGGCGCCTCGTGCCTAAACGCCATGCTTGGATGCTCTCATTTTAAAAGATGGTATACAGGCACTTGCTTTATCTACAGCTTCATGAAGCATGTGTGATAAAAGTACCTCACCCATACGGCTTTTTAATACCATGGCAGTCCATTCAATTCAATCTCATAAAATCCAAGCAATATTTAAGTGTTAAAGGTGACTTTCACTATGATATTTATTATTGGATAATGAAAAATGGGACACGTAGCCTTCAAAACTCCAGGCAATGAAGTGAACCACATCTCCTCTAAGCTTTTAATAATAAGACCACCATATTTTTTGGAAGTGACACAAATCCCCAGAGTCCCTTTTGAGATTCCCTCTTGGCAACATGAGTTTTCTTAAGAGTTTTTTGTGTGTTTTTGCTTCTTAGTGACCAAATCCCTTATCAGTTGGGGGAAAATCACTTAGTTAAATATCTGGACCTGTCTCCTCTATCAGACTGGAATTTTTTTTTTTTTTTAAGATTTTATTTATTTGCAAGAGAGAGAATGAGAGAGAGCATGAGAGGGAGGAGGGTCAGAGGGAGAAGCAGACTCCCTGCCGAGCAGGGAGCCCGATGCAGGACTCGATCCAGGGACTCCAGGATCATGACCTGAGCCGAAAGCAGTCGCCCAACCAACTGAGCCACCCAGGCGCCCCAGACTGGAAATTTTTAAGGGCAACCTTGCCCTTCCCATATGACCAAGAGTTAGTTCCCCAAGATTCTTGGTCTCCCCTTGTGATAGATATTCCTAGAGAACCCAATATAGAAAGCTACCAGAACACAGTAGAAATTTACTCTGTCACTATTCCTAACTCTGGATCTTCTTGGGTCCAACGTCTTCTTGTTAGTATCCAGCTACTGTGCTTGGTGCCACTCACTGCTGAGTGTGTCTGTGTCCTTAGCAGACTGTGACATCTCTGAGAACATGGACTGTATCTGATTCATCACTCTTACCCCCGGCATTCAGCACAGTATCTGGTACACTGCACGTGTTAACAGATATGTCGGAGGGAAATAATAGCTAGCTAACTCTGAGAAAACTAGTACAGAGCAAGCTCATCCATCCCAACGATTTCAATATGGCACAGGAGAAATCCGGCCATCTTCCTAAAATCCCACAGTTATCATTGATCTCACTGTTAGTCAGTAGCGGCACCTTGGAAAAGACCATCGGAATCACCTGAAAAGCTTGCTAACCACTGTGCCTTCCTACCTCAGACATCTTGGCTTGGAATTTCTGCCTCAGGGAGAAGGAACCGTTGCCTCTAACAAGCACTGAGATTATTCTAACAAATACCCGAGTGTGAGCATCACACCTGTGAGGTATTTGCAGCAAGAAAACAATTCTTCTCTAGTTCCTTGCAGACTGGAAATAAAACTGTTAGTGCCTGATAGTCCTCCATCAAGGATGTGGCCGTGGAGGGTTTGAAGGACTCATACAAGTAAAATGGACTGTGAAATGTAGATGCAGCCTTTGCCATGATGGGTCCGTTTCCTTGGGCTCAAGAGGAAATCAAGGACTGCAGGAGAGAATATTGGGTCCCGCGTGCCACTGGGACAGAACTAATTACAAGGGAATCAGGGCACCATTTGTTAATATCCTTCTTTGAATCACCTTTAACCCCTCTGCCATCAGAGGTGGGGTCCCCAAATACTCCTTTTGTAAAACTTGCATAACTACACACTAAGTCCCCAGAAGGTGTGTGTCTTTCCCCCTAAAGAGCTACATTTTAGGCTTTCTGAACATCACCTATTTACTCGTACCATGGTTGGAAAGTAATTAGCATCAACCGTGGAGCAACAAGCTGCTGCTTTCAGATTCTACATTTAGATTCCAGAACAGAAATGAGCAGGAATTAGCCATTCTCTTTCCTCATTAATAGGCAAGCGTTGCCATTCCTGCTAGTTTACAACATGTTAACATCACTCTAGCTACTCCCTGGCTGTTGTGCCTAGCTTAAGGTGATATCAAAGGGAAGTAAGTAAAAGTATTTGTTGTCAGTGTGTGCATGCATTTAGGCTAGGGAGGTAAGCATGTGCAGAAGGAAACTTGAGACTGCTCAGAAAAGAACACGCACAGCTCTCCACTGAGTCCCACAGTGGAAAATGGAAGGCCCCTCAGCATTTGGTCCTGTACGATGAGTGAATGCAAACCCCAAGGATCCTAGACATCTAGACCAGGGAGGGCTAATTTAAGACTAAAGGGAGCAAAGATACAGTTTCGAGCAGTGTGTCTCAAACTCCTATACGTTCATCAATCACCAAAAATCTTACTAAAATACAGATTCTGATTCTACAGGTGTGGTGAGAGGTGTGAGATTCTGCGCTTGTAACAAGCTCCTAAGTTAAGCCCATGCGGTCCCCTGCAGACCACACTTTGAGTAACAAGGCCTTAGAGTGATACAGACTATGAGACATGGCTCTTGTCCTACCGTGGTTCCCAAACTTTCATGGGCATCAAAACCACCACCAAAGGGGCTTATTTAACCACAGATTTCTGGGCCCTACCCTACAGTGTCTGATTCAAGAAATCTGGGGTGGGTCTGAGAATTCACGTTTTTAATGAGTTCTTAAGTGATGTATGAGCTGCTGGTTCAGGAACCACATCTGAGAAACACTGGTGTAGTAGAAGGACACCAGACATGGCACCAGGCAGAAGTGGATTCAGATCTCACAGTGGGCTAACCTGCGCAGCTCTCTGAACCTGGTGTAAATGGAGATAATAAAATCTACTGGTTGGTTGGTTGGTTGGGTTAGGTGCAGGTTAAATAAGATAATGTATATACAGGGGGCACCTGGGTGGCTCAGTTGGTTAGGCATCTGACTCTTGTTTTTGGTTCAGGTTGTGACCTTGGGGTTGTGGAATCGAGCCCTGTGTGGGGTGCCACACTCAGCAGGGAGTCTGCTTCTCTCCCTCTCCCTCTGCCACTCCCTCCGATCAAGTGCTCACTCCTCTCACTCTCTCTCTCAAATAAATAAATCTTTAAAAAGAGATATGTATATGAAGTATTTAGCACAACTTCTTAGGATCTCAAAAATGGACAATAATGAGCTTCCTTGCTATTATCAAGATTAGCCAAAATGAAGAATGGCTGAATTACAAGAATACCTGTCCAGGATTCCATAATCATGAATCTGTGTGTTGTGTCTGCTTTGATTTGCCCATCTCTGACCTCCACCTTTGATACATGGACTGGCAGGTAAACCTGACTGCCCAGTACTTACTTGAGTCTTACATGTGCCAGGCAGTGTGAAAGGTTAATCTGAAACTGGGAACGGATCAAGATGGCTTCTGCCCTCGAGAAACTTACAATCTTCAAAGGAAGTTATGTGCTCGACACTTCATAGGGAACATATAAACAGCATTAGTGAAGACAAACAAAGAAATTATCTGTAAGTAGGAAAGATAACCAGAAAATATAAATATATTGGCAGTGCCCACTAGAGATATCTGAAGGGCTCTGTAATAGGAATGATCATTCCTCTAGAAACAGGAAGGTCAAAAAGTAGTCTTTCTTCAAAAAAAAAAAAAAAGTATTCAACTTGAGATGGTCCTGTTATAACATTGCTTTGCTGAAATCATTTATATTCAGAACTCAGATTTTTAGTTACAAGACCACTGAGAGAATAAGGTTTCACATTTAGTGTGCATAAGATCACCTGGAAATCTTGACAGAACACTCAAAATCCATGCTCCTTGCTCTGGAGATGCTGAATCTGGAATTCTGTGCTGCAGATCTCTACCTCCTTCCCCCACCACCGCCCCCCGCCCCACCCCGCCACTGCCCTTTTCTTCTAAGACAGCATTTCCCCAGTCTGAGCCAAAGAAAAATGTTGCTTTTCCCCAAGCCACTTGGACTAGCCCTCCTATTCAAATGGAAATTTCTAGCAGGTTTTCTCCAAAACCAATTTATGAAACATGTTTATAACTAAACCAGATCTATAAAAATAGCCTTAAAATCATAATTACAATCCTATAATAGCTAATATTCCTAGCTCTTGCTATGACCCAAGCTGTATGCTAAGAACTGTTTACACGCAGCACTTCATTTAACCCTCACAAGGACCCCATGCATTAGGACTCTTTACTTTAACCAATGGTTCAGAGGAAGGTCCCGCGAGGCAGAGAAACATAACCCAAGATCTAGTAAGTAATATCACAGGAACTAAAATCCGTTATTTCTAACCCCCAAACTCACTATTGTGTACTATCCTAAAATTAGCAATTTCTTCTTCTTTTTTTTTTTTTCATCAAAACAGGCAATTGGCAGTATCTCATTGGTTGTGGGTAGTGATCACACATGGTTTCATTCCAGAGGGTGACATTTTACAAAGGACCTTGAATGGGGTAGAAAGTTCACAGGAAAGCAGCAGAAGGGGGTGACATAGAGGGGAACAGAGCTGTAAAGGTGGACGTGCTCAGAGGAGTCCTACTCTGCCCGCTGCTACCCTTTATTTTTGCTCAGCCGTCACCTGATCCTGGTTTCTACCTCTGCATCTTAGATGGATGTTTCCTGTGACTCACCAGACACCTGCACCAGTGGGCACGTGCAGCTTGAACAAAAACTGAAGAAATTGAACTCGTGTAAATCGAATCTTATTCCTCTACTGACTCATTACCGTTTCACTTCAAATTGATATTCAATGTGCAATTTAAAGTTTCTCTCCTTTTAGTTCTCCGCCAAGTAGCTAATGATCTGCAAATGAACAGTGAAATACACCAAGGAACTGACCAATAAATTCACTATTCTCTCCACCTTGCCCTCCTCAGTAGGCCTAGGAATTCAAAGCCTACATATTTTACAATTCAAATGTTTATGGAGTGGGTTTTCTTAAAGGGAATACAAATTTAAACATGCACTTAGCTCTATTCAACAAGCCACAATGAACAAAGATCCAAAACCTGGACCAAGCCAGATCGCTGCCCTAAGATCTCTTTATTACCTACCTATGCAAAGGAAAATAGAATATATTTATGAAATGCTGCAAAGAGGTTCCAAGAGACAGCATCGAATTTCCTAAGAAGTAAAAGATGGAAGCCACATTTAACTTCTTTTTCTTAATACTCCACATGCTGAACTCATAAGAGAAAGCCTTCTCTGTTAAAGCGTTTCACTCTCTTACTGAGAGAAATAATTCAGCGTGTCTATCATTCTCCTGAACTGCCAATTCGAACTAAAAGCCTAACTTGCCAGGCTTCAGCTACATTCAAAACTATTCTGCTTCCCCTATGGCATATAAGCAAAAAAGCTCCTTCCACCACCTGGGTCTCCCCACTGATGCCCAAACACAAACATAGTATCTGTGGAGAACATAGCAATTTAAAGACAAAGTGAACATAGCAATTTTAAATAAAGCCAACTCTCAATTTTCTGCCTCTGGAGTGAGGCAAAGATTATGTATGCTAAAGGGATCTACTGATTTCTGTAAACACGGGAGAAAAAATAAACTGGGCTTCTACTGTCAAAGCTTGGTTATTCATACCATAGAGATGACCTGGAGGGCTGTGGAATCCCAAATAGTGACTAACCAAAGCAATTCTTTCCTTTATATCCTGGATGGTGGTCTTTTCTGCAACAAATTAGCTTGAATTAGGTTGGGCTACAATTCGCATGATTTCACAGTCCTTGACAAAGTAAGTAATATTTAATGATGGCTGGGAGGGATGAGGGTGGTTCTCCCATGGGGCTGGGAGAACAGTGGCCAATAACTAGATACTTCCCCCAGAGACGCCATCGTGATCCATCAACATTGGGATAAACAGCGTGCTGGGTTTACAGTTGTCTATCCAGTTTGATAACCCCTAAGAAGAGGAACATCCCATCTTCACTCCTTCACATCCTGTGTGTTCTCCCTCTTGAGGAGCTCCCTTTCATTTAGGACTCTTCCTTTGAGCACATAAGGCATGTCAGGGTCAAAGAAAAGGGAGCCGCTGATAGACTTCAAATCAGAAAGCCAACAACATGAGGGCAGGGCTCTATCTGGGTTTTAGCTACTGTGTCCCCAGGGCCTGGCACCCTGAAGATGCCATGAAATGAATTGCTCCATGTACAAACTCAGTTCCCAGCTGGACCACTTCTCTCATGAGAAGTTCCTCATTTCATTCCTTTCCACCTACCCCGCCCCACTGCCCATTTCTCTATAATCACCCCTATATTCCACCCAGTCTTTCATGCCCAACTAGATGCCTATGTTATATGTGAGGCTGGGTTCCCAGCTCCCTGATATTGGTTTCTCCATTCTTGCAGGAAGCACCCACATCAGAATTTATTGGTAATAACTCACTAATTTGGTAAAGCCCTCATTTCTGTGCTTTGTAGGCTATTCTCTGCAACCTCTGTCAGGCTCAGTGGAACCCTGTGGCCAAGCTACCAACCCTCTGGGGGAAAGCAAAACCCAGGGGCACTCAAGATACGGCCCAGCAGGGATCAGTATCCCGAAACAGTCGGAGAAGTAGACGTGTAGTTGAGAAAAGCATGAAGGTTGTATATATGTTGTCTGTTCCTCAATGCCAAGCCCATTCTTAGCCCTGCTGGGAGTCCTCTATAAAGAGTCCCTTAAACATCCTCATTCATTTTTACAGTGACAAAAATAGCTCTGGTGTCCTGACAAAGGTGATTTTGTTATTTGAGTGCTTATGTCCAAGGTTGATAAAAGCCATACAAGCCAGTACTGGGTCAGGAGGTGGGCCCTTGGAAGCATTGCCTTTCTCTGAGTCCATAGGGATGGCGTATTACTGCCACAGAGGTCAGCCTCAACATCCACAAAGGGGTCACACCTGTGTGTTGGCAGAGTCTTTGTGCTTTTGAACATATTGAGCGTCCCTCAAGAGGAAAGAGAATGAGCCTCTTCTCTCTAAATCCCAGCATTTTCTGAGTTTCCCTCCATCCTAAATGGAGTATGGGATTCCTAATGGTATTAGCCCTTCTTTCTAGTATCCATGGAGACAAAGCTATTGTTGCCCAACCTGCATGAACTACAGCAGGCATGGATCTTACTGCTGATCTCTGCCATAGAACCTTCTTTGGTCAAAGTGCACCTCTTTCCAACAGAGTCCTTCCTTGGTCAATCACATTTTCCCTCCTGCAAGGAGAAACAGGAAAAGTATGGGGCAATGAGGATGGGGGTAACAGATTAGAACAGGCAACAGTGCTAATTTTTATAGGACACATGACTGCTTTTTCTGGGACGGGAGCTGTCATGCCTGGGATTGCAAACAACCCCATCTTGCTACTCCCAGAGGTAAGTTTAGCTTTAGCACAGACTCACCCCCTGCTGTCCCCACTGCTGGTACATGTACCTTCCTATAAGCCCACCCCAAGGAACAGACTGGGAGCTCAGAGGGAATGAGGGCTCCTGGTTTTTTGTTGTTGTTGTTTTTTGTTGTTGTTTTTGTTTTTGATGTTGCTGTTCTGTTTTGTTTTTTGTTTTTTTAGTAGGACTTAAAAATTGGTTCCCATGAAGAAGGAGAAGAGGAAAGAGAATGTCTCAGTTAAGTTGGTACCCACTAGGGAGGGTGGGGAGCAGGTGAGAAGCACAGAACTGGGCACTCCCTGAACACTCTCTACCAGTAGGAATGGGGCTTCTGATTTCTTTTGAAACCATGGAGTCAGCAAGTCAGCAAGGCTACCAACCGGTAGGCAACTTCATGTCAAAGCAAAAGATGGGTCCTAGCATTTGTAGAGTTTTGGAAAGAGAAATATCAAAGCCCCTGCAATGGTCTGATGATGACAAAGCGTTATCAAACAGTTTTGGTTTCTGCTGATAAAGTGTATACAGCTACCTCCACAATAACTACACACAACCCTGGGAGAGAGAGAGAGAGACAGCGTGAGCCAGACAGGGAGCAATGTGGCTGGAGCTCACTGAGAGACTGTGAAAATGGGACCCCAAAGGAAGAGACAGGAAACTGAGCACTGCAAGAAGGAAGATCTGTATTTGTGACTCTACCGTCAGTCCCCTACAGGTATCATCAACAGCTCCACAGCCCCTCCTTAGCCAGTACTCATAGCTGTGAGATATTCTATGTGTTTGTCACTATGCAAAGCACTTTCATGGATTATCTTGTTTGATACTCAATAACACCCTAGAGGGCAAGCATTAATATTACTCCCATTTTAGAGATAAGAAAAGTGTAGAGGCCAAGGGCAGGCACCCCAAGACAGGCTACTTTAGCATGCAGATATGCTGAGCTGAAAACAATCAAGGACCAAAAGACTCAGGAAGAAACTTTGACCCACCCCCACAAATGCCTGAAAGAATTTAGACAGAGGACCTGCTCTAGGAAGAAAGCTATCACCACAACTAAATACATTCTAATATGAACTAGATGTGCCAGGGAGGAACCTAGGAAGGCCTGCTTGATCAAAGTCCTCCCAATGTCCTATTGTTTCTGAGTGGCACAGCAAACATTCATTTACCAAACAATTACTCTTTTTCATCTTCCTGTAAATCGCATTTCTTCTCTTTGAAGTCCCAGACCCCTACCTCCTTCTCCTTAATTCAAAATGACATATATACGTCATTAAGCCTGTCTTTGGAATCTCACGTCTATGTGGATTCCCCCTATATACAAAACTAAATTTTACTTTCTTCTGTTAATCTGTCTCATATCAATTTCATTCCTAGTCCAGTTAGAAGAATCTCAGAAGGCAGAGGGAAATTACTTCCTCCTCCACAATACTAAAGTTTTCAGAACTCAACCCACTCACTCTAAATAACACTGTTAATAAGTAGTAGAGCCTAGAACTCAGGTCTGCCTGAAGCCAATGTGGGGGCTCTTAAAAACCACAGAAATGGGTGCCTGGTGGCTCAGCACGTTGAGTGTCAGACTCTTTGATTTCATCTCAGGTCATGATCTCAGGGTCGTGAAACAGCTCCGCACTGGGCTCCAGGCTCAGCTCGGAGTCTGCTTGAGTTTCTCTCTCTCTCTGCCCTTCCCCCTACTCGTGCATGCTATAAATAAATAAATAAACAAACAAATAAATAAAACCTTAAAACACACACATCAACAGCCACAAGATGGCAACCACCTAAGTCAAAATCCATTCCCATAGTACCCTGAAGGGTCAACCATGTCATCCCTACTTCCCCAACATGACTGAGGACATGCTGGTCTGAAGACAGAGCACAGCATAGAGCAAACACTTTTTTTTTTTTTTAGTGTGTGTACATGTGTGTGGTTATTTTTGTGAAACAACTATGTGAGGCTTGAATACAGCAGTCATGGCCCCCTTTTAAATCAAGGCACTTTCTTATCTTTACAAAATAATGTAAACAATGCATGAAAGTCAAAATACATAAAGTTCACAAATCATAAAGACACAGCCTCATATATTTTTACAGGTGAGTGTGCCTGTGCATTCACTTTTGACATAAAGAAAAAGGACATTAAGCAGCATCTCAGAAACCTACTTTGCGTCCCTTTTCTCCCAAAAGTAACCACTATTCTTTCTTCTTTCAACATTGACTAGTTCTGACTATTCTAAAATGCAGTATCAACAGAGCCATACAGCATATTACTTTTTTGTCTTGCCTGTATAGCTCCACATTCTATGAGATTAATCCATCTTGTCACTTGCTTTAGCAGTGATTCATTCTTTTTCTTTAATGTATGGTATTCTGTCGTATGAACAGTCTACAATTTATTTATCCATTTTACTACTGATAGACATTTAGGTTGGTTCCAGATTGTGGCTTTTACTGTTATGAACATTCTTCTGCATGCCATGTGGTGCACATACACATGCATTTCTGTATGATACATACCTCAGAGTAGAATTGGTGGGTTATGGGCCCTGTGTATGCTCAGTTTTAGTAGATATTGCCAGTTTTTCAAAATGGTTATAATAGTTTACATCCCTTTCAGCAGTGTATGGAAGTTCCAGTTGCTTCACATCCTAGCCAACACTCAATATTGTCTTTTTCATTTTAGCTAACATGTTGGTTATATAAAGGCATCTCAGAGTGGTTTTATGTTGCGTTTCCCAATGACTCATCAGCATGTTTTCATGTGTTTATGAACATTTATATATCTTCTTTGGTGAAAAGTCAGTTCAAATCTTTTGCCCATTTTTCTATTAAGTTGTCAGTCTTTTTTAAATGACTTTAGGAGTTCTTTATATATTTTATATACAAGTCCTTTGTCATATATATGTATTACAAATATCATCTCTTATCAAGTAGCTTGTTGTTTTACTCTTATAATGCTTTTGTTGAATAGAGCCTATGTAAGAAATCTTTGCCAATCCAGAAGACTATTTCTGATGTTCTTTTGGGGAAGCTTTATGGTTTTCACTTTCATATATCTATCTGTAATACATCAGGAATGCTTTTGTGTAGAGAGTGAAACAAGAGTTGAGAATCTTTTTAAAAATATATAAGGATATTCAGTAGATTAAGTTATATTTTTTAAAAGATCACCTTTTTATCACCACATTTCAATGTTACTTTTGTTATAAATCAAGCAAGCATATATATGTTGTGTGTGTGTGTGTACATACACACATCTACTCTGGGCTTTATTCCACTGCTCTATTTTTCTAGCTTTGTGCTAATACCATGCTATCTTAATTATTGCAGTTTGAAATAAGTCTGGATATCTGGTGGTGTAATTCTTTTTTTTTTTTTTCAAGATTGTCTTATATATTCTTGGCCCTTCATATTTTTCAATAAATTTTAGAATCAACTTGTCAAATTCCACAGAAAATATCTGCTGAAATTTTTATTGGGATTGTTTGACTTAGTGTGGGAGAGAATTAACATGTTTACAATATTGTTTCTATCCATAAGCATTGTTTTCTCTCCAATTTATTTAGGCCTTCTTTAATTTCTCTCAGCAATGTTTTGTAGTCTTCTGTACTGGGGCCTTCCTCACTGTTTATTACTCTATTATGTTATTATATTGCCTATATATTTATCACATATTATCTGATGCCATTATAAGAATAATTTCATATCTTTTTAATTTTATATTTGCTCATTACAACCACAGAGACATATTTTTTTATATATTGACATTGTATCCAATGACCTTGTTATAATCACTTACTAATTCTACTGGTTTGCAGACTCTCTTGAATTTTCCACATAATTATGTTATCATTTCTCTCCGATCCTTATACATTTTATTTCTTCCATGCATTTTGCACACTGCCTAGAACCTTCATTATAATGCCGAATAAAAGAGAAGATAGTAGACATCTTCATCCAGTTCCCAATCTTAGAGAAAAACATTCAAAATTTCACCATTAAGTGTGATGTCTGTTGTAGGTATTTTTCAAAACTGTATTTTGTCATAGTAAGGAAGGTCTGTTCTTTTCTGATTAACTAACAATTATTACCACAACGGATGTTGAGTATTATCAAATATTTGTTCTGTATCAGTTGAGATTATCATGATTTTCTCCTTTATTTTGTAACTGTGTTAAATTATATCTGTTTTTTAATATTAAAGTAACCTTGCAATAACCTTCCTGAAATAAACCCAATTTAGTTATGACGTATTATCCTTTTTATATTTTGCTGGCTTGAATTATTTAATGTTCTGTTAAGGATTTCTGCATCTATGTTCATGGCAGGAATTAACAGGTAATTTTTATTTCTTTTAATGTCATTCTCAGGCTTTGGTATCAAGGTTATGCTGTCCTCATAATGAGTTGGAAAGTCTTCCCCTCTTTTTTATTCTCTGAAGAATTCTCTAAGACATGTGTTATTTTTTTTCTCCCTAACATTTGGAAGAATTCACTGGTAAGACCATCTGGGCCTGGTGACTTCCTTGTAGGAAGATTTTTAAATACAAATTCAGTTTCTCTAATAGATACTGGACTCTTCAAATTTTCAGTATTCAAAATATTTCAACAGTTGCTCTAGAAGCTACGGCATTAGCCTCATAGCAGTCCTTGGGAAATGCTATAACATGCTCCACTGGGAAGGTTCCACCCATGATTCTCCTGCCACAGTTCTCATCTTTGAGACAGATCTCCTTAATCCTCATCCTTTATCCACATTGCCACTCTGATGAATGCAAGATTTTTTTCATTGAAAAAAAGACAACCCCTGTCCCTATAGCAGAGTGATTTATTGAGAATTTAACACAGCAGAATACACTATTAAGACATAAAATTTTGTCTTCTTTCTCAATGCTTCAGACTAATCAGCCTGAAACAAAAGTAAGGTCCCAATTCCCCACACAAGCCCTGCCAGACAGGCAGCTAGGTCTTTGTTTGCAAGGACTAGACTCTCCTCTCTCCCAGTGGGAATATTACAACTTTTTTTGCTACTTTGTTTCAGAGCCAGAGAAAGAAAAGAAAAAAGCTTGTACTTGGAAACCAACCCTAAAATCATCTTTGCTTTCTTCTCCAAAGTCTATACCAGTCCAGGGAAGTTAGCCAGATTGTCTAAGTTTTGGTGCTCTGGCTGAAAAGAGCAGAGTCCAAGTCCTTAGAGTCTTATTCAATAGCAGTAAGAAGGGTTGAGGTTCTCTGAGTCTGATCAGTGTCATCCGGAGTGGCAGAAATGCAAATGAGGGTGGTTATGAGTGCCCATGTAAACTGTGAACAAAGTTGGTGGCCTTAAGAACCCTAGAGAAGGTGGGTACAGCCCAACTCAACACGGAGGGAGTAGAGATGTTCTTCAAAGTTAGCTACTTCTGCATGGATCAGACAGACACTTGTCCAGGGCCAAGTGTAGTGAAGAGCATCACCATATGAGGTCAAAGATGTTCTCATTCTTCCCTGGATTATCTAAAATCCAGCATTTTTGCATGATCTGAGAGAGACAGTCAGAAAGAATAACCGCTATGTATTGGGTCAGTAAGTCCAGTGATGAAGGGCTTGATCTCCCAGTATCTTTTTTCATTTTCAACAGGAAAAAATAAGATTTTTTTTTTTTAAATGTGGCTTACAATCCACCCTCTGAGTGTTGTGAAGCAAGAGAAATCCGTGTCCACATCTCTTTGGACATTCTAGAATAGGGTCAGGATGAAACCCCACAAGGAAATTAGGTTTTAAGGAGATGAGGGCAGGCACTCCACAGAACCTCAAAGACAGTTTGGCTTGCCTTAATGTCCCTCTTTCTGCCATGATACTTCCGCCCAGAGAACAGAAAATAGCCCCATAAAACTCCAATATGCAGGAGTATCAAGTCCAAGGGGATACTCTTAAGGATTTTAGGAGAAGTAGTGGCAGGAACATAATATGGAGTTCAGATAGTTCACTGCTTTGATTGGGTATTTTCTGGGCCATTGTCAGTTAATAATTGCTTCTTGATTTTAGCTTTGTTGAAATGAATGTCAACCCGGCGCCAAGCACTGTGTTAGGTACCAGGAAGCCTGAACAGATAATGCATGGTTCTAGCCCTAGGACATCCAATGTTTAGCAGGGGAGACAGAAACATAAATGGCTGAGCTGCAGGGAGATACATGCTAGACAGAAGATAAACAGAATGCTGTAAAAGCACCAAGGAGGGAGCCATCAATTCCACCATAAATGTCCCCCTTCCTCGGCTCTCTCCTCCTAGCAGAAGGTGCTAGGCTCTGGATTCTGGCAGAGGATGCTGGAGGAAGACTATAAGCTATTACAGCTGGAAGCCATTAGTCCTGTTGCAATGACAGGAGAAGCCAGCAGAATGCTGAACACAGAAGGTGAGTCCAGGATGGAACAGCCAAACTCAGGTGCCATCTGGACCAGGAAAGCAGAGCTAGGAAGCTGGGATAAAACCTGAAGCAAAAGCCCTCTTCGTTCATTAGCCCTCCACAGGCCTTGCCCAGGGACAGCCTGAGAACCATCGACAGGTGGCTAAGATCCAACTACCCTGGAATAGCCTTGAACACCTGCACCATGGTTTCCCTCCAAAAAAGCAACAAGGATATTGTGCTCCGAAAGCCTGCAACACGGTGCACCAGGCACGACAATGGGTACAAGAATGGGAAAAACTCAGTGCCTGTCCCAAGAGAGCAAGCCATATTTCTACTGACAGAAATGTCAAAAGATAATATGCAAGGTGGGAGAAAACGCTGAGCCGAGTTGATCAGTAAAAGCCTCTTAGAGGAGATGACCTCTGCATGGGAACCCCAAGATGGTTAGAATTCAGGTAGCAGAGAGAGAATGGGAAGGACCATTGCAAGAAGTCACCATGAGTATAAGCACAGGAGCTGCCTGGGAGCAGAAAGGGAACTTGGTGTGTCTGAATCCTATAAAGATACGGGAGTATAAGGGAGATGAGGCAGGAGAAAATATCTGGTGCAGTTTACAGGGGAGCTTTAGCCTTCTGCTATGGCGTCTGGCCTGAATCCTGAAGACAATAGGCACTTGCCGGCAGATTTTGAGCAGGGTAGGGACTGCATACAAGCAAATTATCTCATATAACACTTCTCCCCAAAAAAACACTCCTCCCCAACCAATAAAGCCCATTCAATTGGAAGATGTCAAAGCACAGACTAGTCTCGGGTTATAAATCTACCTGCCAACTAAGTGAGGGCCAGATCAGCCTGAGAAAGTTTGGGTCTCTGTACTCTACTTGTTTTCCAGGCAAAAACTGAAGTCACGAACAACAGTAGACAGAGAGGCAGGCTGAGGTTGAATGGGCTCCCGATGCAGAGAAAGCCCTGGAAGTACAGAAAACACATTAGACTGCAGCGAAATGAAAGGGAGAGACCGGAGTCCAAACTCTGCCAACCAGTCATCCTTCACCGGGTCAAGCGTCTACCGCTTGGCTGGCTTCCATCCCCACTGGCACCTGAATGCAAACCACTACTCGCTACTGTGCCTTGTAATCAAAGGTAAGAATACACACAAGCACTGTCAAAGGACAGCAGCCAACATGTGGGGAAGTATCATTTGGAAGTGCCCAGCATCGTGGCAAGGTGCGTACGGCAGTGGGATTCTGCCACCACTCTGCTGGGTGACCTTCAGGAAGGCCCCTTGTGGTGAGCAAGAACTGGTTCACCAGTTCCTATTTAAGCAGCCATGGGGAATGGGCATCAGCCTAGAGCTTGAAGAAGGGTTGTCCTTCCGAGACCCAAGCTTGACTTGGCTAGTAGGGACTGGAGGAAAACATACCAGATACCCAATGTCACTTTGCCTCGTGGTTGAGTGCAAGTGATAGGAGCTTTCAGCCAAACTGAGAGAGAACTTAAAATGGTCTACAAAACACAGTCGGTGTTTGCTATCCTCTTAGAAAGGAACTTCTTGAATTTTATAGTGGACTCTTCTAATGGATTTAATATTCCTCTTCCTGGCATTCAAATTAATGAATGCAAATTCAAAAATGCTTAATTTCTAAAGTGAAATTCAACTGCAGTGGCAATGCATAAAACACTGATCCACTTGGCAAACTCGAACTCATCTTTTCAGGCCTCGTCAAATATGACCTCTGCTCTGTCTCCTCCTCTAACTACTCATGGTAGAATTAATTGCCCACTCCTCTGTGTTACCAACGCACTTGATACATCTCTCTCTATTATAATATGTTTCTTGGACAGAGACCAAGTCCCATTCATCTTGGTGATCCCAGTGCCTGGCATTGTGCTGAGCACAGAGTAAGTTTTCAATAAATGTTTGCTGAATTGATGGCTAGCCGGGCTGATAGGCACTCAATACTAGGTTCAACAACAAGAATCGCAAACAGACTGTATCATTGACTTTATATTTGTTTGCCAAGACTTATGGGTGCTCTTAAGCATAAGCCTGTCTCCTAGGATCTGGACCCATCAATACAACTGCCTAAAAGCCTTCTTCTCTGGATATCCCACAGTATCAAACTCAACGTACCCCAACCAAACTATCTGTGGTCCAAAGCCTCTTGCTCTGTAGTCCATGCATGGCTTATGAATACCCCAGCCCTAACACATTTACCCAGCCACTCAGCTAAAATCCTGAGACCTACCCTACAATCTTCTCTGGCACCCCCACATCTAAGCAAGCACTAAGCTGGGCTGAACTTACCTCTCTAGCACTTCTCATGGCCAACTCCCAGGGCATCCTTCCACCACTGCTAGAGTCCATGCCCACGTCAGCCCTTGCCTAGAACATCGGGGCAGCCTTTCTTTCTTTTTTTGGGGGGGGGTGGGGGGGTCCTGTTCTAATTCTAACATTATCATTCTATCACATTTTTAAAATTTATATATAGCAAATAGCTTTCCATATCAACAAAAATAATCTTTAATCTCTATATAGTATTCCATCATACTGATGTTTTTAATTTACTAATAAATCTCTCATGGTTGGGCATTCAGGTGGCTTCTAATCTTCTTTTTAGCTTTTGTAAGGCAATGTCATACTAGACTCCTGTCAGTCTAGTATCTACAGGATGCTCCCCATCCTCTTAAGTCACTGCGCCCCCAGTGATCTTTCTAAGACACCAATCAGATCCAATGACTCCCTATTCCGTCAAGGTAAACAATAACAACGAAACAAACAACAACAACAAAAAACTTCCCTTGCCCAGTATAGGAGACCCTTAATCATGTGGCCCCTTACCATAGCTCCTTCCCCTCTGGCACCTCCCCCTGTGTGCTTTCACCCTACCTCACCCACGTTCCTGGGCAGTCCTGAACACATTTCCCTCCCACACACATCTGTGTCACTGTACATGTTACTTCCTCTGCCCAGAAAGCCCTTGTACCCACCCCACCATCAGTCCTCAGTAAAGCCCTACTACTGTGCTCACTCAGCTTAAATACTAGCTTCACTCAGAGCCTTCCCGACCCTGTTGGGCAGAATCAGCGTCTCCTTCCTCTGTGCCCCACAGCCCTTCTCACCCTCCTGGGGATGCCTCCATGAAAGCAAAGGCCCAGGGCATAAGACATACTCCCCAAGAGTCCACGGATAAAAATGTCCTTCACTCCAACTAAACCAGCAGTTCTTGATGCTAGAAGCACACTGGAATTATCTAGAAAACTGTATCTGTAAAATCCAGGGCCTCACCCTACCCAAATCTACTCACAGTCCCTGAAGTGATGCCTGGGCGTGGGTGGCTTTACAGCTCCTCAGGAAGTCTGAAGGGCAGCCAGAAGTCAGAATCAATGGCGTAACTCCAGACCCTTTGAAAGCAGCTATGTGTATCTTCTAGAACTCAGGACAGGGAGTGGGTCAGAGTATGGAATCTAGGTCAATCAAACCTGAGTTTAAAACTCAGGTCATCAACTTCTTAGTGGGGCAGATTTCTCAACCCCCCTCAGGCTCCGTTCCCAGAGCTGCCAAATGGGGGTCATTGCGGCGCCTAACTCACAAGGGTCAAAGGGCTGTTTTAAGGATTAATCATATCATGCCTGTAAAGACAGTCCCGACTCCAGCACCCAGTGAGTATGCTATGGGCTGGTATCGTCTCTTCCTTCATAGTCCCCCTCAGTGCTCAAAGCAAGCCAGCATGCACCCCAGTTACGGGGAGGACGCTCATGGAGCAGACAGCTCTGCTGCTCAGGATCCCCATCAGCTCCCTGGAACTCCAACCCGAAACGCCATCACACGCTGCAGAGATTATTACTGGTGACAAGGAAGCAGTGCAAAGTGCCCCTTCCCAGCACCGGCTGTTTCCAGAGATAATGTGAAGTCAATTTTGACTTCTTCCGCCTCTGCTGCTGTGAAGGAAAGCACAGCCAGACCTTCTCAATTGGTTATGATTCTGAAAGGAGGAGAGGAGCACTGAGCGGGGAGACTGGAACTGGGCGTGAGCCGGCACATCCACCTATCCCTCAGGCAGGGAGGGCAGAGGGACACATCAGCAAGCCTCTTCTGGTTGTGAGTCTTGGAATACTAGAGGTAGAGATGAAATGAGTATGCTTACCCACACATCTAGAACAACTCTGGAATTTTTTTTTAAAACTCCTCTCACTCAAAACGCTCTGTGAAAACACACTTTAAAAACTACTCAAAGCACACATGTGCCCAGGCTGTGTGTTAAGCAGCACCCAAAAAATATATGAGATAGGGTTCCCTCTCTCCGTCCGGGGACAAGACTTGAAAACTTACCCACCACCTTCACAGTGGGTGATGAAGTGCTGATGTTAAGTTCCAGAAATTATTTCCAAACCTGGCTTTCCATCAAGAATGCCTAGGAGACTTTTTTTGTTTAATACATATCCCCAAAATTCCGCAGACCTATAGAATCAGAATCTCCAGAAGGAAGTGCAGTGGGTTTCAGTATTTTTCAAGGTTCCTCAAGTTATATAATGCAGACCATCCACAGATCACCTACAGAGTTTCAAGAATGGGAGGTAAAAGTTCTATGTGGGGAAAAAAAGGAAGTGAGATATTGGGGTGTCAGGGAAAACCTCACAGAGGAAGGAAGGTACAAGCTGAACTTTATAAGAGGAGTTAAGATTTTGGTAGGTGGAGTAGACACGCATCACTGAGAGCCAGGACATAAAGATGGGAAGGATGGTGAGCAGGAAGGGTGCTAATGTCTATATGACATTATGACCCACGTCTCTCCTTCTCTCCTCCTAACAAATTCTGTTGCGGTGCCTCCTGCGCATGGGCATGTGCTCAGAGGCGGCTGGCTGCATGCTGGCTGCCCCGGTCTGCCCAGTCCTGGCGAGGGATGCGCTGCTGGGAGCTGGGAGGGTCTGGCAGCATGTCCCTCATTCGGAAAATGTGCTGTCTCCTATTCTTCCTCTGGACATTTTCATGTCTGGATGTGATTCTAGAACTGCAACCGTCTTCCCCCCGAGATGAGGAAAGCAGCCTGAGGACAAACACTCTAGATGGCAAAGCAGAAATAGTAAAAGGAGCTGGCCCTTGACGATGTCACGGCACTGGTGCATTAACAACCTGGAAAGTACCCTACCTTAGACGTCATCACAGGAAGCAATAAATCCCCCACACTTTAGCGGGGCAAGACAGGGCTTTCTGTGCCTCCTGGAGCCCAAGCATCCTAACTGATCCAGGCAGGTGTGATAATTTCCATTTTAGGGACAAGCGCCTGAGGCCTGGAGCATTTAAAACTTGTCCAAGGTCACAGAACTGACACAGTTGAGAGGGACCCAGCGGCGGTAAGGGAGAAGGAGGTGGGGAGGAAGCAGACCGTCACCACACCCATCCTCTCCAAAAGTGATAGAACTTTGCACTTATTGTCAGGCATCACCACTTTGATCTGGCCCATCCTTACTCAGAAACTTTCAAGAGCTCCCTGGTGCCTATGGGAGAAAATCTGTACAAAGGTGTGTTACAGCAAGTGGTGCTGAGCTTAACCATCCACTCTTCTCTGAGTCCCAAGTACCTGCTCTAAGACTCCAGGGGGAAACTCGGCATGCAGAAGTTCATAAGCAAGCATCTGTGAGACCAAAGAGAAATGATTGTTATAGCTGCTCCAGAGAAGAGGGAGACAGGGAGTACTCGAAACCATTTACACTTGGCTTAGGGTCCAGCTGAGGCAAGACCGCTCCTCCAGACAGCCACACCACACTGCCATTAATGCTGAGGGAGTCTTCCAGAAAAATAACTTTTTACAACCTTGCGTCTGCGAGGCTGGTCTGCTCTGAGCTAGCGAATGCGGATGCTCCATGATTCGGGATCAAGGTGGGGCAGCTGAGACCAGGATACCAGCAGTTTATGATTCTAAGCCAGCTTTGCAGGGCTAGCCTGTGTGCAAGATGCTGTTCTGACATCAACCCACTCCTCTGCGAAGGTCTAGAGCAGAGTCAGGAAAGCTTCCATGCATATCTCTGCTGTCACTGCCTCCCCCAGGATGATTGAAGATGGGAGGTTCAGGCCAAAGACCACTTTGGATAATTGCATCCTATCTCTCTGCTACTCTTCTTATGTGACTGTCCTTGTCTGGCCCAGGCTGACTTCTTTAATCAGTCAAGTGCCTCCCCTGTTACCATCCCCTGACAAGCGAAAGGTACCCTATAAAAATGGGCTGCCAATAACCTCACAGTCTCAATGCAGGTCCCTGTGGCCAAGCCCACCTTGTACTCCATGGCCTGTCTTCTCCCTGCTCTCATCCCTTCTGCCTGGTCCTCCCATCTGGAGCCTTTTCTCACCCTTTGGACTTTAACAGACCTCCAATTTCAACCTTTTCTCTCCTTGTCTAGTCGTGACTCAGATTCTTCTTTCATTTTGCTGCCTTTGGCTGCTCTGGATCCACCTGAGCCTTGAGGGCCTTATCTATGACCACATGGCTCCCCACTGGTCTGAAAGATTGACCTGGCCTCTTCTAATCCTGGTGCCCTGGAAACTCCAGGTTTATTGGACAAGGACAGAGAGCGTCACAAAGCTCCTAGTTATCAGCGTCCTCCATAACTATGTGTCTTTCCAGGTCTGCCTGCATGATGCAATGTCTTTCTGTGGAACTTCACAGGAAGAGCACTGGGCTTGGAGCCAGAAATCTGATTTCAAAAACCACAGTTCTGCCATTAAGTACCTGTATAACCTTGAATAAGTGCCTCCCCTAACTGGGACTTGGTTTCTTCAGCAGTTTAACGAGAGGCTTGGACCAGACAAACTTTGAGTCACTGACCAGCTTCATCTCCAAACAGAGCACCCGAAGTCCGAGAGAGAGAGAGGCCAAGAGTGCCCAGCTAGGCTGAGGGCCCATTCATAAATGGGCAGACACAACATGAAACTATCCCATAGGAGCCAGTTGTCTTGAAATTAGGGCAGTGATAAAGAGTAATAATAAGCAGTATTTACAAACTGGGGACCAGGGCTCAGTCACTGGCAAAGCATTTGCAAACAGTTCTCATTTAATACTTCTATCAGCCTCTGAGCTGGGTACGAAAATTACTCTGGTTGCAACAAGGAAACAAAAGCTTGCAGTATTTAATAATGTGTGCAAGCCACCAGCTGCTAAGAGGTAGAGTCAGGATCTGAACAAAATGGCTCCTTGCCCAAGTGGAAGGAGACCTTCAGGAACCCGGCCAGCCCCTGCCCTGTGGGGGCTTCCAAATGGGAATGCCGGAGCTTGGTCCTGCTGCCTGCTCTTGTGAATTATTGAATGCTAAGGCACTTTCCACAGGCTATTTACTGCCCCCATCCACCCCAGCCTCTCATTTGTCTTATGTTTAAGAAAACTCAGCAACCCTACACTCCTCTGACTTCTCCCCTCAGCAGAGAACATTCTTTAGAACCTCTTAGCACAGAACCATGGCATTGTTGAACTAGAAGGAAACACATCCTCTGCATATCTACACTCCTTTGTAGATAGCAAAGGGAGGTTCTAGAAGATCATGGTGCCCATCTAAGCCCAGAAAGGCCAATAAAACACTGTCTTAAGACCTTGTGTTTTAAAGTTGGATAATGTGGGTTCAAAACCTGGCTTGACCACTGTCCACCTAGGAGAACCTAGTGTTTTTGCCTCAGTGCGCTCATCCTCTCTCTCACCCTCTCTCTCCCCTTGCCCCCCCATTGCTTCTTCTCTCTCCCTCTCCCTCCTGCTCACTCGTAAAACAGTCATTCTCACCGTCTCCCCATGCCCTCCTCCCAAAACAGAGAGAATAACTGCGTTACCTTATATATTTGTGTGTGTGAGAAAAATGTTCATGTAAAACCATCAGCCTGGCACACAGTAAGTGCTCAATAAACATCAGCATTTTTTGTCTTTCTAATGCCCGAGTCCGACCAAGACCCTGTCCCTGACGTCGAGCAGCAGGCTAAGCATCCCCGGGTGTCCACGGGCACCCGGCACCGCTGCTGTAACTGCAGTCTCTGAGGGGCCAACCACCGGCTCCTCTCCCAGCTCAGTCCCAAAGGAGTGTCCCACTTAAACACAATGTCTGCCAGTGTGGGCTCCAGGCCTGCAGTGCCCGCATGCTTCCTGGGCCTGGCGCCACACAGCAAGGAGATCCGCAGTCGTCAGGAAGGATCACCTCTACACAACCAACAGGAAGCAATGCATCCGGATGTGCGTCTGCATAGACGGCGGTGGTGTTTCGTGGGGGTACAACGCTGGAAGGGCTGTGCGGGGCTCTGAGGTCAGGCAGCCCTGGAACCGAATCCCAGCTCCACCAGCTTCATCTGCCTAATGGGGCTTGGGTGATAAGGGGTGGAGACTTGCTTTGCACACACTGCCCAGGGCTGGCAACCATCACTTTTAATTTAGACTTCATTAAGTGAGGTAGAAACAGTCAGTACATCGGTAAGAAGACACGGCAGGCAGGTGGCCAGAGAGAGAAAAACAGGAGGGATGCAGAGGGGGAAAGTTTTTGTTTTAGAAGTTGGAAGGACCTTGCCTCATGCTAGTTGGAGGAAAACAGATGCCCTTTCACAGGATAGTGAAGTCAGCTAGACGGACACAGGGTCCTCGGGGGGTGAGAAGCATCATGGAGCAGGGGACAAAGCCAAAGAGGTTCATTTAAGCGGGGGAAAGAAAGGCACACTGTTAAGCACCTGTGCACGGCATGCAGATGTTATTTAATCCTTAAAATTGAACAAAATAAAATTGGGAGCCCCGTTTACCAATGAGAAAATGAAGGTACAGAGAAGGGAGATGACACGTGCGAGATCACCCAGCTAGTCAGGCTCAGGCTGTGCTGTGAAGCTCTCCCTTCTGCAGTCACACTGCTCTGCTGGGCCCTAGGGAGGAAGCAGGATTAGGTGGCAAGGTCCTAAACTGAACACATCTTCCTCTCTGTCTGGAAGGCAGGAGATACTCATGCACATTTCTCGTGGCTGCTTCCTCTCTGGCTCATTTCTTTCCTCTATCTGGTCATCCTCAGACAGCCCGAGCCATTTCTCAGAGTTAGACTCGTGCTGCGCAATGGCACGGCAGACTGTCTGCATCTCCCCCACCCCGGGGGGGGGGGGGGGGGCTCCACACGGAGCTGCCAGCACCAAGCGAGGCTTCCATTTGTCACTGAGGTCAGCAGCTCACTCCACACTGCCTGCTTAGACCCCCAGCGGGCGGGGACGGGGGCTCCCTTGCTGCAGACCTGCCCCCGAGCCATTTGGCAAACCCGAGGATCCCAGGATGCTCGCCCCTCACGCCCCGGACATGCTAACCAACCGAGTGTGCGCTGAGTACGGACGTCTGTCATTCTGACCTTGGGCCGGGAATGGGGGCCGGGCCGGGAGCGAGCCATGCATGCCAGTAGCAATCACTCTGCTTGGCTGAGCTCACCAAGGAAGAAAAAAACAGAGTGATTTCTTTCACTGGTGGTGGTGGTAGTTGTTTTTGTTACAGGTATCTCTACCTCAGGGGCAGTGAGATCCATTTGCTATATAACTGTGCATCAGAACATTAGGAAGAACACATCACCCTACATCCCAAGCTCTTTGTTAAAATTGCTCTTGCCTGTGATGCTCAGAAAATACACCCAGAGGTCTGGGGAGGGCAGGGCAAGGATGGAGAGCTGGTGTGCGATGTTTAACACGGGCACCTCATCCACCGATCAGCTCTCGCCAGCCCTCCGGTACACACACAGACAGCTCTCACCCTGTTGGCCCCTGCTCAAACGTCTGCTGGGGCTCCCCATGCCCCCGCCCTGAGTCCTACCTCCATCCCTGAGATTTCGGGGGGTCTACAATATTTAATCCCACTCTCTCTCAGTCTTGCAACTGCTAAACCCAATATGTCTGTTAAAACCCCCACAGCCTGCTTCCCCTAATAGATTGTCCTTGTTCTCCCTTTCTTCTCCAAATTGCAAGCTTTCTTCCAAAGGCGGCCCGTTTTTGCCTCTACTCTTCACTGGTTCTGATTATGCCACAGGATGATATCTTCCTCAAAGCTTGGTGCTTTATTAAGCCCTTCAGACTGGGAGATAGGGATATCTCCTGTTTTTTAACAGCCTTTCATATGTAAAATCCCCACCATCTCCACAGGTCATCCCGGCCTGGTGTGGAAGCTCTTTTCAGCCCATCATGTTATTTTCTTGTACCCAGCCTGACTCCTACATGCGCCAGTTCAATGCCCTCTCCTTTGGGTTGAGTCCTTAGACTTTCCATTCCTATTGCTGGCTCTGCCTTCGCCTGTACCCTGAGTTAGGTGAGCACACTAGACCAAGTGACCCCCTGCAAGGAATCCCTCCTCAGAGGCTTCGCTGAGTAACTTTGGTGGTCAGCCAGGGTCCCTGGGATAAGCCAGGCAGCAAAACAGAACCATCATCTCCTATGACCACCCGGGAACACAGGCTTTCCTTTGATCCTTAGTTCATGCCAAACCAGAGTTTGCCCAGAAGAGGAAGAGGGTTTTATTTTTCTTATTTCTTAACTCTGAAGTTTCCTTAATGCTCTTTGTTGATACCTTCTGAACACACAGATGCACAAGTACACACACACATACACATAAAATGCAAATCCAATAAAAATCAAATTTTAAAAAATAGGCTGGGCAAACACAAGCCACTAAAAAGTGCAGTTAAGTGGTTAATTTTTATTATTCCTCTTAAATGCCTGAACAATCTTACTGCAAATCATATCTTTATTAAAAAAAAAATATGATATACTCAGTGCAAACCCCAAAGGGCACTTTGGAAAGAAGCCAGGCTATAGGTTTATATTCTTCCCATTTTCAAATAAAATGCAAAAGAAAAAACTAGTAATCATTTTAATGAGCCTTTAAATAAATTATTGGCTAGAGCACACTGCAGTAATTTATATGGGGAACCACATACATGTATTTGCTGAGAAAGGGACTTTGTGACTAAAGAGTGAATTTCCAAGAATTACTTTAGATTCTCTTTCCTTTAAGTGATTAGTTTGAGTTGAACCACACTTCACATCCACTCCATCACCAGTCACACTTGCAAAGACAGGTGGACACCTGTAAACTAGGGTCTGTCCCCTCATGCATCCACCCTCTTCTGACATCTTAGTTCTCCTTTGTTTGCATTCCTCAGCCCGCAATGGAGTTTGATGCTTTCCTTCTCGGGGGGGGGGGGGGGGGGGTTACTCTCTGGATCACTTTCTGGGTATACAAGAGGAAAAAGGTTTGGACATGGAATCCATAAAGGAAGAAGGTTTGGTCCAAGATCTGTTCTTTTTCCTTTTTTCACTCCTTCCTTTCACACATTTTCCCATAAACACTGCTCTATCCTCTTGGTAACTGTTAATTTATGAGGCAAGAAAAATGAGGTGGTTGTGAATTAACAAGAGTGGGACCATTTCTCTCCATCAGCAGAAAAATCCATCTCCCTCAGGCTGTCAGCAAGCTTGGTTTTAAGAGACAGGGAAGAAGACTACGGGGGCAGGGGGAAAGGTGGCAGTGTGCCTCCTGGACAGGGCAGGATGTGGGGCCCTTGAAAACCCAGGGTTCTGGGGGCTGCAGCCTCTCCCCCAGGAAGCAGAGAAGTAGGCAGCCCAGCAGGGGAGGCTTGGCAGCCCCGATGGTCAGCAGGGCATAGCCAAGGAACCGGTACGCAGGGAGGCTGATTCCAGTCTGTGATCATAATGCCCGCTCCATCTGAGCAGATACAATCCTCTCTCCCCTTTCTGTAGCTCATTTCCTCCAAGTCAATGTCATGTTTCTCATTTTATCCTCATTTTGCTCCCAACGGAGGGCATATGTAAATGATCTTTTATGCCCATTTTACAGATGGAATAACAGAGGCTTAGAGAATTCAAATGATTTTCCCAATCTCCGTAACTAAGAGAAAGGCCTAGACCAGAAACCCTAGTTCCTTCCCCGATATCTCTTCTCCAGGGGCACCAGCCCCTCGTTTCCTGGATAGCCATGTAGCCGTGAGCACGCTACTCAAACATCCTGTCTTCCAACATGCAAAAGGCAGTTTGGGTTTCAGGCCCTTGGTTTCTCAGGTAGGTTCATCTGAAATGGGATTCCAGCAGGAACTACCCTTTGGACTTTGAGACCAGAGAACTGAGAAGCTAAGGATGTTTGTATGACCCTACAGCTACAACACACATTCAGTGAGACAGGTGGGGAGCATACTTCCAGCTGTTCCCTACTTGCACCCACTCGCAGCCAGGGTTCGCCATCAGACCCACCAGATTAGGAGTCAGTAGACCCAGCTGCAGCCCTGGTTCTGCCGCCCTTGACTCCATGACCTGAGACAAGCCCCCAAGGGGCCTCTTCTGCTGAGAGCCTGCACAGACAGCCTTGGAGGGCCCTTTTCACTCCAACATTCAGTGAGTCTAAAATAAAACAGGAGCAATAGTTAAGTGAGCACACTAGACCAAGTGACCATCAACAACCGAACCCAAGTGGGTCATGGACCTCTTCACGCCAGACTTTCGCCATTTGTAAATGGAAGAATGATACGACCGATACCCCAGGGTTGCTGGTGAAGTAGTAATGAGTCAATTCATGGAGCAATTTGCGGCACATAGTTAACGCTCAAAAAACCACTAGCTGCTCATCGTTGTCATTGTGTTATCAATGCCACCATCATCAGTATCTCAGACATTTGTCACCGCTGGAAACGGAAATGAGTATCAGCCCAAGGAGGGACTTGTCTTACTTGCTCTTGGACACCTGGTGATTATGCGCATTGTGTGAAGGGAGAAAGCAGGGCGCACGGTGAGGAGAGGCCTGGCAGGGGATGCAGCCGAGCTGGGGCACAGCCCGCGATCACCGTCGTGTCCTCACACCCGGGCTGCCTGCGGAGCACATTCATTCCAACAGCTCCTCTAGTTCCCTCTCCTGCAAGAGGAGGGCATGCATGCCTGGGACAGGGACAGGGACCCTCGTGTGAGGTTGCGCCATCTCATGCTGCTGGAAGCCAGCCCACGGAAGTTAAACCGGCAGAGCTGGGGGGTTACAGGAAAGCATCCACCTTCTGACCAAGGAACTGTAACTTCAGAAAAGAAGCTTCTAGCCTGGATGGAAGAGCTTAGCTGGCCAACCTGTGTCCATATAGCCAAGAGCTATGGGGATCACACCTTCCAAGGACTACCCAAATGGCTGTGCATGGAGCCCAAAGTCCACGCATTGTCACCTATGACGATGTAGCCCTCTGAGAGGCACTGTCCGAATGGTGGCCATCCAGACAACCTGAGCTGGAAGGAACCTCCAAGAAGCCAACCTTGCCATTATACAGACAGGGAAATGGAGACCCTGAGTGGGGTCTGGCTTATTCAAGAACGCACAGTTATCCAGGGGCAGAACCAGGACCAGAAAGCAGAGATCTCCCTTCTATTCCTACTCTAAAGGTCTTTCCCTTCAGTGACCCCAAAGGTCCCTTTGCATAGCAGGACCTACTATGCGATTCCTTGGAGTCAAAAGGGAAGTCTTTGTGAGCCACATTTCACTTAGTTGATATCCCACACAGGCCATGAAGGCATCACTGTGGGCCCTCAGTAGGAGCACCTACTGTTATCCTTATCCTGTCACCCCCAAAGGCCACATACAAATACCAATTTTTTGGCTGGAGAACAACTTGGTACTCAGAATATGGTGCAGGAAGCCACGTGGATGCAAGGAAGCAAAATGAGTTTGGGACAGCCTGCCAGGCCCCACACTCCAAACTCCACATCTTAGCCCATCTGAAACATTTCAAAATATGAAAGTTTCATATGGAAATATGCAGAGCAAATCAGGAATTGACGACGGTGATGTCACAGCCGCAACAGGCCCTCATTCCCACAGGCCCACGGTCATCTGGAGCACATTCATAGAAGCTCCTTCCCGGAACGGCCGCCGCAGTCCCCGCCTGGCCCACATCACTCACTGGCAGTCCCTGCCCCAGCAGACTGCGCATCTCTAAATGAAGGAAACTCCCCTCCAAAAGACTTTGCTCAGAGCTAGACACTTAACAGATTGCTTAACAGCCTGAAATCAGCTCTCCACATTCTCCTTCTTCTCATGATTGTTACTGCTTTGCTTCAGTGTAAGAGATTTTACGATCTGTGGATTGAAAGTGGACTTTCCCTGATCCTCCAACAATCGCAGGAGACATGGTCAGGGAACACAGGAGGCCAGTAGTTTAAAATGCTCTGTTTTGTTTCGTTTCGGGGTGTTCCCGAGTGTCACGGAGCTCAGGGTTATGCTGCTGTATGAAGAGAATGATATGCAAATAACCCACATTCGACCACATTCACTACGCCTCTTCAACAGCCTGACAGAGGTGGCTTGCTTGTCAGAGAAATCCGACTGGTGGTTCCCACTGTATTTCTGCAGGGGAGCCTGGAAGTAATTATCCTCCTCAATGGTAGATCAATTAGGAAGGGAAGATCTAAAACTCCCCTCCTCTTCTAAGAAACAGTGAATTCTCTACCACTAATGGACAGAAAACCCCAAGCAGCAGGTACTATTAGGGTGCTGACTGCACCCACCTGGTCTTTCTATCTGTGCAAGGGCAGCCAGCCTAGGGATCAGAGCAGACGGCATGGTCTGTGTGGTCACAAAGAGGTGAGTGGGGGATCCTGGGCTGCTCTTGCTAGCTACTTGACAAAAAGCAAGTGGCTCAGCTGTCTGAGCCTCAGTTTCCTCACCTGTCAGATGGGAATAAAAGTACCAGGCTCAGGGGATTAGGACTGAAACTTAGAATAGGGTATAGAAGTCCCAGCCCAGGACTTGGGACCTGCGAGGAGCTCAGTAAGAAGAAGGAATTACCCTATTCTGGTATCAGACTGTACAGCCTCCCCACACACCGCACGCACACACGCACGCATGCACACACACACACAGAGGCACACCCACCTCTACTCTGCAGTAATTTAGCCACATTCCCTGGCAGACCTTCCTATGCTCTCTGCCATTTCCAAAGCACTCTTTCCAAATCTGCAGGTGGCAGCCACTTTTGAGCCAGAGCAATTTGGGCATAGCATGCCTGCATTTCCCTATCCACCTAAAGAATTGTTCTCAAATAGGCACAGGTAGGAGCCAAACCCCTCTTGTTGGGGCACAAAGCCTTCAGCATGTTTGTATTGTACAAAGCACAGATCTGCTAAATGCAAGATTGACCTTGGCGCGGGCCATTCTGCATGGACCAGAGAGGGCAAGCCCTGGCTGACAGTGAGTTCTAGGAACCCAGGGACATTTGTCTCCTGTGAGCAGAAGAAGCTGTGAGAGGGAACTCAGACCCCCGCCCCCACCCCCAGCAGAGCTCCTCCTCAGGGACACAAACCTCACACACGCCTGCTTCAAGAAGGAACACACTGCTCTTCATGTGCAAATTGCCAGGCTCAGACATCACCTGGGTAATGAACTATTTGGCCAATGGCTGGAGAAAGGCAAACAGGGAGGGATGTAAAATTCACATCAAATACAGTCAGGGCAGGCCAAGGTCTTTAAAATATTGCTGATGCCACCACATCATAGGAGAGTCTAGAACAACTTCAGCTGGAGTAGCTCCCAGCATTTCATATCAATACTCTCATTTAGGAAAGACCAGTAAATACAGCTAGTGCAAATCTCAACTTCCTTTAGGGAGTCCAGCATCACTGGATGTATCCTGACGAATTTGTCATTCATTTCCCTCACCTAGGACGACGGGAAAGTTGTTGCAGACTCACATTTACAAGTAATACAGCCTTGGGGTGATCGACATAGAGCCATTTCCTTATCTCACCTGCCTTCTAATGGCTGGGAGGTTTGGAGGTTAAATAGATTAAGCTCCTAAAAGGCAGCTTAGCATAGTAGGTGTTCAATTAATGCTAAGACCTACTGGTAGAAGGATATACACATGTTAACACTTCTACTTTGAACCTAATGGCTTATTGGCTATCCGCATTTGAAGATTTTATGTTGTCAAAAAAGCATTAGAAAACCAGCTACTATATAAATGCAAGCACAATTTACTGTTTTGCCAGGGGCCACAGATCTCTGACGTTCTCACAGCCTACAAGGAAAGTAGTAGCCATCTGTTAAATAAATAACTCATTAAGTAAAAAGCAAGTGTTTCCACAAGATTAACTGAAAATCTGCTGGATTTTTCACTGGCTGTCAATGAACATGGGCAGCTACAGATAATTTGGGTGCTGGAGGATCAGAAGATCTTGCATAATGCAAGCGGAGATGAGAATCCAGAGACCACAGGTTTAAACTTTAAGACATAGTTAAGAAGGAAACAAAAAAGTTGAATTACAAGGTCATAATGACCCAGAGCACTAAGCAATAAAGAAACCAACCAGAGTATTTTCATTTATCTCTAAATGTCATTTTGCCTACGGGGCTGGATAAGGTTAGTTCTAGTAAACTAAATATTCTGGTTAAAAGAAAAGTCACCATGTAGAGTATTTGTGAATTGTCAGCATCCAGAGGCTCAGAAGACCATCAAAAACATCTACCATAAAATGAAACAGAATCTAATTTCATTTTTACTTGGATGATTCAGAAAGCACTTCAGGATCACACAGTCTCCTTATGAATTTCTACTGCTATTAAAGAAAATAAATAAAACCATGGCAATACCTGTCATTTGTCTTTCCCCAATCTGAGTGAGGAAAAAAAAACTGTCTATGCTTTTAACTTTCTGGGAAGCAGTGACTCTTAAGTGGGAGTTAACTGTGCTTTGATGGTGTTTCTCAGAGAAGACAAAATAGGCTTAACTTTTGTTAAGTGGGGATTAATTCCCATGAGGAACTGCTCCAGAGAGCCCATGGGGTGGATATTACTTCTAGGAAGGAGAAATGGAGACAGAATTTCTGCACCAGTGGTCTCTAAATCCCAGCTTTCTGTTCTTTCTGACCCTCAGCATCTGCGTTAACCAACCCTGTTTCTGCACTTTTTAAGACTTCATTTATTTATTTTAGAAAGACATAGAAAGTGTGGCGGGGGGGCAGAGAGAGAGGGACAAGCAGACTCTGTACTGAGTGGGGAGCCTGATGTCGGGCTCAATGTCATGACCCCTGAGATCAGGACCTGAAACGAAGAGTCAGACGCTTAACGGACTGAGCCACCCGAACAACCCTCCTGCATTTCTAATCACCTCTAGGTTATACCAAGGAGAGATAAAGAGGTCAGGGGTAAAGAAAAAGAGCAAAAGACCAAAGGAGACATCATTATGAGTAGAAGCCCAACAGGAAACAGACATGACAGATGACCACCAAAATGGATGCCAACTGGTGTGACCCTTTATATCTACCACTTGGGAGAAAGACAGCTGACCTATCATCTACAAGAAAATACAATTAACTTTGTTGTGGTCAAAGGTCAAAGATCAGCGCTGAAGGGTGTCTGCCACATGTCAAAAACCTGCTTCTCCCACAGTGCATACACCCCAAGACATGATTCCATCCGACCCCAAGTCACTTGCATAGGATGGAAAAAGCTTTATACTGAGAGTCATGAGACCAACTGGCAATGCTGCCACCAACCAGCTCAGTGACATGGGTGGACCCATCTGTCCTCTGTGGACCTCAGCTTCCTTCTTAATGAAGTGGGCAGGGCAGAGGAAGGATTGTGACAGACCATTGCTGATTGCATTCAGTCCAGGTTTATCATGGGTCCATCATGGACGTGGCACCTAAGCTTTCCTCTGGGTCAAGAAGCAACTGCCTCAAGCTTCCAAGACAGGACTAGACTGTACATTGTAAACTACTAGGCTGTGATTGTATAGGAGGAAAAGATGCAAAGTGTGGTCTGGAGCCAAGAAATCTGGACTGAGAACCAAGAGTCCTGACCTCTCACCTCTCTGGCTCTCTGGGCTTTTTTTGTCTTCTGTTTTCTCCTCTGTAAAATGAGGTTATTGGTACAGATAAAGGATTCTTAACTGAGACTCCATGGACATCCTGGATCTGTGCGTGGGATTCCAGCTGTTGACAAGCTGCTAAAAACTGTTTTCCAGTTCTGTGGGCAGGGGCATGTTTCCAGAGAAGAGATCTAGAGCTTTACTCACTTCTACAAAAGCACTGAAGTTCAAGAACTAATAATAACTGCTATTATAGATAAAATCTATGATCCCTTCCAGCTCTGACATCCAACTAGTCACATGACAATACTGAAAACTATGGAGATGACAGCAGTTTGGAACAAAGCAAAGAGAAACTACTGCACCTGAGTAACAGGTATCCAAACAGCCATCCTGATGATCATCCGGGTTCTGGCACTTGACTGGTGGGTATAGTCTCAGGTCTGGAGCCTCATAGCTAGATCACTGGGCATCCATCACCAATACTAAACCAGGAGTCACCCATTCTGCTTTCTCCCTTTGCTGGGGAGCGGGGTGACAGAGGTGGGAATGAGAAGACAGGGGGCTGTGAGCACTCCTGCTATGGGTCTGAGTCAAAGCTGTTCTGCTTTGAGCGGCATAAATAATCATCATCCCAGCTTGGACTCCACCAGGTTGGACTCAGAGGTCAGGGACATCTGCACAGTGGGTTGAAGCTCACTCCTGCACTTATTCTCACAAAAGAAGTGGCTAGAAACCTATAGGGGAATGCAAATCAGATCACAAGAGGAAAGCTAGGGAATGCCATTGTCAGACTCTGAGAAACAAGAACATGGCCTTTTAGATTCCTGGTTTGTTTCTAGGGGCTAGGCATGCCTAAGTTTCTAAATAGCCATGCCTTCTTGGCTGCAGATAGATCACCCCACCCCAGAGCCCACATACTATACGGTATTCATTTTCTAAAACAGTCCATCGTTCTATGGACTCCTGGGCCCCTCCTCCCAGCGGGCATCCATGACCACGGTCTGGCCTTCTATGATTTCCTCTACATCCTGGCTATCAAGTCAGTTGGAAAGTCAGAGAGCAGAGGGGCCAGAAGCATCCTTCCCTTGACAGAAACAGACTCCCTGTTTACAAGGAGCTCTCAGAAAACAGACCAGCAAAAAGAATGAGGCTGTGGAAGAACTCAACTCCAGAGACAAGCAGAGCTACTCTCAAATCACGGATCTGTTACTTACCACTGTCTGCCTTTGGGTTAGAAACCTACTATCTCTCTGACCTTGAGTTTCCTCACCTGTAAAATGGGGACAACAGTAACTTCTAGCCCACAGATACCCTGTGAGGATAAGGCATCCCTAGCACAGAGGAACACCTTACTAGGTACATCATTTTACTGTTGTTGTCAAAATTATTATTATTATTGCTACTACTAGTGTCGAGGCAGTTGTTACAATGACAAACAGTGTCTGTGACGTTCCTGGCCTAGAAAGAAGGCCTGTCACTGTTCTTCTCACCTGGCCCCTGGCAGCCCTGCTACCCCACGGGGAGTGCTCAGGACCCCTGACCCTTAGTCTTACCTTCCTTTTGTTGGTGGGATTGACGTAGAGGTAACTGAGGACAGTCTTCAAACCCACTTTGTCATTCAGCTTCTCGTAGGTGGTGCCATAATCCGTTGATCTGCAGGTAAGAGAGAAAGAAAGGGAGAGATTGTTTTACCAAATGGGGGATTGTGTTCAGAGGGGAGCCAAGCCCTCCTTCAACGTGCACCTTTGTTCCCAAATCACAGGAGTGATTCAGAGATAAAAGGCCCCTTTAATTTCTGAAGAGCAATTAGACTAGCGCACCTGCTTACTACCTAAGCTCACTCCCCTTTGCTCCCGGCCTTTCCCGGAGCCCTGCTTTTTCGCCCTTTGGGAGGCTGTCTGTCTGTGAAAGCTGTTGCTGGGGACCGCCTGCCTGGGGTTCAGCCCAGGGGCCTCGGCGTGCTACCGTGAAGGGACCCGAGTCCCAGCCGGGAGCTGTGCGAGAGGCCAGACTGTCTCCGGAGGTCGCCGGAGTCCAGCCAACCTCACGCCGCCTCCACTGCCCCCGAGGCTGGGGACCCCCGGGGTGGAAGGAAGCCCCATAGGCAGGAGCTTGGAGGGTCCGGCCTGTCAGGCCACAGCGGGGAGAGGGTGGGATGCTTTACAGAGCAGCCATGGTGTGTCAGGGCCAAAAGCTGGTGCTAGGAAGTGCCGCTAACAGTTCATCATCCCAGTTATCCTGCTGGCTACCTGCTTGTCCTCTGGGCCTAATTTCCAGGGTTCTGACCTTATACCAAAACCACAAGTCAGGACTCAGAGAGCAAAGTCAGGTGAAGCCATAGGCCCCTTCCTCTCCATCCCGCCTTTCCATGGTGGAGGAAGGAGAGCGGGTGGCTCACAGGTAGACCCCAGCCTCGCTGCCACGCTTTGTGCCTCACTCCCCAACCCCACTCCACACCTACCCCCCTCCCTTTTCAAACCACCAGTATCAACCGCTCCGCACCCCATCTTTCCCCCATTGCCTTCTCTGGCTAGATCTTGAAACTTCTCCCACCCAGGCTTTAGAAAGTCCAAGGTCAGCGTAGTTTCTCTGTGGTCACCCGACCTCATGGGTGTCTGCGTTCTGCCTCAGATCTCAGGGTCCGGCTCTGCCTGGGTGCTCCCCTAGTAACTAAATGCCTGCCTACTCCTACCTTTTCCCAGATTCTTCATCCACCTTCTCCCCAGAATCTGCTCCCACCCTGGCCCACAGTTTAGTTTTACAAGCTTGGTTGCCAAAGCCTGTAGTGTGTGATGACCTTTAAGAGTTATCCCCACACCATCTGATGGAGCAAATTCCATGTCCCCGCGCCAGCTGAGATGCCCATGCTCACCTCTGTGAAAGCTCCACTAGCCCTCTTCCCAGTCACCCTCACCCCCTCTCTGCCCTGAAACAAGCCTCCCCAGCCCACAGTGCACCCAAAGTACACTGCACATGCCTCATTTTGGCCCTGTGATATCGTCGTGATGAGTTTCTTTAAGTTCTGGTCCCCCTAGCATAACATCAGCTCCCGAAGGACAAGGGAGCTCAGAGAACACTACAGTGAGACCAAAGAACATGAACTTTGGGATGTAGCAAAATCTCTATTTTTTTTTTAAGATTTTATTTATTTATTTAACAGAGAGAGAGAGCGTGAAAAAGCACAAGCAGGGGGAGGGGCAGAAGGACAGGGAGAAGCAGACTCCCCGCTGAGCAAGGAGCCTGATGAGGGACTCGAGCCCAGAACCCTGGGATTATGACCTGAGCCAAAGGCAGACACTTAACCAACTGTGCCACCCAGGCACCCCACAAAATCTCTATTTCATTGCTAGATCCGCAGCTCTCTGGTTGCATAACCAGGTGCAAATTACTTAACCTGTTAGAGCCTCAGGTTTCTTGACTGAAAAAATCAGGGAAATTTAATCTCACAAGGCATTTATTTGTAAGGATGCAAAAATATGACACATGAGAAACCTCCTGACAGGATGTAGGTATAATGAAATGTTAAAATATATATATATATATATATGTATATATATACATATATATATATATATATAAAGGACATTCACTTCTCCTTTCCCCAAAATGTACAAAACCAGGCTGTACACATCATACACAATCGGCATGTTTACTGAATAAACAAACATCGGTATTTCAAATCTCTCCCTAGGCTACTGGCTCCACATGGTCAGTGTCTATGGTAACTTTTATAACCAGCCCCCCAAAATTGACTTCTTATCTTCAGTCTCCTCTCTACCTTTCAGCACAGGGAATCACTCCCAATCTTGCTTGTTGCCTTTATCTCTCCAACCCAGCTCAGTCTCCCAAGACTTAATGATTCTATCTCCTAAATAACTTGGACCCCTGGTCTTTCCATCTTCACGCCAATGCTGTGGCTCATGCATCATTATTTTTTGCAATAGTCCCCCAACTGGATGCTCTTCTTCCACCCTTCTCCTCCTCCTGCCATCCTCCACGCTGTCATCAGGCCATATTTCAACCTCTGGGTCTCTCTACCTCATCCCTCGTAGTAATTACCCACTGCCTACACACAATGAGGTTGTAGCTTCCAAGCTTAGTCTTGCCAAATATGGCTTCAGTCTTCCCCACTAGACTCATTTCCAGCCACCTATTCCCTGCCCCTTTCTCTCCAGCCTCACCAAACTTTCCTGAATGTCCTGTGTTTTCACTGCCCTCATTTCTACAAGTATCATTCCTTTGTCTGAACTATCCCTGTGCTATTTCCTCTGCTTGGGACATTTCTCTTCAACCTTGACAGCACCAATATCACCCTCCCCCCAGCTTCCCCACTGGGAAATTAGTCATGATTTCCTTTGCATTCCCTTATATATATTTCTATGTTAGCATTTATCCTATTGTTTCTCATACTATTTTTATTCTGGGATCTCCTCTTTGACTATAGTTCCCTAAGGGCAAGAGCCATTTCTTCTAACAGCCCCAATGCCTTGCACCATGTCTGATGCAAAGCAAGTGCTGAATGTACTGGTTTGTGTATTATTCCACTTTGCTTTGTCTTCATTTGTAAGAAGGAATGAATGGTCATTCATGTTCTTGGCTGGTCAAGAACTGATGGAACATTACTAGAGGGTAGAGTAATTCCTTTATAAACTGACCTAATGGGATTCTTACTGAAGGCAGGTCAGGGTGATGAGACATCACCTAAGGGCATGGTAGGGGATGAGGAGGTCGGTCAGATATTGAGGGAAGGGGATTCTGGCTAAACTGACTTAGCAGGACTCTTGGTAAAACTGTGCTTTTGAGGACACACCTAAGGGCAGAGCCTACTTGACAAAGAGCTCAGAGGGTCCCGACTAGAGTTTGGCCAAGAAGAGAGTCTGTCAAGCCCTATTCTATCATCAACACAAGAGGCTTACCTCCCAAAATCATAAGGCCCCGTCTGGACCTTAAATATCCTTATGCCACCAACATGGAGCTAAGCTGTTTTCCAACCAGTGAATTTTCCTCACTCTATACATAGCAAACATCCTACTTTTATAAAGAGCTAAATTCTCAGGGCTCCCTGCATGACTGATGTCACAACAAACTTCCTTCCAGAATCCAAATAAGCCTTATCAAAGGTAGTCTGCTTATCACCACACATGGTCTCTCTTTCTACAGGCTGCACTAAAGATTCACAGCAACTCTGCTCTTCCCCAAGAGTGGCTGCTTCTCCCAGAGCAGGGACTTCCCTACAAAGGCTTCTCCACATGTTAGCTTCCTCTGCTCATTCAGGCTGACTGAAAAGGTCTTGCTTACTGAAGACACGTCACGGAGCTAGGACACCTGTGGGACGAAAGGTGCCCCGGACTCTGTCCTTTCCAGCATGGATGCTGCACACCACATTGACCACAGAGCTCTGGGGGCCCCCTTTGCCTGGGGTGAGGGGCAGCTTGCAGAGAGGGTTCAGCCCCATTGCCAGAGACAGCTGCACCTGCAGAACTCATTTTTAAAAGAACCACCTTGTCACTCCAGACCTCTCCAGTGGGGTCACTTGGAGGAAACAGGCTCCTTTCTCCTATTTCAAAGCGAGCCTCTCAAATCTTGGCACTAGGCTCCCAACACCAAAATGTCCAGAAATCCAGGAACATCACACATATGTATCGAGCACCTGCCATGAGCGTGGCACGAGGACGGTTACCATTTTGAATCACTCCGAACACACAGCTAACCTGGAAGGCAAGAGGTGAGAGGCGCAAGGCCACAGGCTTTTGGCTTCTGTGCTTTGGCTTAGGTTACCCACGTCCAGCAGGCTATTCCACTATGTTCTCTGGATCTTTCTTCCTGTCTTTTTAATGCATCATCTCCAGCACACAGAAAAATACGAGATGCCAATCATATGCCCACTACTATATTTAACAGGTATTTGTGTTCATAAACAACACAGAATCTTTAGGAGTTTTTCACATTTACATAAGCCTCATACAGGACGTTTGTCCTGCAGCTTGCTTATTTTGCCCGACATTCAAGTTTCGGGATTTATCCATGTTGACACACCTAGCCATAATTCATCCTTTAAAAAAAAGATTTGTTTATTTGAGAGAGAGAGAGCATACAAGCAGGGGAGGGAGCAGAAGGAAAGGGAGAGAGAGAATCCCAAAGGGCAGAGGGAGAGGGAGAGAGAAAATCCCAAGCCCCCGAAACAGGGCTCCATCTCATGACCCTGAGATCTTGACCTGAGCCAAAATCAAGAGTCAGATACTTAACCAACTGAGCTACCCAGGTGCCCCAAATTCATCCATTTTTAACTGCTGTAGAGCATTATGGCATATGAATAAACTACTGTTTATCCTTTCAACCACTAATAAATATTTTGTTTTTTTTTTTCCTTTAAAATCTGCGATAGTAAGCAATGTCTCAGCGAACATTCTTATCCATGGCTTCTCATGTATTTATGAAGAAAAGTTTCAGGGGAGACATCCTAATGTGCAATTACTGCTACATACTCTATGCATAACTTCTACTTTGCTGGTTATTGACAAAATTTTCTCCAAAAAGGCCATAGACACTGCCTTACTCTCCAGCTCCAAAAATTTCATTCCCAGGGCCTAAGTCCAGAGCTTCTGACCAGTCTCGTCCCAGCTATCTCTGATTCCAAAGTCCTGAATTCCAGAGCATCTGAACTCAGTTAGCATCTGGGGCCCTGAATCCTGGCCCCACTAATGCTAACTGGTTTTCCCATATGTACCACTGTGGGTCACACGCTCCATGGCTCCCCCACCTGCCCAGGGACCCACTTGTTGTCTAGCTAAGAATCCCAGCTGCCAACCACTCATGCTACTCCCCAGGTACCCAGTGCTGACTGGCAGGCTGGATACCCTCCATCTTCAACTTCTAAGATGTAGCTGGGTCTATGTCTGGACCTGACTCCTGGTCTGAGCCCCTCAACTACACAGGGGCTCTTGTCCTATCCTGATAGTCGTCCAGAAGAGCTCCGTGTGGGCCAGCACGTCCAGAACACCCCATCTTCATCTGCTATAACCCTGGTTGTTCGCCTGGGACACTCTCTCCATGACAACTTCCAGAGTTGAGTTGAGAATACGGTATACTTTTATGCACCCAGCAAGCTCCCACTCCTCTAGTGAGCTTCTGGGGGAGAGGCTGGTGGCAACAAGCATATGGGCTACTATTTTAAAAGTAAAAGAACAGAAAAGAAAAACGTGCAGCCAATGCAGCCAAGTCAGCCTCCCGGTAGAGCCGAGCTGCAACTCAACACCTCCCGTGCCAATGCCACGTTCCTGCCAGAGGTGAGAGGACTCTGGAAGGCACTGTGCCAGTTCTCTGCAGTCCGCCAGATGTTCGGGATCCGGTGGGCACCCCTCTTCCCTTACCCAGCCAGCTGCCTTCCCCGGTTTACCACCCAGGACCTCAGCAACCTCCCTCCTCCTTCCCTCTGCAACCCTTGCCCCAGATTCTGCAAAGCGAAGTTGGGGGGAGGCCACAAGTCTTTCACTCCTGGATTCTCTTCTCAGTCTCTCAGCTCCTCCACAGGCTCCTTTCTCTGTGAGGTCATCCAAATTCAGCAATCACAGGCTTGATTGTTCCTTTTCATGTTAGCAAGTTTATTTTATTTTGTTCATTTCTTAACATATACCTATCCATTATCCATTGTGGCACCTGCCGTGTGCCAATCACTGGACTTTGCTTCTCCTTTCAGACACTTACGAGTCGTTCCAGCTCAGGTTAGCAAACTTTTTTTTTTTTTTTCTGTAAAAGGGCCAGAGAGTAAATATTTCAGGTTTCCCTGATCTCTGTCACAACCACTCAACTCCGCCTTTAGCTTCGAAACAGCCAAACACAGTGTGTCCATGCGTGGGTGTGGCTGGGTCCCAATACCGCCGAATGCACAAAAGCAGGTGGTGCATAATTTGGTGGCCCCTGCTGCAGCTGATCGAAGCATCAGCCCCTACCGTCCCCATCACCAGTCTGACTCCCACCGCGTTTCAGTCTCCGAGACAATTTCCCAAGATTCCTGCCAGGGCCGCTGATGCCCTAACTCACCCTTCCCGGCCCGGCTGCCACATCGGGTCAAAATGCCTGCCCGAGCCCCGCGTTCAAGCCCTCATGGTCTGCCCCTCCTACCTTCCATCCCCCACTCTCCCAGTGAGGGACGACTGGCAACTGTCCAAACTTCCCCCTTTTCTCTCAGCTCTCCTCATACTGATTACATGGTGGGGACTTTTCCTACAGTTTCAGCCCACACCCTCCTCTTCATTTGTATCAACAGCACCTTAGAATTACCTATTTATTTTCCGAACGGGCAAATTTTCTTTTCAGCAATTGCTAAAAGCTCCTTAAAAGAGAAATAACAAATGAAATGTCTTTTGAATCTCTGAATGTGCAGTGCACAGCTCCAAGCAGAGAAAACAAGGGAGAAGGTCTGAGGGCAAAGACAGCTAGACGCAGAGCCAGAAGAACTAGTTGTGTTCTGCTCCGCTAAAGCTCAGCTCAGACCATACAGCGGTGGTCGTGTCAATGAATAGGAGTGAGATACTTAGTCTAGGATCTGACAAAAGCCCTTGTTCCATAAATGCTTATGACTCAGTTTTACGAATGCCCCAGACTGTATTTTCCTCAAGGGCAAATCACCTTGTTTTCTTTTCCTTGATTTACACTCCTTACACTAACAGGGGATAAGGCGGATGAATGCCCAATAAATCATTCAAGAATCTTTGGCCACTGTTTCAATTCGCTACCATGAAAGTACAAGATGGCCCAGCGGCCTGGAAAATCAGAAGACAGAACCAAGCTTCAGAGTGGCATGCCTTGGGGAAGCACCCACCAGCCACTCTCCCCGAGTACGTTCCAGTGAACTACACTGAGGATAGTCAACAATCAAAAGCCATGGGCAGTTAGGGGCTCTGGTGTGTGGTGAACCACAGAGCATTCTAGGGTCAAGGTCAGGGATTTCCACAGCACAGCTCCAGACCAATGGCTGCCCAGAGAGTCTTTATGACTGAAATGGGGAAAACAGTGATGCTCCCCTCTGGCCTGTTCCACTTCTCATCGTAAGGCCCGTGCTCCAGACCATATTAATTTGTATCTTTGCAATGGCAAGAGCCTAGCCTGACCACAAGTAACTAGCCATATAGCTAATTTCAGACCTCAAGCCAAGAGCAAGTGATTTAAATAGCTTCATTCTCCAAGTGAGTATTGGTCCCATCCTCTGTTTAAAAAAAACAAACAAACAAACAAACAAAAAAAACACAGGCAGGCTGATGCCAAGGCAGAAGCTCACAAAGCTCTTGGTGACCTCTTTGTGTTATCTGACTCCTCAGCTGCATTATCTAGTCTCAAAGAGAGAGGCACCATGACACAGAATAATTAATTCATCTTTGTGTCCTCCTGCCCCAGCTATTTCAATGAGAGCCACCACTGGGTTTCAAATACAGAAAACTGGGGGCTAGCCGACCCTGAAGACCAGATCATGCAGAATTCATGGTTTGTATCAGTTAAAATGGAAATCTAACAGCAGCACCATCCCAGCACAGATCTAGGAGGGACGGTTAGGGGGTGTGGGCTTGGCCAAACATTCAGATCCTTGGTCATTCTCACTGTGTGAGCACTTTGGTGCTCACTGAAGAACCTCAGTTCAGACACTAAGGTTGTTGGGTTGTTATTCTGAGGATTCAAAAGGACAGTCTCAATCCTATCAGCCAAGAGGCCTGTTTGTGTCACACAGGTAAGGAGAGGAAAGAAACCCTCCAGAGAAAAGAAAAAGCATGAGCAGACCCCCACAAAGGTGTGACATCCCATAATTCACTGCACCTTTGTTCATGTGACCATAATGAAATGGCAATCATTAGGAGAAAGACTCAATAAGATAGTGTGTTTAACAATGTACACACACTCACACTCACACACACACACAAACACACACTATGTAACGACATTAAGGAATACGGTAGAACTGAAAGTTATTGACCTAGAAAAGTCCCTAACATATATGACTACATGCAAAGGGCTGCTGAATAATAATATATTAAATACACAAATGGTACACCCAGATGAAAAAAAAACAATATATTTCCATTAAGTTTACAGGTGTGTACACAGTGCATTCTAAAAATTCTAGAGCAAACCACAAATAACTGGTAATAGAAGTTAACTCTGGGTGAAAGACTGGGGTGGGGTCCTTGGCTACTGGGACATGAGTCTTTTTGTAATGTTGCAATGTTTTAAAATAAAAAGGTATCCATGTATCACTCTTAGAGGTAAAAATAACGGCAATAAAGTGATTTGTTACTGAGCGGTTACAATGTAGATAGTAAATTGACACATTTATAGAGGGACCCTATTCTAGATAATCATTTGCATTCAAAAAGACAGCCCAACATAATCATAAGAGGATTCATTTCAGAGTCAAGCAGATTTGGTTTCAAATCCAGCCTGTGGAACCTCGGGCTAATTACATAAGTCTCGTGTTTCCTATCCACTCAGTGAGAATATAAATATTGCCTTCATAGGATTACTGTGAAGCTTTAATAGACCTAATATCACAGAGCTCACTTCGCCGCCAGTTGTTGGGAGACCCACGGTAGAGCAATAATCACTGGAGGAGAAACTGTCCCATCCAGTTCTGAGCAAACAGCAGCCGAGTTATGGTTACAGAGTCATCAGCGGACGGGTGAACGCCATCCCATTCCCACCAAATCCGTAGGAAGCTACCAAAAGGCACATGGGAAGATGGAGGGGTTGCTACACATAATCAGAAATAGCCTCCAGCAGGTGGCCAACACTTGCAAATTAAAGTCTAGGGAAAACAGAATCAACTTTTTTTTTTACTAAGTTTTCCTGGGAAAAAAATAATGAGGCATGAACTAGAAGGTGCTGGACAGTTTTAGCAAGGCATCTCTGTCTGGGGAGTAGACAGTTACCATTTCCCTTTAAAATTACATGCAGCCAATTGGGTCCCTATGACATGCGAGCAATTATGTCTGTCTGTGCACATCCAGAAACCCCCAGGATAAAATGTGTAGCTGCCTAATGAAGAAATGTGAACTGATGGAGAGCCTCTGGACCACCGTGCTGCCCTAGAAAAGTCCAATTCTGGGTGCCCTTCATTTGTAAATCTTTTTCTTCTCAGGGATAAGCACAATGCCTTGTATGTGGTGGACATTCAGTGCAGTAATTAGTTACTGTCAATTAACGTGAGTCTTTTCCTCCCAGGAGCAGCCAGCCCTGTAAAGAAGAGACCCTGTCCCTTTGCTGGATCCTCCTCCAAGCCTCTCATCTCTCCTGGCTCTGGTTTCCTAGCACCCTGCATCTGGTGTCACTCTCCAAGAACACTGCACCTGCTCTCTGGGGACATACATCTCTTCTGCTGTTGCTTTATGTCATTATTTAACTTTTTCTGCATGAAGCTTTGTTCTCCAGACAGAATAAGTTCTCTGGGGTCAAGGAACTGCTTTGGATGTCTCTTTTAAACCCTAAAGCGGGCTGAATAATGCCATGCAGGGTAGATACTCAAACTGAGCAAATATGTTCCAGGAACTGAAATAGTCACATTCAAACAGATTCCATTTTGACTGTGAAAATGTTCTGCTCTCAGAGACCAGCAACAAAGCAGATGTTCCCTCACTCAGGGCTGGCTCTACCAGTGATCCTGCTGGTCATTCAGGGGAGAAAGGAGACTGAAGTCTTCCAACACCAGACATCTCCCAACATAGGAAAGAAGAGGAAATTCTCAGATACCAAGGAGTGAATCCCAGCTCTTCTATTTGAGGCTATATCTTAATCACCTCATCTCCTCATGGGCCCCCAAACTTCTTCCTTTACAAGAATATACATTGATTGCCACACTCCCTCCATTGTGCCAGCTACGCAACATTATTTAAACATTTGTCCTGTTGGGACCTACATTCTACACGCTAAATGCTCAAAATGAGAGACCAGAGCACCGTAGGGCATGAAAAACAGCCCAGGGTTTTTTGTTTGTTTGTTTTTTAAGATTTCCTTTGAAAGTCTAAGTAAAAAAAGGCAGCCCAGCTAGAAGTTAGTTGGGTTTATCCTCAGGTCAGAGTCTTCCTTAAACCATCTCTGTGGGCCCTTGCAAAATGCCCCCTCCACGATCTGAGCTAGCACTCACCTAAAGCCCGGGCGGCATGGGCTGACTCAGGAGACTGGTTCCCATTGCCTTACATAAAAGGCATGCCACACTCTCTGCTCTTCTTAAAAGATAAAAGTACTGAAAATTTATGGTAGAATATAAAATACAGAAAAGAATAATGCACAACATAGACATCAATTATAGCTGCACCATACAGAGAAAACCTCAGTGAACATCTGGTATGCTTTTTTTCTCTAGTTTATGTGCACATGTACATTCATAAAAATCGGGGATCATTCTTTGTATACGGTTTGGTGTCCTCCTTTTTCACTTAACATAATACTTCAAGCATTTCCCTGTGTTGTTAAATATTCTTCAAAAATCATTTTAAAAGCCTCACAACATTCCAATATATAAATGTACCACAATTTATGTTAACTCTCTGCTTGGCCAGTTGGTCAGTTTCTGGCCAAATTTTTACATTATAGAACTTTAGTGTGTATCATTGTACATAAATCCTTGTGTGCATCTTTATTTGTTTCCTTAGAATAGATTCATGTAAGTGCAATTATTAGTTCAAAGGGTACAAATTATCATTAAGGTTCTTGTTATAAACTGCCCTACAGAAACATTCTGGCCAATCTGCACTTCCACTAGTAATATATGGGAGGACCAGTTTCACTGCATAGTTGCCAACACTGGGCATTACCATTTTAAATTTTCCAGACGTACGTGTTCTAAGATACTAGACGACCTACATCTTGACACCAAAGGACTGTGAAAGTCTGAGACCTTGACTGCGTCTTCACGCCAGAATACCATGTCCTTAACAATGGCTCTCCAATGTTTATTACTCAGGATTCCTTCAGACTTTTGAACATTACTGAGAACTGGACCCGAAGAGATTTAAGTCACACATTATATCAATATGTACTATATTAGAAATGACATCTGATAAAACTTTACACTTATTAACTCATTTTAAAATAACAACAATAAAACAGAAATACCACACTTTTATGGAAAACAACTAGTTTCCAGAACAAAAACAATTTAGTGAAGAAGAGTGGCATTTTACACTTTTTTTGCAAAACTCTTCAATATTTGGCTTAATGGAAGACAACTGGATTCTCCTATTTATGTCTGCATTTAACCCGTTACGGTATCACGTAGCTTCTAGGAAACTCCACAGCACACCAATGAGAAAATGAGAATAAATTAAGGGCAAATCGCATTTTATTATTCGAGAAGAGTTTGATGTCATTAATCCCCTGGAAGGTCACAGATATTCCCCAGGGGCTCCACGGCCACCCTTGGAGAGCCACGGCCTTAAGCCAAAGGACGGCAGCAACCCAAGAGGACCACAACACACAAAAAGATGGTTTTATTGTTTGTTTGTTTTTTAACTAAAGCTATGGACTTCTTGAAAATCTCCTCTTCACACATTCTTCTTCTCTAGACCCTTTAAAGTTCAGCTCCAGCCTCCTGCATAAAGCTTTCTCTTCCACGCTGCCCCGTGATCTTTCCCTTCTCTGAGGCTCTACTGTTTCTAGATGACTAGAGCACTGCCTGGCCTATCCCCTCTGATTTTCACAGTAACTTGTCCCCATCCAAACTAGGAGCTTCTTGAGGTCACAGATCAAGCCCCTGGCACACACTTGGTATCAGTAATTGATTTCTCGGAAGAGGGCCGCCCTAAATCACTACAGCGTTTAGGTAACCTGTACACAGGGCCTTAGGCAGTACACTTCCTCTTGAAATATTTCATTCAATCCTCATGAAGTTCCTTTGACATGGGTTTTTTATCTTTGTCATAAAATGAGGAAATAGAAACTCAGAGAGGTGAAGTGACTCAGCAAACAACAATGTTGCAATGGGGATAAGGTCAACTGATCCCAAATCCCCTGGGCTCTACATCAGTGCTTGGCTAGTTACTTAATGCTTTACGAAGTCTCACGTGGTAGGGGGTTCACTGACCCAGCCTTTCAGGGGATCTCCAAAGGCATTGCCTACTAGAAGGCATTACAGGTATTAAAGAGGAGAGTGTTTGGAGTCAAAATTAGGCTAGAGGCCTTGTTTTCCCACTTATTCCAATATGACACTGTGCACATTGCCTTATCTCTCTGGGCCTCAGTTTCCCCATCTCCAATACTGGCATAACAAATGCCACCAGGCAGAGTTGTTGGCAACCCGCTGTAGAAAGTGAGAAATCTGCATAAAGCACAGTGCGAGAATCAGCTGAGTTCCCTGAAATCCTTCCATTCCTTCCTAAGGCCATCTTTCCACCACTCCCTATTTCCCCTCTCAAAAACAAAGAATGACTTCATGAAATGAAAGCAGGAACTTCCTATAGTCTGAGCAATTTATTGAACAGAAAAATATTTTATCCCAAACACCTGGAAAAGTATCGCTGGAAAGAGAGGAGAGTGGTTTTTATCAAAAGACCTTCACTGCCAATTCCTGCGGCAGCCTGCAGGGGTCTTGGCTCTGGAAGCCTGCCACCACAGCCCACCCCCATCAACAGGCACGAACATTTGTCAGGCCCATGTCCACTCCGAGTCACTGGAAGTCAGCACCTTTGCTGAGATGGGTTGCTCCCATGGAAGGGAAGGGTAGTACTCAACTGGGCTAGTCAAGATGTGGGGAGGAGCCAGTGCCCTGATTAGGAACAGAGTGTCTCTCAGCACATTAGCAGACACCAGGACTGGCAGCAACATGATGCTATTGTCTCCAGTGGCTTAAACTTAAGCATTCAGCCAGCACCGTAAGTTCTGGTCTATTGGGTTTCCAGAATCTTGTTGTTACAGACACTCCCCTTGTTTCTAACCCAAAACAATGCTTCACAGTTTGATTACTCTTCTCTTTTGTAAAATGAGAGGGTTGGAATCAATGATCTCAAAAGTCCCTGCCATCTCCAACCTTCTGTGCATCTGATCAAGCTCCAAATGGCTTCTGATTGCTTCCAAAATGCAGATCTATGCTCTAAGGATGCAAATGTGCCATGGAGGTCCTGCAAAATCTGCCTGAGTCAAAGCATGTGCCTGAAGTTAAGTGTTCAGCTTCCCAAAGGTCTATCAACCTATGGATCCCCTATTCTAGGGCATTACCTACAGGACAGCAGTCTGAAAAAATCATACGGTCTTGGGACAGCAAGACCATCTCTCATTAAATAACTAGAAATCAGGGCATGAATGAGTCCTGAAGGCCAAGGAATAAAGCCCAACACCTGAACCACCAGAAAATGATAGGCAAAATGACACCGCACATGGGTGAAATTCTGATAAACTCCTCTCCTGCAGAGATTAGAGGAGAAGGAGAAGCTTGGGGAGGGGGATGGTGAATAAGAAAAGGCCTCAAGAATGCAATTAGATAAAACTCTGTGAGGACAAGGGCCCTACTAAGTTCTTAGTGTCTACTCCCTGGTACTCGATCACTATTTTATTTTTTTTAAGATTTTATTTATTTATTTGAGAGAGAGAGAGAGAGAGAAAGACAGAGAGAAAACATGAGCAGGAGGGAAAACTGAAGTTGACTCCGTGCCGAGCGCAGAGCCAAATGCAGGGCTTGATCTCATAACCGGGTGATCATGACCTGAGCCGAAACCAAGGATCAGACACTCAGCCAACTGAGCCACTCGGGCGCGCCTCTCTTTTAATAAATAATAAGAGATAAATGGGTAGGAAGCAGTTCGGACAAATGCAATGGGATAGCAGTGTGGTTAAATGCAAGTTCTGGAGTCAGAGACATGATGGTTTCAAAGCCTGGGTCCACACTCCTGACGGAGCAGGTGATCTTCAGCAGGTCACTTAACCTCTGTGCATTTCGGTTTTCTCATCTATAAAAGAGGCAAAACTATCTGAGGCAACTACCACACAGTGTTGTTGTTTGAGAGCTCAATGAGGAAATGCACATAAAGCACTTATCACGATGTCGGTATTACAGGTTCTCAATAAAAGGTGGCCATTATTAATACAATGATGAGGACTACAATGTTGAAGACAGAGACATTTATTAGTGCTAGAGGATCTCAGTGGAAAGGAAGAGGGAGAGGGAAGCCTTGAGGAAAAGGTGAACTGTGGAAAGCCAAAGCAAGATAAAGAGCATGTCCAAGGGCTTCGAACCTGCAACAGGCAAGTGTTTTCAGAAGATAACTGGGAGATGGGCCAGGCCTAAAAGAAATATTCTTACATAGGCATAAAGGGGGTAAGTTTAGATTAGTAGAATAAGACCCTGTGAAGGGTCTTGAATATCTGCTGAAGAGCTTGAACTTTATCTACAAGCAATGGGGGCCCCCAAGGCTTTTGAATAGGGCAGAGGGACGATAGAAGCCTGTTTGGGAAGACTAATCTTTTGGTGATGTATATGATGGATCAGTGAAGCATGTCCTCCTAGACGCAGAAATACTTATTAGCAATCCGTCTCACTAGCCTGATGGCAGTAGGTTGTAAGAAATGAAATAGGGATACAGAGAGGAAACATAATCTGTTTTCTGGACAGGGGGCAGAGATGAAGGAGAAGGAGCTGGTGGTGGTGACTTAAAGATTCCAAGCCACCTGAGAGCCTAAGAGAATCGTGTTGCCATTGGCAGAAATAAGAGTGAAGCTAACACCTCTGATGCAGATTATGAATGGATTTTGAGAAAGAAGAAAATCATTCTAGGCTGAGTTCCTTAAAATCAGAGCCTGCATCTAGGATTTGCAAGCTCAGAAAGTATTGAAGGAATGCTTTAGGCAAAACCTATCAGAAGAGAAGAAGGCAAGAGAGGCAAGGAGTGGCAGACCAGCAAGGATGTGGTTCTAGGTAAAGCCCGATCCAGGTAAAGCCTTGCCCCTGCAGATGGTAACCACTTCTCCCACAGCAGCTGATGGATGGGTAAAGGGAATGTCAGCCTAAGGCTTGGCATATAACACTCAACAAATGTCTTCTGTTATTATCATAAATTTTAGCATGAAGAAGATGGCAAGATGTCCAACGTAGCTCATGGATGAAAGAGAACAACTCTGGGCAACTCCAATTCTCTGCCCCTGTGCAACCTCTGTCCAGGAGTGTAATTCACTTCCCCTCCATTTCTTGATCTGTTTTGTGTAAGCAGCAGAAAGCTAAGTAGTTGTCATTTTCTGAGTTTTCAACATTGGCCATGCAATGCATCAGAGGTGCAAAAGCAAAGTCAGGTGAGGCTTTCTAAAAAGGTGGGAGAGATAGGCTGTTTCTATTTTAAACATCTGAATATGGATGGAAAAACCTGGCATGGATGCTCTATTTCTTTGGGCCCCTACCATTCACTGCTAATTCATATATTCTGGTCTAAGAGCCTCTTTCCTGGCCAGAGCCTATCTGTGAGGCTACTCTAACACTTCCGGGATTTTCTATGAGAAAACCTCTATGGCTGTATTTTCCTTTTATATGGCAGGAATCTCCCTGAAAGGGTTGTGTAACTTCAATGTTAGTTTTAATGTTCCAAGTAAGCTGAGCCCTTTTTAAGAGCTGCATACTAAATCCTACAGTAGAGATTCACACCTAAATGCATATTTTCTCTGAAATATCAGATCTAACATAAAACATGCTTTCAGTGTATAGGAAGCTGCTATTTTATTCTTTGACCCAGAAATCAATCAACAGATGTTTATTATTGAGTGCTGATGGTGTGAAGGGCACTATGCTAGATGCTGGAAAAACACCCCATATCTTGGGAATAATAAATAGACATTCTGGCTAGAGCAAAGGTAATGTAGGAGGAAAATAAGTGGATAAGCATTTCAGAGACTGTGTGCATCAAGGTCTAGCTGTAGTAGCAAACACCATCAACATTTAGTCACATTTCAGTGCCTTAACACTATGTTGGTGCATTTCTCACTCACATCATAGTGCAATATGGACCGACAGGGAGGGAAGGGGCTGGAAGGGGCTCTGACTCAGGGCAGTGATTCAGAGACCCAGGCTCCTTTCAGATCAAGGTTTCGCTGTCTTACAGATCTTAGGAATTCTCAACTGAACTGGTGGAAGGAGAAATGAGTGAGCACGGAGAATGATGTAAGAAGTGTTTTTATGAAGTATGGAAGAGACATCTATCACTTCCAGCCTCTTTGGGCCAGAATTCAGTCCTATGGTACATTTACATGAAAGAATACAGTCTAGTTGTTTTTCCTGGACGAAGATAAAATAGGTGTAGTGAATATCTATCTATTCAGTACCTGCCCCAGGAATATGACAGTGAAGTTTCGGAATTTTGAAATTAGTATTTTGTCTTTTTACATAAAAGACTGACCAATTCATGACTTCTTTCTACTAAGGAGATTCTGAGCTCACTTAAAACACCCAGAAACATGGGCGCCTGGGTGGCTCAGTTGGTTAAGCGACTGCCTTCAGCTCAGGTCATGATCCCAGGGTCCTGGGATCGAGTCCCGCATCGGGCTGCCTGCTCTGCAGGGAGCCTGCTTCTCCCTCTCCCACTCCCCCTGCTTGTGTTCCCTCTCTCGCTGTGTCTCTCTCTGTCAAATAAATAAATAAAATCTTTAAAAAAAAAAAAAAAAAAACACCCAGAAACACATCCTACTCACCAAAGGAACAGGAATATAACTTGTTGATTACTCTTCATTTGCCAAATACTTATGCAGTGTCTATAACTTGCCTGATGCTATTGTAGGTGCTCAAAACACTCCATTAAAGGAAAAACAAACCAGGCAAGTATCAGGCACTTCATATGAAGACAGGAATTTTTACTTTTATCCCAATATTCCAGATGAAGAAACTAGGTCCTTTCAACATCCCTTCATGATTAAAAAAAAAAAAAAAAAAAACATTGTCAACAAATTGAGTATAGAAGGAATGTACCCCAACATAATAAAGCCATATATGACAATCCCAGAGCTAATGACATTACAGATTATTACTCAGTGGTAAAAAGCTAAAAGCTTTTCCTCTAAGATCAGAAACAAGACAGAAATAGCCACTCTCACAACTCTTACTCAAAATGGTACTGGAAGTCCTAGCCAGAGCAATAAAGCAAGAAGGAGAAATAAAAGGCACCCAAATTAGAAAAGAAAAAGTAAAACTGTCTGTTTTTGTAGATGACATGATCTTATATATAGAAAACTCTAAAGACTCCACCAAAACACTGTTAGAAATGCTAAATGAATTCAGGAAAGTTGAGGATACAAAATCAATATACAAAAATCAGGCGTGTTTCTATAAACCAACAACAAACTATCAGAAAGAAAAATTAAGAAAGCAACCCACATAAAATACTTAGGGCTAAATTTAACCAAGGAGGTGAAAGATCTGTGCACTGAAAACTATAACACCTTGATGAAAGATACTGAAGACAACACTAAATACATAGAAGAATATTCTGTGTTCATGGATCGGAAGAATTAATATTGTTAAAATGTCCATACTACCCAAAGTAATCTATAGATCCAATGCAATCCCTATCAAAATTCCAACAGCACTTAAAACAGAAATTAAAAAAAGAAAAAAACTAAACTAAAATTTGTGCAGAACCACAAAAAGCCTTACGTAGCCAAAGCAATCTTAAGAAAAACAAAGATGGAGGCATCACAGTTCCTGATTTCAAACTATATTACAAAGCTATAGCAATCAAAACAGTGTGGTATTGGCATAAAATGAGACACACAGATCCATGGAACAGAAGTAATCCTGCACATATATGGTCAATTAATTTTCTTTTTTTAAAAGATTTTATTTATTTATTTGACAGAGAGAGAGATAGAGCCAGAGAGTACAAGCGGGGCAGGAGAGGGAGAAGCAGGCTTCTGGCTGAGCAGGGAGCCCAGTGCAGGGCTTGATCTCAGGACCCTGAGATCATGACCTGGGCCAAAGGCAGATGCTTAACGGACTGAGCCACCCAGGCATCCGAGTCAATTAATTTTCAACAAAGGAACCAAGAATATACAATGGAGGAAAGAACAGTCTTCACTAAATAGTGCTGGGGAAATTGGATATCCACATGTAAGAGAATGAAACTGAATCCCTATCTTAAAACACACACACAAATCAAATGCAAATGGATTAAAGACTTGAATGTAAGACCTGAAGTCATAAAATTCCTAAAAGAAAATATAGGGGTATGTGCCTTGACATCATCTTGGCAATGGTGTTTTTAATGTGATACTAAAAGTGAAGTCAACAAAAGCAAAAATAAACAAGTAGGACTACATCAGGCTGAAAAATGTCTGCACAGCAAAGGAAACCAACAACAAAATGAAAAGGAAATTTATGAAAGGGTAAAAGATATACAAAGTATAAGAGGTTAATATCCAAATATATACAGGGAACTCATACAACTCAGTAGCACCTAAGTCAATAAATAAATAACCCAATAAAAATTAAGCAAAGGACCTGATTAAACATTTTTCCAAAGAAGACCTACAAATGGCCAACACATACATGGAAAGGTACTGTCATCAATGCAGATCAGAACCACAATGAGATATCAGCTCACACCTGCGAGGATGTCTATTATCAAAATGACAAGAGATAAACAAACACTGGTGGGGATGTGGAGAAAGGGAAACCCGTCTGCGCCACTGGCAAGCATAAAACTGGTGCAGTCACTATGGAAAACAGTATGGCGGTTCCTTAAAAAATTAAAAATAGAACTACCATAGGATCTAGCATTCCACTTTTGGGTATATGCAAAGAATTGAAATCAGGATCCCAAAGGGGTATTCATTGTAGTATTATTTACATAGCCAAGATATGGAAACAATCCAAATGCCCAACGAACAGATAAAGAAAATGTGGTCTCTATATACAATGGAATATTATTCAGTTTTAAACAAGAAGGAAATCCTGCCATTTGTGACAACAAGGATGAACCTGGAGGGCATCATGCTAAGTGATATAAGCCAATCAGAGAAAGACAAAGACTGCACGGTATCACTTACATGGAGAAACAAACAAACAAATGAAAATTTAATGTCAAACTCACAGAAACAGAATGGAGGAGTGGTTACCAGGGGCTGTAGGGTAGGGAAAATAGGGAGAAGCTGGTAATAGGATACAAACTTTCAATTTGAAGATGAATAAAATCTGAAGATCTAATATATATTATGGTGACTACAGTTGATAATACTGTGCTGTGTAACTGAAATTTGCTAGAAGAGTACAATTTAAGAATTCTCACCACAAAATTAAAAATTTTTTTAATGATAAAAGTGTTGAACAAATTCAATCACCCAAGTAGAGGTTAAAAACCTCTACTTAAAATCTATATACATTTTAGAAATGGATAGTGGTGATTATTATACAACATTGTGAAAGTCCTTAATGCCAATGATTTATGGCCTTAAATGGTTAAACTGATAAATTTTGTATTATGTATATTTTTCCACAATAAAACAAATGTTCATTAGAAAGAAGAAAGGAAAAAGAAAAGAAAAGAAACAGGAAGGAAGCGAACTAGGCTGAGAGAGGCCAAGTGACTTGCTCAAATTCACATATCTGGTAAGTGGCAAAGCAAGTGTTTGAAACCAGGTCTACTTTACTTCAGAACTCAAGTTCTCCAGATTCCATACTAGCTCTCAATTAAACACTTCTCTGAGCCAAAGAGACGGGTAGATGCCTTCAATACAGGCCAGCGCAACCCAGTTCTAAATCAGCTTCTCAATGGTGCTAAGGAGGAGATGTGCAACCAAGATTCTCCACCTCCACTAGAATGAACCAGCCGGACTGAGTATCTAAAGTCAGTATGGGCTGCAGCTATCTGGGTGTGCTGGCTGGCAGGCATGAGTGGGACTACCCCAGGCAACCCATTCCAACGCATGGGGACCAGAGTAGGACTTGCTCAAAGCATTGCATTCCCAGGACCACCCAACAATGGCTTCACCTGCAAGGAAGACTATGTTCTGCACTCACAAGGCACAGATGAAATGGTTTTCTCCCTAGCTTTGATCACTGACCCCTATCATCTCATAGTTTACCAGACTATAAAATAACAGTGAGAGAAGCCATTAAGTCAGTTGTAGGGGAACAACACCAAAGAAATTAAAATCTTGGAATTTTATAAAGCTTTCCAGAGTGAAAAATATATTTCCCTTAAAGAAAATAAAGGAATAACTTCAACTACCTATGAATTACCTTTTGAAAAATCTTACAGATTTTAGTAGAACTGATCTTAATGGCTGGATATGTTATGATGTTGAAGTCTCCCCATCTCAAAAATGTCCCCCAACAGCCTTTCCAGTGCTTCTAATTCCATGTTTAGATATTCATTTGTTTGGGTTAAGCAAAATGCATTCACTGAGATCGTTGATGGAAAAGGCAAAATCCTGGACAAGGTACTGGATAGCCAATGCCTTTATGTGAGTTATGTTATTTGAAATTGTTTGGTATGATACCAAACGATTCAAATAAAACAAGGACCAAGTTTGAAGTGAAATATGATGGACTCACAGACCTCTACCTCTTAGACAAACTCTGTCTGAAATTAACCCTAGTCTCCCAAAGCCCAACAAAGCTGGCACTGCCATCGCTTTGACATCCTCAGAGGATGGGTCTTTGTCTCAGGTTTGCATGGAAAATAAGCTGACCTGCCTCCAATCAACATGTTGTATGGGCAGCACCCAACGGGGCACGCCCAGCAGGCCAGAGTTCAGAGCCACTGCCTCCCCTAAACGTGCTCTCCACCATTCCGATCGTAATTCCTAGCGCCTGAGGCCAGGGGATGGTAGACTTTCTCTGTTCAGGGCCAGACAGCAAGTACAGTAGACTTTGGGGGGCAGCTGTTCACCTCTGTCATGGTAGCACCACAGCAGGCTTGGGCAGCACATGAACAACTGGGCATGGTTACGTCCCAGTAATACTTGGTGTACAGACACTAAAATTTGAATTCCTCTTATTCTTAACGTGTCACAGTGTAGTATTGCTTTTTTTTGTTTTTCAACTATTTAAAAATTTGAAAGCTGCTCTTAGCACACAGGCTCTACAAAAACAGGAGACAGTGTGGTCTGGCCTAGGGGTCACAGTCTGCTGACTTCCGCCCGTGGCAGCTGCCTACCTGCCCCCTCCCAACTAGAAGCTCCCACTACCCTTGGCTGCCCTAGCAGCACCAACACTCAGATCTCTTCCTAGACCAAGATCTGCACTCACACTTTGAGCCATGTCTTCTTTGAGCTGTCCCTTGCCTGAACCACCCCAGTCCCAGGATGCTATCCTAGCATTTGTCCCTGGTGGTTGGCATGCCCATCTGATTCTCTGTAGCTTTAGTACTAGGAAAGCAAACAAAAGGGCTGCCAAATGTTGTGGTTCTTCATGCCTTAAAAAGATCTGCAGCTTCAGAGTGGCCAAGCTGCAGCTTACCCAAGGGACAGACATGCAAGATGCCCAAGCTGGGCTTCTTCCAGAAGAGAATGGAAAGCTTCTACCACTTCCTTTTTTTTTTTTTTTTTTTCCCCACAAGACCAGTGAGGAAGTATGTGTCCCATAAAGAAGGAAACTGACGTTTCCAGCAGGGGAAAAAGATGCACCAAACCCATCTGGTCAGTGCAATCTGGCCAGGCCCATGTGGCTATATTCATGTTGCCTAAAGCAACAGTTTACCTCCAGGTTGGAAAATGGCAGCAATAAAAAATAAATGGAATCCAGCCAAAAAGATGACTCTCGGTAAAAAGAGACTCTGTGTAAGAAATGGGGTGGAGGGAATATTTATATACATAGAGCAAGAGAAAGACATTATCTTCTCCTCCAACACATTTTTCTGAAGTTACAAATCTATGGTTTCTATTTATTCCCATTGGAGGGAAAAACAAAAACCCTGCGATTTATGAGCAGTGTTGTTTATTTATAATCCAAGAACTCTCCTCATACCATATGGTTGGGAAATTTACAGAGAGACAAAGTGAGAGGAAACTGCCTGCTTAATTCAATAGCTTTGGCAAAGCTCGCAGGCAGAGAGAGCATCCCAAAGTCTACCTCCAACACATGTGTGAGCGTGTACAGGAGTGGAGGCAGGCATGCAGGGAGCAGAGGCCAGGGGAGCCCTTGGCTTGCCAGCAAAGCCACAACTCAGGGCAGCGGGAATGAGAACAGCTGATGAGACCAGCGGAGGAAGGGGACTCATTTCTCCATTCTAGCACAGATGGAGACACAGACACGGGGAATCAGACAGGAAAGGAGAGCGAGGGCCCAGAGATGCTGGAGCAACCAGTTCTCTGGACAAGGAAAGCGGACACGCAGCGCCTGAGAGTTCTTAGGAAGGCAAAGTGCACCCAGGACTCTACAACACTTTTGTTTAATTCCTTTCCTTCTTGGTGCTAATGGGAAATAAGCAGAATTTCTGATTCCATTTCCACTGCCCAGCATGCTTTGCAAAGAAAGGCAATCACTCACTGCCTTTAAGGAAAAGATACAAGTTTGCACCTGATGGTTTTCCTTTACGCTCTACCTTGCACTTTCAGACTCAATGACAGATGGAAAGAAAGGAAAACACTGTGGTTGAAGACTACTAATACCAATGAAAATAGCATCCAGATCTGGGAAAGCACTGAAAAGGGAGAAAAAATAAATAAATACAAATGACACGATAGGCGAGGACAGAGGAAAGCCCAGCTCTTTGAGAAAGTCCCCGCTGACAGTGCCTGGCCACGGCTCTCCATCCACCTGAGTGTCCACAGCCCACAGGACCCGTCCAGTCCACACCGGGGTTCCATACCTGCCACCTGCACTGTTAGCTGCCTCTTCATATGCATACGGCCACTGCTCTGGTTCACCTCCCACTTCTGTTTGGATGACTCCCAAAACTTCCTCTGCACCAGTCCCTCCTGTGGGCTAGAGTCCCACGTTCCAAATGCTGTGCAACGTACCCATGCCCCTGCAATCCTAGGAGGCTAGAACCAAGCCAGGCACTTCCCCCACCATAGCACTCCTGCACCCACTTCTCCCCCCCACCCACCTCCTTGTCCTCCTCCCCTCCCCACTTCTGCAACAGGACCAAACCCACTGACTCACCCAGGTCTGAAGCATTACAATAATCGAGAATGTTCTCTCCCTCACTTTTAATCCTGGCCAGGTCCCGTCAACTGTGCCTCAGAAATACCTCTTGCATTGGTCCTTCCTTCTTTCCTTCTGAACAACCCAAGTTCCACATCATGGGCTGCCTGGAATGCTGGAATGCTCCTCGAGCCTGCTGTCCACCTCTGGACAGCCTCCTCCTCAGTCCAGAGGCCAAACGTGGTATCTAATCCACCCTCCTAAAGCCTAGCTGTGAGCACAAAGTCACTTTCCAGCTCAAGAACCAGCACGGTTCCATACTGACTGTAAATGGAATTCTGGTACTCTCTACCCCATCTGCACTCACCTCTGCCATGGCTCACCCCCGGCCCAGGGGGCTGCACGCAGTCCAATCCCAGTAATTGCTTGAGGCTGAAATGGTTGGTAGGCTTTTTTTTTTCTTTCCCTCTTTGGCTATCCGGGAGGAACGCTGCCATTGAGAGAACCTGTAGGCTTATAAAACTGAACTAATTTGACAGTTACAAGTGTGTAAAACAATGATAAGAACGCAGAGCGTGGCGAGAAGAAAGGAGATTACACCGGAGTTCATGACAAATAACAGGGAGGAAGCCCAGTCAGTGAGCAGCCAGAATAATTAAGAGGATGACCCCAAAAGGGCTGTGAATAAAACAGAGGGGCCTGCGTGAGCCAGGGAAAAGCAATTTATGGACAAGGAGTAGAACCATAGCTAAACAATGGAATGAATTTGTCGGTTAGGAGCGCTGCAGAAAGGTAGCAGGGAACAGGTGCTGGAGAGAGGCATAAATTTGCCACAGGAGAAAACCCGAGGTCCTTATCAGAATGGATGAAGGAGAGTCTCAGAAGAGCGGCAGGCTGACCAGACTACTAAGTGTGACAGGGCTTGCCTGAGAAGGAAATAATTGGAAAAGCAAGGAGCCGTTGTTCATCCTGCCATTAAGACTGCTGGCTGCCTCTCAAGATGCGGAACAGGGAGAGCAAGGAGACTTGGGCACCTGGAACGAAATAAGCCCTAATTCATTGAAACAGACCCCACAGAAGCACCAGTTAAAGGTCCCATACCAGGGGACTGAGTGACCAAAAGTCAGACAAGGGATAAAAGAGGACAGGAGGGCCAAAAGGCATTGAAAAGAACCAGTACCTACCACTGATGGAGTTTGAAAGCCAGGAAATCACACTTCAAGTGACATCAAATTAGGGTGAACTGTGTCCTCCCTTGTTGTAAATGCCAAAGCCGACAAGGCAGACAGCGTGGGGACTGGACGGAAGAGGCCACTGTCATCAGTTGCTTTATACTCCGAATGAGGTTATGCTTTGTACTTGGCGATGCCTGGAGGACTGACTCACCGCCCTTGGAGATTCAACTCCCCAAGTACCTACCGAGTATCTCCATCAGCTTTCCATCGTGGTCCTATTTCACAAAAACAAAGTGTGAGCTGTACGCCTTCCCATTGTTCTTGGCCCAAATCAGCCGCTCCATGAGTGATAAAGCAAACAAAATTGCAGCTCACATGAAGCTCACAATCAGGGGTGGGGGGGAGATGCATCGTGAACTGGTGGGCTAATAAGTAAATTCAAAATTAATTAAGCAGCACGCCGAAGGAAATAAAAAGGAACTATGGCAGAGGCTAGTGGGGACAAGTGTCTTCTAACAGGAGATGCCACTAAGGCTTGATCTAAAGAGCAGAGGCATGTGGGGCACCTGAGCACTGCAGTGGGAAAGGCAGGTGTCAGGGCCCTGAAGCAGGAAAGAGGTTGCCCAGTTTAAGAAAGGCAGTGAACAAGGGAGAGAAAGACACATGGTAGGAACACATTATGTGGCCCAGGCTCACGTTTCACACCAAGGACACAAAGTGGGAGGAAGGAACTAACACAGACTGATTGTGTCCTATGTCTTAAGCAGGGAGAGAGATCTTCCAACCATAGCCTTTGCTTTTGCCTGTAGAAGCTTACAGAAAGAACTAACATACACGGAACGGAATGGTCAGTCATGAGGGTGCCCGGCTGGTTCCATTGGTAGAGCATGTGACTTCTGATCTTGGGGTTATAAGTTTGAGCCCCATGTTGGGTATAGAGATTAATTAAAAATAAAATATTTTTTAAAAAAGAATGGTCAGTCATGTTGGAGATATTTTTATTGATCTTGATTTGGTAAGAGTTTGCATGTAAGACATGTCATTTTGCACTGTCCCTCAGCCAAAATAACACTTAATCCCAACAAGCCTGATTCATCTCCCTCAGCATGGTGCTGAGCTAGTCCATTATTACTAAGTTTTTTTTTCCACTTAAAATCCAGGTATCCTCACACTAGAGATGGATAGAACCCTGAATGGACATCCTAACCATCAAACTAGAATTTTTTAAAGGGACACATCAACAACCAAGTACATATTTTTACAACATCAAACAATATAAAGTTGTAAAACTTAAAACGAGAATCCTCACAGAATATTCATGCCGACACACAGTTTACATCTTCTTCCCAGGGGTCACAACCCTGTCTACAGAACAATGCATTTAATAAATAAGGAGCAAGAAAGAAGCAGGGAGATTCCAGGAGCCTCGCTCTGTTTGTGATTTAAATCCTGTCACTGAAGATCCAGAAGCCAAGCCATTGCCTTTGGAGTCAGCAATTACAGGGTGTGAAATGACCAAAAGAGCACAAACATGGAAGAAAGAAGTCTGGGGACCAACGCCAGTTCTGCCTCAAAACCGGCTGAGTAAACCTCAGGTGAGCACTCACCTCTTTTGACCTCGGTTCTATCATGTATAAAATAAGGTAAAGGCACTTCTGGTTCTGGACGTAATAGAGTAACCAGGACTGAATCTACCCTCCCACATGAAACAACTAAAAAATACATAAATAAAATATATAAAAACAATCATTTTCAAGTCAGTGGACATCAGGCAATGAAGACCAGTGAAGCCTGACAGAGAAGGAGCAAATGAGGCAAGCCCCTCAGTTGTCCCAGACCACAGCAGAGACAGAGTTTCCAGGACACATGCAGGGAAAGAAACTGAGGTGAAGCCCAGTGATCTCCTTGAGATGAGGTGATGCCATGGGGAGTGTGGGCAAAGATGGCTCGAGTTTGCAAGAAACGGGACTGGAGAAGAGCCAGTACATAAGTAGACAGACCTCACGGGAAATGCAGAGGAACCCCCTCAGGTCTTCAGCTGAGTATTACATGCATGTGAAGAAACCACCCAAGGTTGGAGAAAGAACCACCTGAAAGGATTAGGGAACAACCCCAGAAGGTCACACAGGGTCAACACTGGTTAGTGTTCCCACCAGCCAGAGGGGTAACCTTCACGGAGTATCAGGGAGAATAACTCAGAAACGTTCTGCCTCAGTAGCAGGGTAAAATCAGCCTTAAATAAACTGCCATCTGATGCCACCTTATAAAGCTTAAAATCAACACCTGAAAGAATTCAACCATTTCCAAGTGACTTGAGTGTGTCCCAGAACAGAGCTCAACAATATTTATAGGAATTCAAAAACATCTAGCAGCCAGTAAGATAAGAATCATAATAGCTGGCATCAAATAAAAAATTATTTGACATGACAAAAGCAGAAAAATGCAACCCATAATGAGAAGAAAAAAATCAATCAATCTAAACTATTAGTTCTCAACTAGGGGTGATTTCTCACCCCTTCCAACCTGGGAACATTAGTCAACATCTGGAGAAATTTCTAATTGTCATGACTGAAGATGCTTGTGGCAGCTAGTGGGTGGAGAATAAGGATTCCACTAAATATCCTACAATGCACAGAATATCCCCCTCATAACTAAAAATTAGCCAAACCAAGATGCCAATATTGTCACTGTTGAGAAATCAACACCATCTCAGAAATGACACAAATGAAAGAATTAGTAAAAAGGACATTAAAACAGTTATTATAACTTTATTCCATATGTTCAAGAAGCCAGGAAAAAGGTGTACATGTTAATTATATATTTGAAAGATATAAAAATCAAACACAAATCAAATTTCCAGAGATGAAAACTACAATGTCTGAGCTAAAGGAGATTTATGGCAAATTCGACACTGCAGAAGGCAAGTGAAATTGAAACCATAATAATAGCAACTGTACAAATGAAACTAAAAAAAAAAAACTGGAAAAACATAAATAGAACATCAGTGTGCTGTGGGACAACATCAAATGTAATTTGAGTCCCCAAAGGAAACGGGGGGCAGGGGGGAGGGGAGAGGCAAATATATTTGAAGAAATAACGGCTGAAAATTTTCAAAATTTAATGAAAACTATAAACCAACATCCAAAAAGCACAAAAATTCCCAAGCACAAGAATCATGAATAAAACAACATCAAAGATCATAATCAAATTGCTTAATACCAGTAATAAAGACATAAAAATACAGAGACAAAAAGATATATCACAAAGACTGGAGCAAAGATATATATGACAGCAGACAAGAACGTGAAGCAATATTTTTAAGTACTGAATGAAAAAGAAACAAACAAAAAAACAAAACAAAACAAAATGATGCCAGATAGAAATCTGGATCTATACAAAGGAATGAAGACCAAAGAAATGGCAGCTATGTGGATAAATGTAAGTCTTTCCTCTGGTTTAAATCTCTTTTAAAAAGTCTTTTTGTTAAGGGGTGCCTCAGTGGCTCAGTGGGTTAAGCGGCTGCCTTTGGCTCAGGTCATGATCTCAGGGTTCTGAGATCGAGTCCTGCAGTGGGCTCTGCGCTCAGTGGGGAATCTGCTTATCACTCTTCCACTCCCACTGCCCCTCTCCCCACTCATGCTCTCTCTGTTTCTATCTCAAATAAATAAATAAAATCTTTTTAAAAAATCTCTTTGTTAAAGCAAAAATAATAGCAAGGTGTTGTGAGGTTTATAACATATGTAGAGGTAAAACACGTGGCTACAATGGTCCCCAGGGCTAGAATGGGAGAAATAGAAGTATACCGTCATAAGGTTCTTATGCCATATGTGAAATGGTAAAATGTCACTTGAGTCTAGACTGCGAACATTTCAAGGTATGAACTATAAACCCAAAAGCAATCACTAAAATAACACAATTGAAGAGTTATGTCCAATAAGCCAAAAAAAAAAAAAAAAGAAGGTACAATGAAATAGCAAAAAATACTCAATCCAGAGGAGGAAGAAAAAGGAAAAATGGAACAAGGGGAAAGGGGGACAAATAGAAAATAAAGAATAAGGTGATAGTCTTAAATCCAAACGTATCAATAATCACATTAAAAGTAAATGGTGATGAGCACTGGGTGCTATATAAAACAGATAAATTATTGAACACTACCTCTGAAACTAATGACGTATTATAAGTTGGCTAATTAAATTTAAATTTTTTTTTAAAAAAGGAAATGGTCTAAATATTCCAAAAGGCAGGGACTGTCAGATTGGATAAAAAAGCAAGACCCAACTATGATGTCTACAAGAAATATGCTTTAAATATAAAGACACAAATAGATTAAAAGTGAAAAGATGTACCAATCAAGAAAAATCTGGAGTGGCTACACTAACATCAGGTAATGTGAGTTTCAGAGCAAAGTATATTACCATGGATTAAGAAGACCATTTCATAATGATAGAGTATTCAGTCTTTCCAGCAGACACAACATTCCTAACGTTTACATCTGCTAATAGAATTGCAAAATATATGAAGTATAATAAGGCACAGGCAGGGCTGGTATTCAACCATAATAATGTTAAAATAATGGAATTTGGTAAATTGCTGATGCTCCAGGCCCCCAAACATCTCCCAGCCATCCCTGCGTCTCCCCTCAGATCTTCCCCAACTCAGAAACTAAAAGGGTAACATCTGTGCACCATGGCATCTCCTTACCCTATTCCAACCCTATCACCTCTATCTACACCAAATGGTTGCTATCCACTCTTCAGTATTTTAAATATAACCTCTGGGCTTGGATAAAGGTAATCTCAAATTTCTTGCCATTTACAAGGTTTTATCATTGCATTTATTCAAGCCGACTGGACACAGAGAAAACATTAAGTGGTGGAGGGGTATTTAAGAGCAAAGAAACAAGAATGGACAACATCTTCACTGGGCACGGGTAGTACGTGTAGAGCACGTGTTCGGAAAACACAGAAAACAAGGGCTTCTTCCATGGAGCCCTTTTGCATTTCTCGGTGAACACCACAAGGTTTGATACTCTGCAGGGAAACACAAGTAAGTGCAATCTTTGGGCTCAACCAGCCCATGAGGCTCTTGGCCCAACCACTCGGTCAGTCACTTTTCTCTGGTGGTACCTAGGGATTTATGGATTTGATTTCAACATTTAATTTTCAGTTTTATTCTCAGTAGCAGGGGGATAAAAGAGTACAATCGTTTAAAAGAGGTTAACTGTTACAATTGTATGAGACTCTAAAAAGTGAAAGGAAGGGGAATGGTTTTACAATGCTCACTAAAAGAAATCTATGATGTCTCAATGCTGCAAGCAAGAGGAAAAGAGGTCCTGGGGGAAAGCACAGCTTCCCAGGCACCTTCAAAAAAGCAGACCATAAACTCAGGCTCTTAGAAGCACTCTCATTGGTCTCCCGCTGTGTCCATGGGCTTGCCACTCCCCATGCTGCTGGGAAGGTACGGGAGATAAGAGAGGAGGCCCGCCTGGCATTAAATGTGCAGCCTGCGTGCTTGGACAGCCCTTGTGGGTCTGGCCACGGCAAATCCTGACAGATACAGCAGAACTTAAAACATCCACAGACACGTGAGGAAAACAAGAAAGTAACAAAGATGCAGAGGAGGTAAGCATGATTCTCAAAAGTGGTACCGTTCCCCAGTTCACATGGGATCCAATAAAATTCTGGGTAGGAACCACACACCATCAATATCACCACCTGGAGATCTTGGGGCAGAGGGCAAGTCCTCAGGTAAGCACCCAACAACCTGACCCTGAGTGGTAATTCTATCCCTTCCTACAACTGGACTCCTGTCTAGGAGTGGCATTCTATGTAACAAGCCCACAGGGGCATACTAACTCGTCACTGGAAATTTGAAAGCCCTCTAAAGTCTCCATCTTCCCACCCTCCCACCCTCCGCGTCCGTGACTATATGTCTGGTAATTCCTCTGCACTCCCTCTCCACACCAGCAGAACGGAATGAGCCCAAGTCTCCCACAAGGCTCCCTTGCTTCTTTCTAGAATGTTTTCCATGACTCCTCTCTGCCCAGCTCTTCCCTACCTATCCTTTCAGCCCTCACCCAAGCTGCTTGCACCTGGGGAGCCTTTCCCAACAGCCCAGCATGAATGTTTTCTATTCTGAAGTCCTTCGGCATTACTATAAACAGTGAAATGTCTACGCCATTTGCTCAAATAGGGCTTTAAATTCTCCTATAATTACTGCTTATGTGAGTCCTTTATCTCCCCAACTAAATCATAAATTCCTATAAAACAGACACTCTAGAATAAATATTTTCCCTACTATGCTTAGTGAGGTATTCATTAAATTACTTGCTAAATGAAGAAATTTGAATCGCTAGGGTTACCCAGATCTTCCACCCAAATATTCCTTTTGGGAAACTCTGTAAACCAGCACTGCCACAGAACTCACAGACAGGAAAGTGATAACCTGCTTGTGTCCCAGTCAGATTACTCAAAAAACTGGATGAAAATGGGTGGGTAAACTGTGAAAAAAAAAAAAAAGGAAGAAAGAAAGAAACTCTCTAAGCAAGCCTGAAAGCCGTCACCATAGATAAAAGTAAACATTTTATTCAGGAAATCTAGGGAAAAAATTTTCTCCACTATGTTACAAATTTTACATATTAATTTAAAAAATAGCACAATGGCAAATAGGTTCTAAATCCCATGCCATTTCTAGTTGACACCTAGTGACCATCTTGGGCTCTTACCTAAAGGATTATAATTCCAAATCTATGTTTAGGGAAAAAATATATGTATACACACACATACATATATATGTAATATTTTCATATATTGTATACATTATTGTATATATAATGTTAGACACACATAAATATATATATATAATTTATTACTTACATGGCCTTAGGGCATATTCTATGTATGTGCCTATTCTAAACAAATGGAAATACATAGAAAATTAAGGCCATAAAGTAAATGGAATAAATTCATTCCTTTTAACAAAGGTATTCAAATTCAATTTCCAGGAATACTGAAAAGAGAGAAGTGGCACTTGAATAAGAATTTTAGAGCTGCTGATGAGAAAGGGATCCAAAGAGATTTTGCTGCCTCCATACAGGAAGGCCCCCAAGTAAAAGCTTCCCACCCCAACTCCATTGTATAAAACTATGGACCAAGTTACCTTTACTGGGAAAAAAAAAATATTAAAGATACATTTAAAGAGTATGGAATACGGAGCAAAGAGACATAAACTCTAGTCCTCACACAACTGCTATCTAGCTGGGGTGTCTGTGAGACCATCGTCTGATATTCCCAGACCCTCAGTTTTTTAATCTGTTAAATGGGAGGAATACCTACTATGTCTTCTCTGGCTCTGAGGTTCTTGCTTTACTTTGAACATTACCAAATAACCTGTCACAGAGAATAGGTATAACTATGTTCTCTTTTTTTTTAAGATTTATTTATTTGAGAGGGAGAGAGAGCATGTTGGGGGGGGAGGGCAGGAGGAGAGGGAGCACAGAGCCCAACACAGGGCTGGATCTCACAACCCAGAACATGACCTGAGCTGAAATCAAGAGTCAGATGCTTAACCCCCCTAGGTGCCCCTGCTCTCTCTTTTCTAACCATTGTGTTGACAATGTTGTTGTTGCTGTTCAGCTTCAGATCATATGAGCCAAGAGAAATTCTTGGAACTATTAAGAATGAAAGTAGAAATCAGAAAACACTATGGTGCACCCGAGACTTCCCCAAGATGATGGGATATTCATCCTACCTATGTTCTGGCTAGTTTGATGCGGCCATCTGCTTTACATCATACACCTCATATAAGCAGGGTAGCATGGGAATGGGAGAGAAGTAAAAAGAAACAGAAAAAAATCATAAACTGAATTTTATATTTGAAGGAGAACCTTTTTCTCCTGAGCCTTCATACCCTGAAAGCATTTTTAAAAAAATGGTGGCCATTAACATTTTTTCTAATCCTAACAAAATTAAAGTACATAAAAATATACTTTAAAAGTCCTGATGAGTCCTTAAGACTATATTGCCACAAGGACCACCTACACAGCAGAGTCTGTGGAATAGAAAGGAATGTTTTTGAACATCGTGAAAGTGCTTCTTGTGCACTTGAAATTCAAATGTGTGTGCCCTCAGAAAGCTACTAAGTCTCCCCGGCAGCATAAACCAAAATCTGCTGTCCTTGAGATCTTTGTTAACATGACCCTGATAGAGGCCAAAACTCATGATTCCAGAACACGCAGTGAAGAGACACCACTGACATGGGGGACTGCAGCCCACTTGGCCGTAACTATAAGCATCTGTAAGGGGACATGGAGATGATGCTTCTTGCGTGGGTGAGCCGCACATCAGTCAGTCTCCTTTGCATCAGCCTGGCTCTGGAGCAGACAGAGATCAGCCTAGTCACTGCATTCCAGCTCCTGGCATGGTGCCTGGCACTTAGTGGATTCTCAGGAACTCTTTGTCAAAAATACTGACTTAGAAATGTATTACTAGTCCACCCACAATTTCCCAACCTCCTACCAACTTCAATGAAGCAGAAGAAATGGGGTAAGAAAACAATCTATAAGTAAAAAATACAAGGGATACCTTGGGCAAAGAAGCCAGTCTAGGTCTACTATGATTGGTAGCAAGCATGCCTGGAGGAACATGGAAGAAAGAAAAGCTAGAGAGGTACATGGGACCAGATTCTGGAGAGCTTTGCTGATGGGCACCATTTTTTTCACCCAAATTACTACTTATGGAAGTTCAATACTGGATTTTGGAAATATCTACTTTTCTTTACACCAGGATGTTCTATGAAGTATGACAGATTTTATAACCATATTACTTCTTGAAAAAGGTCACCTTCTGTCTATACCCAATGGAAACTCGTCCCTCTTTTCTAAGACCAACCCATCACATACATCTCATACAGTATCACCTGATTATTCTTCCCAGCTTTCATATCTAATCCTCATACAGCCAGCTCAAAACCTTTGACAGCTCCCCAAAGTCTGCTGACCGCTTCCTTAACCTGGTGTCCAAAGTCCACTGTCCTACCTTCTCTCTGGACTTCACAGTATTATATTTCAAGGTCTCTCATAGAACATATTGATTTTTACGTCACAGATCCTAGATGCTGGATTGTTTTACATCACTTGTTAGGTCTTATTTATCTTTTTATCTCCTCCAGCATAACCCAGTAGGTAGTAATCCCTCCATGTTTGAGGAATGAATGAATGAAGTGATCAAAACATACATGCAGTAAATTATATCTTCTCTAAAGATCCACATCTGTAGGGTTGAAAACTGGAAGCTTATGAGCTAAGTCTTCCTGAATAAGTACGTAAAAATATGAACTTGAATGACTTTGGAGGGGATACAAATGCTTCTGTTGACCATAGGCCCAACCCCCCACCCCAGTACCTGTCCTGCTTTACCCATTTGTTCTTCTCTGTATATTTGACTCTATAATCCTTGACTTCCAATTCATATGCATTTTAATCATAATAATAATATTTATTGAGTATTTACTTGCCAGAACGTGTTCTAGGTGCTTTTCACGTATTACTGCATTTTACACAATCCAGCAGTCAAAAGCAAGGGCCTGATGCTATGCATTTCATAGTTCAGTAACGTCAGCCATTATCCCCAATCAGAGAGTAGAATCTACAAAAGAAGAGAGAAGCTGGTCCCCACGGTTCACACACAGAAGGAACTGAAGGTGTAGCTACCGGCTACCTGAAGAAAAGGGGCCATGCCTTCTATAGGAAGTCCAGGAACTCTTGGGGGAGGTAGAGTATCAGTCTCAGGGGCCACTCTAACAAACCCACCTCCCAGCCTCCTTCGAATCAAACAAGTTGAGTTGCCCCAATCTGGCCCTGTAATACCTAAGAGGCTCCAACTAAAAAGACCCCCACCTCTTTTCAGAGCCCTGAAATGCTCAGTAGGATCACCAGTAAGAAATAAGACATTCCCCAGTTCGCTGTTCCATACAACATCCCTGAAAGACTTGACCCAAAAAGCTATTTTTCTTAGCTCAGACTCTCCACCAAGCTTTTCATGATGCTAATAAATGAGGTAAAGTCTAAGGTTCTGCCTTTAAAAATACATATTTCAGAATTTTCTTTATCTTTCCTTCATTGCCAGTGAATCACTCACAGTCTCCTCATAGCCTCTGCACAAAGGCACTTAATCTTCTCATCTAATGACACCATCTATGGAAAGAAGCCGCAGTGTCTCCATTCACCAATAGCCAGATCAATCATGTGTCTCTAAGAAAATGAAGTCATACCAAGCTGGTTTTTAACATTACTGAGGGGTGTCATTAAGACTCAGAGACTCTTTCTGCCGATGGGCTCTGATAGCTTGTGATTAATTAGGTAGCTCTTTCCCATAGATGCCCTCCCCGCCTCTGCTGTCAAACCTACTCACCCCCATGTGGAGACTCCTGGGCTCCCCAGACCTTGTGGCAACCAGATTGAGTGAGGTCCAGGAAAGTTCCCCACACCCACCCTTCTACTCTGGAATACAAAAATGAAACCCCTATGCTGGCTACGGAGAACTAACCAAGCAGATGGTACAACCACCTGTAACCTAATGTGTGCCCTTCCTCCATGTAATTCTGTGATGTTGGTCTCCTGAGGACCAGGATACCTTCTTCTATACTTCACTGGACATCAGCAGCATTCTCTTTGAAGTGGAAGAGAGGGGTCAAGAGGAGATAAACACTGGGTGACAATGAAATAGCGAATTAGCATTCTTTTTTTCCAGCCCAACTGTTCACTAGCTCTTATGATATGTGCCAAGATCCCCTCATCCCAAAGCTGCGGCTGGGAGAGGGCCATGGCTGGAGAGATTAGAATAGGCAGCGATAATATGGTGCGGGGCCGCACCAAAATGGAAGGTTGTCCAAGGAAATATACAAATCACAGGGTATGTTGTGAGCAAGGGAGTGGCCATCTGGATGCTTCCTCCCTAAACAGAATGTGCTTTCTTTCTTTAGGCCTCAGTTTCTTTATTTGTAAAAGGATTCTGTTGAATTCCATAGGTCTAGGAGATCATGTTCCTTCCTCATCACAAACATGGAGACCATATTTACCAGGATTTCCTTTCAAAACCTTAGGTATTCTGAGGATACTTGGTTCATAAGCTGATGCTCTAATTGTCATTTTTTTTTCTTTCTTACTCCAAATAATAGGTTCTGTTCTAAAAGCCAGGAGGTTTCTTTTGACCCAGGAGATAGTCCTACTTTTGATCATGGATTGAAACAAACAAACAAACAAAAAAGTAACTTGGGAACCACCTTTATAATAAATCTGGGCATTTCACAGTTGGATTGAGAATAAAGGAGAGGTAGAAAGCAAATCAGGTGGATCTCTATCCACAATTTGTTGCAAAGGAACAACAATTTCAGATTTTTCTCCTCTGCTCTAAAAAAACTGGTATACTGATCAGTGAGTATGATCTGTTAAAACCCTTCAAAGGAGAATCTACGATTTCAAAGGAGAATCTTCCTTCTAAATTGCACTGTGCATCCACTGAGCAGCTCAGCACCTCTGGCTTCAGCTTCCATTCGGGGACTGACTTTTTCCCATCTGGGAACAGAGATGGCAGCCAGCTGCTGAGGATGCAAACAGCTTTTATCCCATTCGGTCCCATGAAAAACATGTGAATTCCTTAGGGTAAGTATTGTTGTTCCCATTTTACCAGCAAGAAAAACTGAGCCTCAGTGAGGTGCTTTGGCCAACACTGCAGCAGCTCCTTTGGAATGGAGGCAAACCTAACATCCAAATCTGGTAACACACCACATTCCAGGGTCTTTCTGCTCAGTCACTCTGCTTGGTCCTTGATAAAACTACTATACAGTTTTCAATCATCAGTAAATCAAAGACTTTGCCTTTAGAGTTGCCATTGTGTGTACTTATCTATATTTAAATAGAAGCAATTGAAAAATGAACACTGCCCGCCCTTCTATTCTTAATGCAAAGTTCTTTAGATTGTTACTCTTTTCTCTATTAAAAGAATTCACTTTAATCAAGAAAAAAGGCACAAACTCTGTCTGCATGGTGTAGGTTCCCTCCCAAGTTTGGTTTGCAATTGAATATTTCCATTTAAATGCTCCATCAATTCAATCAAAATGTTAATATTCTGATTACAAAGTATTGCTCTATGCATTTCTAACACATTTCTTTTCCACTTCTTTTCCCCAGCAAGGCACAGAGCTGGAGTTCACAAAGAGGAGGGCCATTTTGTTTTAAAGGGGACAATTGCACACCACTGTGCTGCAGTAATTGATCAGTAGAAATATTCCAGGAGATTAAACTACAATCTATATACGCTCACTCTTCTTCGTATCTCTTTTGTACTCTGCACATAGCTATTGCACAGCTGCTAACCTCCGTGTGTTTGTAATGATCAGGAAGACCAGTAAACTAGCAGCTGTCCTTTTAAACCTGCATTAAACGTGGGTTTAGTGATGTTATCAAAGAGTGTAGTTCTTTTTTCATACTTTGCTGCATAAGTAATGCTGAAGTTGGAGCAAATAAATAATCATGGTTTCAACTTCAAGGCATTATCTTTCGGACTACAGAGAATGTATATTTTAACAAATCAGATTCACAGAACCATCCTGGGAATTTTGAAATATTAATCTCTTTCTCCCTTGCATGTAGAGTGACAAACATGTGGTTTTGAAATCCAAGTGTGGCTCACATCATGACATTCTCACTGCAGAGTGAATTGTCTGTGATGGTGATCTTTTCAGTAATGACCCCATTGATACGGGCCACCTCCCTGCTTATCTGCATTTATAACGTTACAGAGCAAGGCAGGGAGGCCTGGCTGGGGGAAAGCAGGATTTCTAATCTGGGGTTGGAGAATGTGCTCGAATGTTCTGCAAGATGCCTACTCCCCATGGGCAGGGGCTAGAGGGTGGCTGCTAGAGGCAATAGTGAAGGAGGTGAAAACCTATGTGATAGGATGCTTGAGGCACCAAGGAAGCCCCTGACCTCAAGAAGTTTCTCCCACCTGCCCTGATAGTGATTTTAACACAAAGTAAAGACTTTCATTCTGTAATTAAGCATTGAAGGCATGTATCACTGAAAGGCAGACAACAGTCATAAACTCAGTCATACTTGAGCATCAATACCAGCCAGCAGATTTGGACAGAGGAAAGGCAAGGCAGAGAGTCAGGAGCAGCCACAGGGGAGGGAGGGAGAGAGGTCCCACGGAAGAAAGAAGAGCTCGGGGAAGGAAGATAAATTTTGATGTCTGATACTTTTTCTCCGTGTGACCATAGGAAGAAGAGCATGGCAGCATGTGTTGGTAAGCCTTGAAGATCTTTTACAACCCCCATCACATTTTATTTCAGTCACTGGCTCATTTGGGTCACACATGTCATTAAACATGTAATAATCAGGTTGGGCTAATAAGGAATGTAAGAAGACAAGGTAGGCTTGCTGTCCCCCAGGAACTTATAGTCTGGCTGAGGAGGCAATTTGTAATTATTTAAAAGTATAGATGAAAGTATGAGGAAGTGAATCCAGGATAGCTTGAGCCCTGGGGAGAAGGATTTGAGCTGTGGAATCCTCACGTGCCCCAGGGTATCAGCCAGGTTGACCACCACCATCTCCACCATCCTGAGAAAGAAGTGGCAGGTGAAATTCAACAGACTTCAAAACCCTTCTTCTAGATGTTTCTACTCCTTGCCCTTGCCCAGGGCCTCTGTATAGTGTTGTATAGGTTAAGGACATCCTGCCAAGGGAAAAACTGGTCTGAAACCCAATCTGTGCTCTGCTAGACAGGCTGGGAGGCCCAGCTCAGGGCCACATCTGTTCAGTAGAAGGGGTAAATTCTCAAATTCACACGCAGGCTCCATCTTCTCATCAAGGGACCATGTACAACTAGTGGAGGTGCCTTTTGCAAATTAGACAAATGCATGTGTTAGACAGGGGCTAGTGGTGGCCTGGCTCACCATCGTTTTCATGTACATTGCGATGCAGAATAATGGTCCCCAAAGATGTCCACACCCTACTTGCTAGAATCTGGGAATATGTCACCAGCAAAAGGGACTTTGTAGATGCAGTTCACTACAGATCTTGAGATAGGGAGATTCTCCTGGATTACCAGGTGGGCCCAATCTAATCAGATGAGTCCTCGAAAGTGTAGAACTTTTCCCAGCCGTGGTAGATTCAGAGATACAACATGGGAAAGGCTTGGCCACCATTGCTGCCTTTAAAATTGAAGGAAGGGAATCATGAGCCAAGGAATACAAGCAGCCTTAGCAGCTGGAAAAGGCAAGGCAACAGATTCCCCCAGAGCCTCCGGAAAAGCACACAGCCTGCTGTCACCTTGATTTTAGACTCATGAGACCTGTGTCTAACTTCTCTCATACAGAACTGTAAAATAATAAACTTGTGTTAAGCCACTAAATTTGGGGTAATTTGTTACAGCAGCAATAGGAAATTAACATGATGGATATGATGATTATCCATCATAGTCTGTCCATCCTAAAACTCTCCAAAATTGAGCCCTCACACATGGCAAAAGTCTCAGGAAAAACGTGTTCAGAACAGTCTCTTGTAACATGAAGCCGTCGTTGAAAACCACTGATTCTGATGGAAACTGATTGAATAGGCTGGCGCTTCCCAGAGGTTCCTGGAGATTTGTCATAGCTTCAGGCTGAGCCCTTAAAAGAGATCCATTAGGACGCTGCAGGCTGCCCTCAGTGGTGGCATCCCCCACCTCTGTTCCTGGCCCTTCCAGCACATTATGCAATTCTCTCTAATCCCTTTATGAAAACCCTCCATATCTGGAGTACAGAGAGTGTATTCCCTGAGACTGAAGCATGACTGACAATATATAATCCTATGTACTTACATTCCAACCTACATAATTGTACTCACTTCTTCACACAAGTATTTCATCACGTTATTTTAAAACCTTTGTAAAAATCACTTGAATGGTAACATAGTATTTCATCCTATAAGACAAATTACTTAACCATTCTCTGAACTGAGGAGTTCATTTTTTTTCTCTTGTGAACATCTCCTAGTATAGACATGCACATACATGTGTGCACACATACATACATTTATAGTTAAAGACAAGAAACACTGGAGAAGAGAGTTCAAAGTCTTTGAAGGTTTTGAGTAAATCTTCTCAAACATCAAGTACTTTCCATGACAAACCAAGCCCTTTGCCCAAAATGCTCATCTAATGGAGTTCTCCACAGCCCCCGCCCCCAACACTCTCCTTTCCCAATCATGGCACTTATTTATTTCCTTCACAGGATTTACTACCAACTATAATTATACTGCTTATTAACTAATCTGGTTGTTAGCTGCTTCTCCCATTAGCATGTCAGCTTGCCAAGGGCAGAGACCATGCATGTCTTGTCCACATGTGGACACCCAAGGGCACAGCACAGTTCCCAGATAGAGTACAGGTACAACATCTCTGTAGAATAAGTGGACACACATAGTTCTCCATGAAGATCTCCATGGCTATACCCTTGTCCCCAAGCTAATGCTCAATAAAGACCAAAGAATTTCATAAACAAATGCAGTGGAAAAAAAATTAGGGGTATTTCCTGAAAGCTGGAGTTAACATAGGCACTGGGATGACAGTTAAGATACTATCAAGCCACCTAAAATCCTTTCTGGAAAACAGCAAGGCATGTATAAATAAATAAAAATATTCAAAATAGAAATGTTGTTATCCAAAAGACCTCTTAAGAAAACAAACCATATAACACAGAGATTAAAGAAGATTTTCAAAGTCAAAATATTAAAAATACAATCTATATGTTTTGGAACTTTGGAAAATTACAGATAACGACACAGCAAAGACATCCTTTGTGGTATCTGATCCTTCCCCAGGACCCTCCCTCTCATCACCCTATAAAACTAGCCTTCCTCTCCTCTCTTAGTCTATTTTCTGTCTCTCCTGTGGCATTCCTTTACAAGGCCTTGCCTTGGAAATTATTAATGGACATCTTTCTTTTTTAAATTCCAAGCCCCTTAGGGCACCTGGGTGGCTCAGATGGTTAAGTGCCTGCCTTCGGCTCGGGTCATGGTCCCAGGGTCCTGGGATTGAGCCCCATATTGGGGTCCTGGCTCAGCAGGGAGCCTGCTTCTCCCTCTCCCTCTGCCTCTCTAAAATCTTAAAAAAAAAAATTTCAAGCCCCTTGAGAGTGTGGCCAATCTCTACCCTGTTTATCCCCAGTGCCTGGTCCAGGTCCCCACACACAGGCTTGAAGGGATAATGATACACTAAATCCTGGTGGGAAATTATATTTCTTGAACATCTTTTATGGGTCAAATACCTGTGCACTAACTACTGACTTATTTAATCCTCATCAGACATTTGATACAGCTCTATCCATTTTATAGATGAGCAAACGGGTTCTAAGGGGTAAATAAAATCGCTCATGGTCACACAGATCACTGTGGGCTGAAATTGCTAGGGCTGAGCTTTGAAAGATGGAAATTAGAAAAGGCAAAAAGAGGAATGGGGAGAGAGACATCTCAGGGGAAACAGCAATGTGGGGGACTTTAGGGCATGCTGGATGGCAGTGGGCAGACCAGCTGAAGCAGGGCTGGAAGTTACCAAGGAATAGTAGGTGTAGTGATGGAAACGGGGGGAGCCTGCCCAGGCGTGGGGCCATGTGGTGCGTCAGCACGGAACCATTGCACTGCATGTGCGGGAGACATCCCTTCCACTCTACGGTCACCAAGTGTAGGAGCCATGAAAAGCTCTATCCAAGACTCCTCACCTCCAAGTCAGGCTCTCTTTTAGATCACACTGAGGTATGATCATTTCCTACAAGGACCGGAAGTTCTTTTGGGGTCTCTGGTATCGAGCCCATGGAAACAGACCTTTAATTGATCTACAATTTCTGTGCTTCCACAGATAAATCTGGAGATTACATAAGTATAAAATATCTTGGAACCTGACGTTAACAGCTAAAAGAAAGGACAGAAACCCAAAGATAAAGGGTAACAGTATTAAAAATAAGCACCACCCTCCAATAGCCAGAAAAATCAAAGCAAGTAATTAACATCGGATGACACAGTTATCCAAGACAAACTGGCTACAAAACAAGATGATTACAATCCTCAGAACACAATCCCTTTCAGGCATGTTTATTGCCCTTAGTGACTTACAGCTGAAGGCTCAGTCCCCCTTTGTCAGCAGGCTTTGCTATTTTTCTCGAGAAAAATCAGGTCTAACAACCAGGCCAAGGTGAGAAATACGATTTGCTACTTATTGGCATCTAACCTTGACATCCAGAATAATACTAACTAGCGAGAAAAGACATGGTTCAAAACTCCCAAATAAACTTTAGGAGCCTGTGGGCTTCTGTTTGCAATGTTATATGGAAAAGAGCCACCTTCTTTTTGCCATGGAAGTCTATTTAGCCATTCTGAGGCCTTCCCGTCAGTGTTATAGTGTCTAGAGATTCAAAAACACTAATAATTATGTCCACTGTAGAGCTCTGCATTGACCATCAGCCTACCACTTATTCACTCAGACAGGCGTGCAGGTTTTACAATATAGAAACATTTCTAATATGCACCGTTGAGCCCGTGAGACCATCTATTTTCTCATGGATGTGGGCAGGCCAGCGGCAATAACTAACTAGGAATTTCATTAGAGCAACTGGGTCTCAGCCACAATTTATAGACTCAAATTTCTCCAACACTTCAGAGCTGAACCTGAAATTTCAGAGGTTCATCTTAAGCAAACACAGGCTTGAAACTTTGGCAGATCAATGACTCCTAGTAATAATCAGTATCATTTTTTTAAGAGTTCACTAAATTCCAGGAACTATGCGAACCATTTTACGAACATTAATTAATGTAATTATCACGGTGACTTTATAAGGTGGGCCCTACCATTATGCCCCATTTTGCAGGTGAAAAAATTAAAGTTAGGAGAAGTAACTTGCCCAAGGTCACACAACTATTTAATGAGAGCAAGAACTTGAAGTCAGAACTGACGGTTCATATAAATCATTTTTGTGAAACAAAAGTGCAAATAATGGTATTGTGTCAAGATAGAATCCTTGATCCAATGCCTATCCCAAAATAGAAGTCAGAGTGTAATCCTCTTATTGATCAGTCAAACACTCTTGACTTGAAAATATCTACCACTTGGCAAACATTCATAGAGCATCTATCTATTCCAAGCAAAGTACTGTCTATAGAAGGCTTGATCCCTGCCTTTGAAGAAGATAGTCTTTTAAGGAAGAGAAGACATGTGACCTCAGAACTTGAAGGTAAGGAGCAGTTGAGAAGATGGAAGACATCGTAGACTCAAAAACAAATAAGAGTGTGAGAAAACTGAAGAAATAAGAGAATGTAATCACAAAGGGGAATTTCAAGGTTCAAGTTATCATAGATCAGGCAGGGAAAATGAGGGGAGGACCAAGATTTGATGATGCTAGTAGGTGGTTGAAGAAGAGAGCTGAAGACAGTGAGGCCAGAGTACTGAAGGTGTCTTCTAACATGGATGGAGAAGTCCTCGCAGAAGGTGTTAAAGGACATAATGATGAAGACAGATGTAAGCTAGGGACACGGTTAGGAACGTGGTGAGGTATTCCTGAGGTCAAGCACTATAATCTGAAGGAACAAGAGCAGGCAGGATGGTAGTCGCCCTCCGTGAAGACACCTTCACAGAGCTGAAAAACACAGTAAAGCCATTCCTAATTTCACCCATCCCGATTGCATATAAGGTTTCCTTCCATTTATTAAGAAAATTCATCTTGGGAGTTTTCAGAAGGCCCCCATAGTTTAAATGTCCTGAAACTTTGGTGAACCTGTCAGTCTACAAAAATCAGGAAGTATTAGTGGCAAATGCTGGACAGGGAACAGCACAGGGAAATTTGAGTCTATAATTCAGGGGACAATAAGGCCTTTTACAATGTTTCTCCTAACAGAATAGCTCTTGGCAGCAGATATTCCTAACATCAGCCAGAACGGCAACGTGGGGTAGCGACGAGATAGCAAAGGGAAAAGGAAGTAAGAGAGAAACCCAGCTGAATGTATGTGTCTCTTAGTAGCAGATCTGAATGGCAGATACCTAAAACCAAACCAAGCACTATCTGAAAATGCCTGGTGTTTTATCATTTATCAGAATTTGTCAGCATGACCAAATCCTCTCACTCAAACAAAGAACGGGGTTATGAAGGAAGCAAACAAGATAAGCAGGCTACACTCTCACCCCTATTAATGTGATTTCTCTGCTTGGCCATGTTCAGGATAAACTCCCTTCACTGTGTCAGCCTCGCCGTGGCAGTGAATTTTTAATGCAAATCAACTAATAGTATTTGTATTACAGTAATAACCTGGAAGAACTTGTTTAATATCAGAAGACTTAGTGGAGCAGATGAATAGTTCCAACATGATATCCATGGGATAGAAATTCAATTAAAAACTGCAAGTAGAGCTGGAGAGAGGTAGTTATAGTTCAACACAGACCACAGGGCCCTTCGCCGAAGCACAGCTATTAGATGAACTGGTTGAGAAATTCTGTTTTCCTTTATGGCAATCTGTTAGCTTGTATAAAGTTAAATTAATAAAAACACCGAGCTGCCTCTGTGGTGGGAGAGCAGAATGAGGCCAAGGGCTAGTGGCATATTTTATAATTATGGATTAAGTGCATTAGGCCACGCAAATTAAAGATATGCCACAATTATAATAAAAATGAGAGATCGTGCATCTGCAAATGGTGATTGTATGACTTCTGCATCCAAAAGAGAACACTGGGGCTCCACCCACCAAAGACAATCGTTTCTGCTACTAAAGAGAGGGAGGAATTACCTTGGATGCACACTTTTCTTCCCAATAGGTGGGACGGCGCTTCTGAAGATGTTCAAGTAAAAGACAAATGGGGCTGCTGACTGACTCTGCTCTATGCTCAGACTAGGCCCCGCTGCTCAAAAGCCTGCTCACTGCAGTGGGGAGCACTCTGGAGTGAGTACAGGCTGTCCACCCCATTTAGGAATGAGTGCATTCCCAGTAAGGAGGAATCTGGCCAGCAACGAAGGAAAAGCAAAGAACCAGGGGTCTCATCCCACTGAGGGAACATAGGTCCAGGACGAGGAAATCCAGAATTCAACACCCCTGACTGCATTTTTGTCTCCAAGGCCCTCGCTCTGTTTCTATTTTCTGCTAGTTTTGAAAACAAGAAGCAAAAGCTCTTCTTGTGAGAATGACTGACACACGGGCGTCCCCTGCCCGCTGATGCAGAGAGGGCAAGGATTCTTTGGATCTTTCTTTGCTCTTTGCTCTCTTCTTAACACATTTGTTGTGTGGGAGCATACTCGAGTGTGTGTGTGTGTGTGTGTGTGCACACACGTGATTATAAATCACATTTTGCAAATGGAGTATCAGTCCTTCTAGCCATAAGCTTTCACGCATGGCAAATGATAATGCTTTCAGCACATAACACAGTTTTCCTTCTGCCAAGACTCCAGCATATTGTGCTTTTCAGAAAACAAACTTTTCAACCCATATTATTTGTAATGGCGTGTGGCACGGGCACGCCTGTGCATATTTGGGCAAGCACACGAGACACACACATGAGGACCTGGGGCTCAAGAAAGAAAGCTCATCAGAAACCCAGACACCCCAAAAAGAGTTTCGGTGCAAGTAGCCTTCTGCTTCACTCTCCCTTGCTTTTCTTCCTGTGCTGCAGGAATTCCCCAGGGATGGCTGGTAGAGTAACAGCATCAGAATCCCTTGGGATGGCTGCAAAAAAAAAAAAAAAAAGGAGAGAGAGAGAGAGAGGATCCCATACTCCTATCCCTTATTACTGGACCAGAGTCCCAGGAGGGTGAGCGCCCCAAAGCTGGTTGTAGCAGGATCGTGTTCTGTTGTGACCACCGTAATGTGGATGCCCACTCAGTCTGAGAGTCTTGCTTCCCCAGGACAAAGGCCCTGCATGCAAATAGATTCTCAAAAATACTTAATCAGGAGTATCATCAGTCACCACCCTCTCATTTTCCTGACAATGAAATAAAAGCCCAGGAAGGAAACCCAACTTGCCAAAGGTCACGCAGGAGTCACTGCCAGAATTCAGTCCAGTAACAATAGCCACCGTTTATAATTTAATGTATCATTTAAAAGTACTTTGCCAACTATTATCACATGCATTGCTCACAGCATCTTATGAGTTTTATGCGGCAGTTATTATTATATTTATATTATGGACATGGGTATAGAGGATTGGAGTAGGATTTGGTCGACTAGGGAGTAAAGTTTGTGGGGTTTATTCAGTCGGCTAGATGAGTGTTGCGTAAATCTGTGAATCAATGGGTCAGAGTGAGCAGAGCGGCCTAAGAATGCGAGACAGAGCAGAAGTCACCTCCTTGACTAAAGAAAGCACAACTGTTCCAATCAGTTAAGACTATAATCAGAACTAGAAGGCAAAGGGGCAAAATGAAGACCTCTCAGCAGGGTTTGAGAGTACTAAGCAAGCATATCCCACAGAGCGGGGTCTGCCCATCACCCCGGGGACTCCTGCCCTCCCTCTGCAGGTTTCCAGGAAGGGCAGAAACAAGATCAACGCTAAGCTGTGTCTCAGAGGCAGGAGCGCTTTGGCCTCACGTCACAAACATCGAGAGGAAGGATTCCAGCAAGGCGGCTCAAATAAGAACGGATCAAGGATTCAAAACCAATCACCAAAGCATAATCTCATTCAGATGGGCATGCTAAGAATAATTACTCTCTGTAAGAAAAATGTCTGTTGTAGACACATTGCAGAAGACTGCATAATTAAATACAGCTGCCAATTCTCATTTATCTTTCTGGAAATTTGCATCTGAAGGTCCACCTGGATTGCCAAAGGCCCAGAGCTAGTGCTCACAATGGGGCAGTGGGCAGGAGCTCCATATTTCCAAGGAGAACTCTAAACACGACACTGGACCACTGATGAATGCTGACCCTTAAAAGATTGGTTTGCACCAATTAGTTATAGGGACCCTGCAGATAAGACTGCATTCCTTCCCTCCTCCCCTCCTGGAAAAGCTCCCTCCTTTCTCTTTGCATAATTAAACCCTAGCCATCCTTCAAGGCCTAATCCACAATGGAGTTCTCTGTGAAGCTTTCCCTGCGCCTCTATTTCTTCATCTGCAAAATGGGGGTCATTGTAGTATCCATCTCCTCAGACTGCTGCGAGAATTTAAGAAGTTAATTTATGTATCATTTTTGAACGGTGCATGGCATGTAGTGATCTTTTAATGTATATGACAACTACAGGCTCGTTTCTTCTCAAACTGGCCATATCTTCACATCCAAACATGAGGGATCACACATGAGCATGTAGAGCTGTTCCGCCCACTGTGGTTTCTGCTCACTCTTGTGGTTTGTGTTGGTTTCTAAGCTCCTGGAGAGCCGACAGCCTTAATGCCTTCGGCCTTCCCCTCTACAAACGTTCAGGAGACTGGTGGACAAGAGAGGCAGATGGATACCTCAGAGTTGGGCTCACTGCAAGATTCCTTCCAAGACAGATGTCTAAGGGAAGGGAGAGGAGAAACGGCTGGAGAAGAGGGGAGTGTGGGACAGGCCTGTCCCATCCAAACCAAGCTGGACACAGGCCCAGTGGGGTCACTCTCAACATGGCAGAATGCTGCCTTCACCATGGCTAGCCTCTCCCTCTCCAGCGTGAATTTGTTTCTCATTCCCTTCACACCTTGGCCACCCCGGGGTCTGCCTTCCTGGCCAGCTCCCTATGCCCTCTGTTGTCCTCAGGCCCAAGGCAACCTGAACCTTCACCCTTTCCCCAGACCCCTGTCCAAAGTCCCTCTCAAAACCATTCTCACGCTGATGGGCCAGGTGCTGATGGCAGTTCTAGATGTTACTTTTCTTTGAAGAGTTACAACAGTGTTTCACAAGAACAAAAACACTGATGACGTCTAATAATGATGTGTCACTTTCATCGAGAGGCTGGCCTAGAGCCTGGCACACAGTGGGGCTCAGAAAATGCCTGCCGAATAAATGCGCACACGCGTGAATGAATGAACGCATGATTCCCACTCACTGCCACTTACTAAAGGGGTCTCGATGTTTCTCTTTCCCAAGGATTTAGATTGGCCAAGGACAGTTCCAGAACATAGGACCAATGACAGAAACAATAAATGTTAACTTAATTGTGTCCTTTTTGTTTATATGTTTCAGCTGCAAGATAAAAATAGGGTAAAATGTGTCATCTGTTAAGAGCTGTTGACAATCAGAATACACATCAACTTTGTGATAAAATAGTAATGATAATAGTAATAATAATAATGATAGAGAGCATTTCTAGAGCTCTTACAATATACCGGCACTGTTTGAAGAACTCTCTATGTAACGCTTCCTTTTCTCCACACAACAACTCTATGTAGTATGTGCCACCATGTCATGCCCATTCTGCAGATGAGGACACTGATGTGCAGCTAATAATGATGGAGCCAGCAAGAGGACACAGGCAGTGGGCACCACACAACGTGTGCAGTGACGCTGCTTCCTGAGATGCCAAATGAGTGCTGAGTTCCAACCCTCAAGGCAACACATTTAAACAGGGCACAGGGCGTGTTCTGCTTTGGGTTGGAGAAGACATGGCTGGTGGCAGTGCCTAGAGGGTTCCATCGGAGAGGTGCATCAGGAAAGCAGGGGCAGGAGAAAGTTCGCTGGACAGGCAGGCAGTCCCGTGCACAGCTTTGCAATAGTACAAGGTTCTGTGAGGGACGCACTCCTTCAGACCATGTCAGAAGGAGCGATGCATCAGACACAGTTTAGGAGTTAGAACTTTGCTCACAGTTTTGGAACTTTGCAATGTGGCATTTCGCAATGACGGGTTAATATCATGGATGTGCTTTTAATTAATGATCTCTAGTTGTGCATGTCATTGATAAAGAGACATTTCCCCAAGAAGGCAGCCAAGACACCATCCCTCAGTCAGAGAACAAACCCCATAGCACTGCGATGTCAGAGCAGAGGAGGAAATGGATGGAGCCACCTGGGCTGAGCCACAAGGCTCTTCAGCCATTAAAAACAACCGTACATGAAAATATGAGGAAGGACGGGGGCGCGTGCTTCTAAGAACCATGCGCAGCCAGATTCCTGCGTGCTAATGAATACAGAGGAGCTCGGGGTTGTAAAACAAGATGAATACCACCCCTCATTAGTGCTGCATTTGATGGCTGTGTAAAAGGAAGAAAATGATCCACTTACAAAGGGTCTTTAACACTGATGGGTCAATTTTGGCAATTAGGATTTACGTGGATATCTTTGCACCACATTGAAATGAGCCACAGCAAAGGCAATCTTCACTCTCTTGTTTAAGTTGATGACCACACAGCTCAGTTATCACCTCCTGGGCAGAGCTGGGACTAGCATGAGACAGGCAAGCAGGGTGTCTAGTCCCCAAATGTTAAGGAGGCCCTTGTGCGATCCTCAGAGGGAGCACCTCCTTACGCATTGTACCCCAGGCACCCCACGGGCCTCCCTGGCCTCCCCCAGCCCCTGCTCCCAGGTGCGGTCTCCCCTGACCATGCTAATAAAGGTGCCCCTCACCTTGCCCATGCCCAATCAGTGCCTATCACACAACCCTGCGGCCCTCTCCATATTGGTTATCACCTGCTTACCTGGCTATTCATCGGCTGTCTATCACATTCTGTCAGCTGCATGAGAGCAGGAATGTGATCCATCTCCCTCCACCCCCGCCCGCAGTCCCCACTGTCTCCCACGGTGTCAGCACACACCGGCTCCCAGGAGATGGTGTGCTGAGTGGGAATAAAACCAGCGTGTGAAAACCCCCATGGAGAATGATGTCCAGTGACCCTGGACAACCCAACAGAATCCTCCCAAGCCCTCATTCTTCCTACTTACATTAAAGTATACAGAGCGAACCAGTGTCATGGATACATGTTCAAGAGTGAGATACTCTAAAAGAAATTTGGGGCCAAAAAAGACCCTGATGTAGGAAAGAGCAGTTCAGAAAATATGAACTCCACAAGCATTAGAACCACCTTCTCCAAATCGTTGAGAGAGAAAATGGAAATAAATAATGAATGAACCCCTCTCACAACAGGCACTTTAAGATTATTCCAGTTAATGCTCGCGGGAACCCTCGGAAGTCAACTCCATCCCCAGTTTCCAGATGAAGACATCGACTCGAAGCCTGAAGAGGTTCTAGAGTCTGTCCATGATTTCACAGCGAATAACCGAGGCAGCCGGCGTTCACACTCTGGTTTCTGCCAGCACCAGAATTCCTCTCACATGTGACCTAACAAAGCACCTACACGGCCTTCACTTCAGTGACTCGGGCTATAAACCTAACAATGACTGACAGTCACGACTCATTGTTCCCAACTCTGGCTATTCTCAAGAATTCCTAGACCAACACACCCAACAAGTCTATCCTTGAAGAGTAGTCAACATAATTAGACAATTTGCTTTTCAGAAATATGTCTTCTTACGTATTTTACAGAACCACTCTGCTCCTTTTGCACCCTGCGAGTCCTTAACTTCTGTTACATAAAACCCTGTTGCCCTCGCCTGAATTTGTCTCTTCTTGTTCAGACCTTGACGCCTCAAGTCCCTGACTGTGACCAGAAAGCCATGCCTCAGCACACATCCTCGAAGGAACCACCATCATGGGCTCCCTTTTCCCTCTGAGACCTTTGTCCGGACTCACTGTTTACTGCTAAAGCTAGGTTCTACCTGTCTTTCCTTGCTCCCTCCCCTTTCAAGTTCCAGGGACAGTACCTAGAAGGAAGGTGTCAGCCGCAAGCGGATGAGTGTGAGAAGTGAACAGAGGACTCTTGTCTGATCCCTTACACATCCCCCTCCCCGGGAGACCCATGGCTGAGGACTGCCATCCCGCCGTCAGCCTCCACGCGGGAAGCCCTGCCCTGCACAGAAGGCCAAAGATGAACGAGCCTTCTGCCCCCAGGGACTGTTCTGAAGCAGAGCCTGACTCATTGTCAAGTACATTGTGCACAGCTTGTAGGTTCCCTGTAGGGAACAGAAAAAAGCCCTGTTCTTTCAAGGTCCCTCTCAGAGAACGGCTTTTCAGACTCAGTGATTGCTTCTGGGTAAAAGCCCAGCATTTGATTGTCTTTGTGTCTTAAGTTTCCCACGATTTCTATTGTTCCTCTAAAAGGCAAAAGGTTGAGGTCACAAATCCTGAAAGACGGGGCTCCCGAGATCTTTCAGGGATGCCTGCCTTCCTGTCTGAAGTGTGCGGGTTTTACTTTTGGTCAAACCTCTTGCCTTAACTAAGTGATATGGAGCAAGTCTTCTCCCCTCTGTGAGTCTCACTGTCCTCATCCCTACAGTCTGTAGGGAAGGCTTGATGAAATATGTCTCTTTTAGCATGAAGTATCAGCAATCTAAGTGAGAGAACGTATAAAGGAAGGGATGGCCAAGGGGTTCATCCATTCATTCCATGCCACCCAGGGAACTGGAAATCACACGTCTACCTGTCTGCTCTGGCTGGTGGAACAGTAGTGAAATAAGGAAACATTCCTTCAGAAAACATAAAATGAAATGACTACAAGTGGTATAATATCTTGTGCTGTGAGAGACAGAGATGGACTAGCGCAGAGACCTCAGTTAGAAAGCACGGCTAGACAACAGCTCTCTGGGGCAGAGATGCTGAGACTGAAGAAATTTTTTCAATAAGAGAATAAAATTAAAAAGAGTGAGGCTTGTGAAAAATAAGATTGGGGGCAGGCTTTTGGAAAGGGGGAGGTAGGGAGAGAAGAATATTCCAGACACATGTGAAGACCGCAGGCAGGAAAAAGTGTGGTTTGTTCTAAAGAGACTGAAAGAACACCAGCTTGCCTTTGGTGACTTGGGGCGGCATGCACCATCACCCCACAATTTGCTCCTACGGGCCTCTATGAACTTGGTGTGTCCATCCTATCACTGATGCTTTCAGAGTAGACAATAGGGAGCATAGTGGCAGGTCTAATGACATCGCTGATGCAAAGATGTGGGGTACGTTCTGGTCCAGCACTCACTGACAGACGCCACCCAACACAACACACCAAAGGGCCATGAAAAGAAGGTGGTATCACCCAGGGAGACCCTTATGGACAAACCTCCTGAAGCTTGATACTGGGTACCACTCTAGGGGTGCACTGGTGACAGGAGGGAACCCTAAAAGGACTGAGTGTGGCTTTGGGGCCAGTGTGTATGAAGAGGTTAGTGAGGTGTCCTAAGATGTCTAGAAGGCTGGACGGGTCCTTCTGGGACTGCACTCACCCAGTGATACCAAGGAGGCCAAACTCTGGGCTCTGGGGCTGGGGCTACAATGACAGAAAGCTCTCCCCCACTCCTATGGGTTCCTAACACAGGAAAATCTCTCCAAGTTTTTTTTTTGTTTTTGTTTTTGTTTTCTTTTCCCTCTTTAATCTTAAGGCTTTTATAAACATGTAACAATTCCTGACGTCTCTGGGCAAGACAGCAAAGCCAGAGGCCATATAATAGCCCCACACATGTGTCATCCTGCACCACTCGTTCGATACCCAGCACTTCCCGAAACATCTGGCCAGCAGGGTGTTTTGATTAGAGATAATATCAGGAACCACCTATTCCTGGCACACGGCGGCCATTCAGGATGTGCTAACAATTATAACTGCCCCCAAGCACATACTGCCCCCACTTATCCCCCCATCTCTTGGCAATGTTCCTTTTGTCAACCCTGATAAGCAATCTGGCAAATGCCACACAACAACCAGTGAATTTCGATAACTGTGGCATTCCTTGTGCGCCATTCTCAGTTATCAGCTGGCTGCCTTCCAACACACGCTGTCACTCCAAAATATCCATTTAACCCATCCTATACCATCTAACTGTGACAGAGGACAAGCTACAGTGCAGAAAACACTGTTATTGTGAGGCTGGTGACAGGAGCAAAGGGGGCACTAAGGACCAAGTATCCAGAGGAGGCTGCCTGGCGCTTGGGGTACCCGCAGGACCCAAGGCTGCTAGACCCAGGCAGGCTTTCTACGCACTCCGAACATGAAGACCCAAGATGCTCAGGTGGATCATGTTCTTCCTCTACTCAAAAGACATTCATGGAGCATATGTAATGTCCCGAGCACACAGCCAGGTGCTGTGAGTGATCTCAAGAAGCTAGACATGGTAAGACCAAGTAGCAGATGCGTGGGTGGGAGAAGAGATTCTAAGGGACTCCCGAGAAAAAAGAGAGAGGGTGCTTGAGAAAGTCTCCGGGAGAAATCAGAACCTAAATCCCAAAAGTGAATAGGAGGGGAGAAGAGGGAATTCCAAAATGGGAAGTGGCATAAGGAAAGGCAGGGGTGTTGGGAAGTGAGGCACAGCCTAGCTGGGAACTTAGCATTTGCTCTGCTGGGAACTTTCTCGTTTCCGTCTGCAAAGTAGGTACTAAGGTCCAGAGTGATCGGGTGGAGTGGAACAACTCAGAGCTTCCAGCTGAGAAGTTTCGTGTTTGTGAAGAAGTCATGAGTCTGCCTATCTGAGGTGAACAGTCCAAATCCACCTGTGTGAACTTTAGCAGATTACCCATTTTATTAAAAACTCAGTTTCCCCATCTGAAAAAAGGAAAAGTACAATAGTACCTACTTCATAAGGTTTGGGGGAGGACTTGATGAGATAATTGAGCACAAAACAAGCAGATGTTCCCTCAAATGAATGTCACAGCTTATTCAACAATTTTTAGCACACATTTCCCACCTAAGGGATGGGTTTGCTGTTGTGTGAGAATACATGAAGAAGGTGAGAGCTCTTCAATCTTAACAAATAAAAGTAAGAAGGAATGTGATTTTAAATAAAGATTAGCAGACTTGATTATTTACAAAATGTGAAACTCCTGCTTTATGAAAAATAAAACTATGATAACGGGAAAAAATAGAATGGGGGAATACTGGCATCAGATTCCATGTTTTCAGTTTATGTATTACATTAAAAAAAATGTACAGAATGATAAAGAAAACAAGTCACCAGTAGATAATCATACAAAATGCATGGAAAGAAAATGCACTAAGGAGCTAGAAGTAGATAACAAGAAAAAAAAAAAGTTCCATTCATGCTAATACACAATCAGTAATAAAAATTTAAGGTTCAATAATAATAAATCTTTAAAACATTCATTACAAGATGAAATACCCCTGCTTAAAGCCTTTTAATAGTCTCCCATCATGCCCCAAGTAAAACCCAAACTATTTAAAACGGCTAACGAGACACCACAGGGCATGCCCTCTGCTCCTACAGCACATCTTAGAGACCACTCACCCCACACCGCTGGCTTACTCCTCTCACTCCAGCTCCTTGAAAAGGCAAACTCCTCCCCACCCCCTCTACCACAGGATCTTTGCACAGACCTGCCTGGAATATTTCCCCCTTTCTCTTCCTTAACCCTCAGCTCTTAATTCTGCCTCATATTTCACCCCCAGTGAAACACCCCCTGTCTTAGAAACAAGGTTTTGCAGGGGCTCCTGGGTGGCTCAGTCAGTTAAGCGGCTGCCTTCGGCTCAGGTCATGATCCCAGGGTCCTGGGATCAAGCCCCACATCCAGCTCCCTGTTCAGTGGAGAACCTGCTTCTCCCTCTCCCTCTGCCTGCCACTCTGCCTACTTGTGCTCTCTCTCTGTCAAATAAATAAATAAAATATTAAAAAAAAAATACATTAAAAAAAGAAACAAGATTTTACAGATGTAATTAGTTAAGATGAAGTCATACTGGAAGAGAGTGGGCCCCTAATCCAGATGACTGATGGCCTTATAGAACGGGGGAACTTGGACACAGACATGCACACAGGGAGAACACCCCGGGAACATGAAGGCAGAGATGGCGTGATGCTTCCACAAGCCAAGGATGCCAAGGATTGCCCACAAACCACCAAAAGCTAGGAGAGAGGCATGGGACAGATCCTTCCTCCCAGCAGAAAGGTCCAGCAGTGCTGACACCTTGATCTCGGACTTCCAGCTCCAGAGCTGTGAGTCAATACATATTTGTGGTTTAAGCCACTCAGTTTGTGGTACTTTGTTAGAGCGGCCATAGGAACTAATACACCCAGGAAAGCCCGCCCTGATCCCTCCACGGGGTATCTGCTGCCTTCTCATGGTGACTGTGCTTTCCTTCAACCCCTGTAGAGATTACTTGATGTCTGCCTCCACTTCAGAGGGGAGCAATGAAGACTCAGGCAGTATGTCTGTTTGCTTCCCCACCATACCTGTGGCTTCGAGCAGGTGGGCGTGCTCCGTAAGCCTGTGTTGATTATGTCTGGGGAACATGGGAATAAGCCCTGGCAGGCATGAGCCCTCACTGGAGCCTTGAGGAATTACGACAAAAGGCAGAGCAGTCCCAACAGGAATGGAAGCCAATACAAAGCATATGCACTGTTCTAAACACTTTACCATTATTAACTCAGGATCCTCTCAGCTGCCCAGGGAGGTGGGGACTGTTGTCACTCCTTTCGAGATTAAAAAGTGGGGCCCAGAGAAGTGTCTGAAGCTCACAGCTGGGAAGCAACTGAGCTGGGATTCGAACCCAGGGAGTATGTGCCAGTGTCTGTGCTTTGAACCCATCTGCACAGTGACTCTCAGGAGTGTACGGGTAAGCAGGTGCAGGTAACAGGTAAGCGCTGCTCAACAAGTCCTTTAGGGGTTATTAAGAGAAGAAGCTGAGGTGCGCCTGGGTGGCTCAGTTGGTTAAGCCTCTGTCTTTGGCTCCAGTCGTGATCTCAGGGTCCTGGGATTGAGTCCCATGTCAGGCTCCCTGCTCAGCGGAGAGCCTGCTTCTCCCTCTCCTTCTGTACTTTCTCCTTCTCCTTTTCCCTCTCCTTCTCCCCAACCTGCCGCTTGTGCTCTATCTCAAATAAATAAAGTCTTATTAAAAAGAGAGAGAGAGAGAAGAAGTTGAACACTATTTCAAACCCTCATAGAAGGAAGACTAGACCCTCCCATGCTCCCCCTGACAATTCCATTCAGACAGTGTCCTGGGTCTAATCCAGGAGGTAGTCTTCCTTCATGTGAGACTTGCACTCAGTGGGCTGTAAATCTAGACTGCTGGGAACCCCCAAAACAGCTTCCAACCTTGGTCAGATCTAAGTGAATGTCTATCTACAGTAGGGTTACAGGCTCTAGAATCTGAGGGCCTGGATCCAAATCCCTGCTCTTTGACCTACCAAGAGCACAGCCTGGGGCAAAATTATCTCCACTCCCCGGCTCTCAGGTTCCTCGGCTATAAATGGGGATGACAGCAGTATTCACCTCACTGCTTATTATAAGGCTACGTTAAACACATGGAAAGCACTGCAGCCAGTGCCTGGCACATAATTAGTGCTCAGTAAATGTGAGCAGCTGTTAGTATTGATGTGGTTATTACTGCTTCAGTTTGATCCGTTCAGAATGGCCTTGATATGTTCCGTCAGCAGGAGACATGCATGTTCTTCTTGGACTCTAGGGATACATCATTTTAAGGATCTCCTTACCAAGTCTTATTCCAATAATTTCACAATAATTTGAGGCCTACTAATTACCCTAAAGCATGTAAACACATGTGTTCACACCACACACACACACGTATGCACACTGCAGTGTGTTAACTTCTCTCTTTTAATTTCAGAGTTGTTGTGTTTTTTTCCCAGCATGAGACTTTCAGAAAAAGCAACTTTCTCATCACCAACTTGACAATGTATACTAAAGTCTCAAAATTTCTCCTCCAGAAGTCTATCCTAAGGAAATAATATAAAAGGCAGGCTAAAACAAAGATTTATGTATCTAGATATTCATTACAACATTTTTAAAATAGTGGAAAACTGTAAAACAATCTGAATCTCCAAAAATAGATGAATGAATATAGTTAAGTAAATTACAGAACACTGTATATATAATATAATATAATACACTATTTTGCAAACATTATAATTATGTTTGCAAAACATTTTGAGTAACATAGAAAAATGCTTACTCAAATGTTATATGAAAATAAGAAACAAAATCGTTGATACAATAGGATCTCTGCGAAAATGGATAGGTAAAACAGGGATAGGTATACATATCCTGAAACGACAATGTTTTTGAACATGATTATAGATGGTGACTATTTCTTTAGAGTACTCTTCATTTTTCAAGTTTTGGAAAATTATTTTTATTAGTGAAATTATTGCCTGAAAATTTAAATATGCAAAAATGAGAAGAAAAGTAGAAGCTTAGGAAACTCACTGTTTCTTCCCTGTTGGCTAGAAGCAATCTTGTATAACATTCAATTCTCAAATCTTAGGGAATTCGGGCAGATAAGTTTAAAGAGAATGACACTATAAGGTATCAAAGTATCAAAGTAAATCAGATTTAATTCTTCTCAGGCTGCCTTGTTACTTCCCCACCCCACCCCCCATCCTCACAGTGAGCACATGTTAAGGAATGAAATGGAATAATCGTATGAAGTCAGGCCACTTTATCCTCTGCCCCACGCCTTCAGAATACTGAAGTCTGACCTTAGTCTGAGTACAGGGAAGCCAATGAAGCAAGCCGCGTCCCTCATGGGCCCCTCACCAGGTCCAATGTGTAAGCCAATAGCGTAGAATCCACGTTTCTACATCTGAAAGCCAGTCAGAGATTCAGGGGTGTGGGGAGGAAGTTTCTGGTTTCCCTCAAGCAAGGGGGCATGGAGCTTACAAACCTCCCACCTTCCTCATTCCTGACCCATTAAACAGATTCATCAGATCACTGAGAGTCTACACGGGTAAGAAGATAAACACACAATCAAACACATAGGTGGGTTCATAGATAAAAAGACAAAGAGGAAAAAAACAATACAAATGTCCTAACCATATCAAAACTGATCCCCCAGCGGGGGGGCACCTGGGTGGCTCAGTCGGTTGAGCGGCTGCCTTCGGCTCGGGTCGTGATCCCAGAGTCCTGGGATTGAGCCCCACATCGGGCTCCCTGCTCAGTGGAGAGCCTGCTTCTCCCTCTCCCTCTGCCTGCCTCTCTGCCTACTTGTGCTTTCTCTCTCTCTCTCTCTCTGTCAAATAAATAAATAAAATCTTTAAAAAAAAAAAAACAAAACTGATCCCCTGGGGCTACAACTTTTCCCACACTAAAGCACCCTTTCTAAAGCACAGCTATTATTTACAGTTGCTGTTCATAAACCTGTGCTCTTTCCTCTTGACCCCACAGAAAAGGTTCCAAACTGCTCAATCAGGCACGGAAGTCTTCCCCAATGTGACATCCACTTCCTGTCCAGCCTCCTCCTCAGTTTCTTTCCCTGCCCTGCATCAACACTTTAACTCCCCGGTCTCCTGAACATTCTCCAAACCTGTCCTGGTCATTTTCTCCCCCTGGATTTTAATGTATTTATTTATCTAACATGCCCATCCCCTCACATTACCCATCAGAGTCCTTCTCTCCTCCAAGACCCACTTCATATACTGCTCTTTACATTAAGCTTCCTCTGATCTCCCAAAGCTAGAAATAATATCTTCCTTTCTCAGGCCTCTGTTTTAAACTTCTATTTACTTCTAACAATAAATAATAATATGAAAGGCTTGTATTCTCTATCTCTATCTTGCTCTGTCTCTCTCGATTGGAGATTCCTAAAAGGGAAAATCTCTTCTACATCTTTGCATGGTCCACAGTGCTTAGCACAGAAATTACACATAGTAAGTCTCATTAAATGGACTGATCTAATACATGGTATAGAAGAAACAAATCTCCTGGACTCAAAGCCCTCATTGGAGAACTTCACCCTGAACCATGATGTATGTATTCCATGATGTAGAAAAGGCATCGAGCAGAGTGCTGAGTCCACAAAAAGCATTCAACAGCAAATACTAAATGAGTTGGTCAAGGTCACAGGATACAAGATCAACAGACAAAACACAAATGCATTTCTATTTCTATTCACTAACAATACACATGTGGAAGTTGAAATTAAAAACACAATACCTTTTATAATCACTCCAAAGAAAATGAAATACTTAAGTACACACTTAAACAAAGCATATGCAGGTAAAAACTTTAAAATGCTGATGAAAACAACCAGAGAATTAAATAAATGAAGAGGTATACCATGTTCATGTATTAAAAGACTCAACATACAAAAGATGTCATAAATATGAAAACAAAAATCTCAATGGCCAAGAAAATATATACAGAATAATTCAATACTATAATGGTGGTGTATGAATCACTTTTAACCCTAGTATAAGAGTTAAAAGACAAAAGTATTAAGAATAACTATAACCACAGCATTTTGTTAATGGATATATAAAATGTAAAAAAAAGTAAATTCTGGGGCACCTGGGTGGCTCAGTCGATTAAGCATCCAACTCTTGATTTCTGCTCAGGTCATGATCTCAGGGTCCTGAGAAGGAGCCCCACGTCAGGCTTGGTGCTGGGCAGGGAGCCTGCTTTAGGTCCTCTCTCTCCCTCTCCCTCTGCCCCTCCCTGCCCCATTGTGCACTCTCCCTCTCTCTCGCTCTCAAATAAATAAATAAATATTAAAAATTTTTTTAAAAGTAAATTTTGACATCACTGACATAAAGTGTTGGGAGAGAGAATAAATATTGAGTTTTTGTATGCAACTGAAGTTAACTTGTTGTCAGCTTAAAATAGGCTATTACAACTATAAAAAGTATTATGCAAGCACCAAAATAACCACAATGAAAAAACCCTTTAGTAAATACAAAAATAAAATAAAAGAATCAAAGGATACTTTGATTCTACAAAGCACAAACAATCATCAAATAAGAAAGGAAGACAGCAAGAGAACAGAAAGAACTACAAAACAAAAAATTAACAAAATAACAATAGTAAGTCTCTATTTATCAATGATTACTTTAAATGTAATGTTTTAAACTCACTCACTGTCAAAAGATAAAGAGTAGTTGAACGTATTTCTTAAAAAAAAGATCTAACTATATGTTCTCTGGGAGACACTGACTTTATACTTAAGAACACACCCAGGTGGGACACCTGGGTGGCTCAGTCGGTTGGGCAGCAGCCTTCGGCTCAGGTCATGATCCCAGGGTCCTGGGATCGAGTCCCGCATTGGGCTCCCTTCTCAGCGGGGAGTCTGCTTCTCCCCCTGCTTGTGCTCTCTCTCTCTGACAAATAAATTTTTAAAAATTAAAAAAAAAAGGGACGCCTGGGTGGCTCAGTTGGTTAAGCAACTGCCTTCGGCTCAGGTCATGATCCTGGAGTCCCGGGATCGAGTCCCACATCAGGCTCCCTGCTCGGCAGGGAGTCTGCTTCTCCCTCTGACCCTCCCCCATCTCATGCTCTCTCTCTCTCATTCTCTCTCTCAAATAAATAAATAAAAATATTTTTTAAAAAAATTAAAAAAAAACACTCAGGCTGAATATGGAGGATGAAAAATGATATTGCATGCAAATGGCAGCCAAAATACAGTATCGGGGTGGCTATATTTACACCAGCCCAAACTGTCACAAGAAAAAAAGAATGTCATTACATAATTTTAAATGGGCTAATTCAATAGGAAGATACAGAAATTATATATACATATATTATATATATATGCATGCACCCAACATTAGAGCACCTAAATATATAAAGCAAATATTGATAGACCTGAAGGAATAGACAGCAATACAATAATAGTAAGAATCTTCAATCTCCCACTTTCAATAGCTGATAGATCATCCAGACAGAAAATCAATAAGGAAACAGACCTGCACAATACTACAGACCAAATAAACCTAACGGACATATAGAGAACATTCCACCCAACAGCAGCATACAGAACGTTCAGAACAAATCACGGGCTAAGTCACAAAACAAGTCTTAACAAGTTTAAGAAGATTTAAATCATTCCAATTATCTTTTCCGACCACAACAGAATAAAATTAGCAATCAATAACAAAAGGAAAACTGAAAATTCACAAATACATCAATGGGTTAAATAAAAAAGGAAATTAGAAAATATCTTGAGATGGGGCATCTGGGTGGCTCAGTCAGTTAAGCATCTGATTCTTGATTTGGGCTCAGGTCATGATCTCAGGGTGGTGAGATTGAGCCCTGCATCAGGCTCCACGCTGGGTGTGGAGCCTGCTTGGGATTCTCTCCCTTTCCTTCTGCCCCCACCTCTGCTCCCACATGAATTCTCTCTCTAAAAAAAAGAAAAAGAAAATATCTTGAGAAAAGCAAAAACAGAACATACCAAAACTTATGGAATGAAGCAAATGCAGCACTGAGAGAGAAGTTTATAGCAGTGGGTGCCTACATAAAAAAGATCTCAAACAAGCTAACATTACACCTCAAGAACTAGAAAAAGAAGAACAAACTAGGCCCAAAGTTGGCAGAAGCAAGAAAATTATAAAGTTTAGAGCAGAAATCAATGAAATATAGAAAAATAATTGAATGATTGACAAAACTAAGAGCTGGTTTTTTTGAAAACATAAAAAGAAAATATCTTCAGTTAGACTAAGAAATAAAGAAGGCTCAAATAAATAAAATCTAAACTGGAAGAGGAAACATTACAACTGATACCACAGAAATAAAAAAGATTATGAGACAATTATGAACAATTACAGGCCAACAAATTGGAAAAAACAGAAAGAATGGATAAATTCCTAAAACATACGACTTACCAAGCCTGAACCCCCTAAAAACAGAAAACTTGAACAGACCAATAACAAATAGTTTGAATCAATAATCAAAAAACTCCCAACAAAGAAAAGCCGAGAACCAGATGGCCTCACAGGTAAACTCTATCAAACACTGAAAGATGAATCAATACCAATCATTCTTGAACTTTTTCAAAAAAGAGGAGAGGAAGAAACACTTCCAAACTCATTTTATGAGGCCAGCATCACTCTGATACCAAACCCAGGCACAGACAGCACAACAGGAAAAAAAAAACCACAGGCTGATATCTCTGATGAACATAAACACAAAAATCTCCAACAAGATATGAACAAAAGCCTAATTCACAACACATTAAAAGGATCACATACCACAACCAAGTGGGACTTATCCCTGGGACTCAAAGATGGTTTATCATACACAAATCAATCAGTATGATAGACCACAGTAACAGAATAAAAGATAAAAATTGCATGATCGTCTCAATAAATGCAGAAAAGGCATTTGTTACAACTCAGCATCCTTTCACAAAAAAAAAAAAAAAAAAAAAAAAAAAAAAAAACAATTCTCAACAAATTAGGCATAGAAGGAACTTAGCTCAACACAATAAAGGCCATATATAGCTAATCTTGCACTCAATGGTGAAAAAGCACTCTCACCACTACCATTCAGCATGGTACTGGAAGTCCTAGCCAGAACAATTAGGGGGGGGAAAGGGAATAAAAGGCATTCGAATCCCAAAGGAAAAGGCAAAATTATCTGCTTGCAGATGACATGCTGTTATAATGTTATATATAAGAAAACCCTAAAGTCTCAAGAAAAACAAAACTACTGGAATAAACAAATTCAGTAAAGTTGAAGGATACAAAGTCAATATACAAAAACCAGTTGCATTTCTCTCTTCTTTATTGAGATCTAATGGACATATAACGTTTTCTTGGTGTGCAACATAATGATTTGATATTGTATATACTATAAAATGATCACCACAGTAAGTCTAGTGAACATTCATCATCACTACACAGTTACCAACTATTTTTCTTATGATAACTTTTAAGATCTACAGTCTTAGCAACTTTCAAACATTCAATAGAGTATTATTAACTACAGTCACCATGATGTACATTATATCCCCAGTTCTTATTAATTTTATAACTGCAAGATTGTACCTTTTGAACACCTTCACGCATTTTGCCCACCCCCTCACACTCCCTACCTCTGGCAGCCACTAATCTATTCTCTGTCTCTGTGAGTTTGGCTTCTTTGTTTGTTTTTAAATTCCATATATAAGAACTTTCCTACAGTATTTCTCTTTCTCTGTCTTATTTCACTTAGCATAATGCCCTCAAGGTTCATCCACACACTAGCAATGAACTATCCACCAAGGAAATTAACAGAACAATCTCATTTACAGTAACATCAAAAAGAATAAAATATTTAGGAGGAAACTTGACCAAAGAAGTAAAAGACCTATACACTGAAAATTATAAAACATTGATGAAAGAAATAAAAGGAAATACCAATAAGTGGAAAGGCAGCCCTGTTGAGACTGGAAAAATTAACACTGTCAAAATGTCATACTACTCAAAGTGATCTATAGATTCAATGTAATCCCTATCAAAGTCCCAATAGAATTTTACACAGAAATTGAAACAATAATCCTAAAATTCATGTGAAACCACAAAAGACCCCAAGTAGCCAAATCAACTGTAAGCAAAAACAAAAAAGTTAGGGGCATCACACTTCCTAATTTCAAAATACGTTGCAAAGCTACAACATTCAAAACAATACAGTGCTGGCGTAAAAACAGACATGTAGAGACCAGAAATAGATCCATTCATATATGGTCAACTAATCTTCAACAAAGATGCCAAAAATACAGGATGAAGAAAGGCTCGTTTTTTAAATAAACAATGTAGAGGAAACTTGATCTCTACATGTGAAAGAATGAAACTAGACCCTTATCTTACACCATACACAAAAATCAACTCAAAATAGATTGAAGACTAAAACCTAAGACTTAACACCATAAAACTGCTGGAAGAAAAGAAGTAGGCAACAAGTTTCTTGACATTGGCTTTGGCAATGATTTATTGCATATGATACCAAAAGCACAGTCAACAAGAACAAAAATCAGCAAGTGGGATTACATCAAACTCAAAAGCTTCTGCACAGCAAAGGTAACCATCAAAAGGAAAAGGCAATCTATGGAATGGGAGAAAATACTTGTAAATCATGTAACATCATGATAAAGGGTTAATATTCAAAATATATTAAGAAGCCCTACAACCCAATAGCAAAAAAAAAAAAATAGCCCAATTCAAAATATGGGCAAAAAAACTGAATAGACATATAGATAAAACATACAAGAAAACATGCAAAATGGCCAACAGGTATATGAAAAGGTGCTTAACATCACTAATTATCGGGCAAATGCAAATCACAACCACAATGAAATATCACTTTATATCTATTAGGATGCAGATTAAGAAAAAAACAAGAGATAATAAATACTAGTGAGTATGTGGTGTAAAGGGAACCCCTGTGTACTGTCAGTGGGAATGTAAACTGGTACAGTCACTATGGAAAACAGTATGGTCCTTTTACTACCATATAATCCAACAATACCACTTCCAGGTACACGCCCATAGGAATTTAAATCGCAATTTGAAAGGGATATCTGCACTCCCATGTTCACTGCATCACTATTCACAACAGCCAAGACAAGGAAGCAACATAAATGTTCACTAATGAATGAATGAATAAAGAAAATGTGGTATATACATACAGTGGAATAATACTAAGTCTTAAAAAAGCAGGAAATCCTGTCATTTGCAACAACATGAAACTGGTGGGCATTATGCTAAGTGAAATAAACCAGATACAGAAGGAAAATGCATGATGCCACTTAAATAAGGAATCTAAAATAGTCAAACGCATAGAAACAGAATGGAATGGTGGTTTGCCAGGGGCTGGGGGGTGGGGTGGGAGAGGAAATGTGTAGGTATTAATCAAATGGTACAAAGTTCTAAGTTATACAAGATAATTGTGTCCTAGAGATCTGCTGTACAACATAAAGCTATAGTTAACAATACTGTATTGCAGACTCAAAAATGTGCTAAGATGTAGATCTTATGTTGAGTTATCACAAAAAATAATAATAATGAATAAAGAGGGCAGCAGGAAACTTAGAGGTGATGGATAAGTTTAGGGCATAGACCGTGGTGACAGTTTCACTTATTTCCAAACTCACCAAGTTGTATATATTATATATGTACAGCTTCTAGTATTTCTATAATATTTGTAAAGCATTTTTTTTAAATGGGGCCAAAGACATAAACAGACATTTCACCAAAGACAATACACAGATGCCAAGTAAGCACATAAAAAGATGTTCAACATCACTACCTATCAAGGATGCAACTTCAAACCACAATGAGATATTACGGCCTCCCTCCTATCAGGGTTAAAATTGAAAATAGTGAAAACATAGTTGCTGGCAACGCTATAAAAAAAATTAGATCACTCATACATTGCTGGTAGCAATATAAAAAGCCACTCTGAAAAAGTTTGTCAGTTTCTTCTAAAACTAAACACACAACTACAAAATGACCCAGAAATCACACTCTTACGCATTTATCCCAGAGGGAAGAAAACATATTTGCACAAAGACCTGTACTCATATGTTCATAACAGCACTATTTGCAATAACCTAAAATGGGGAACAACCCAAATGTCCTCCAACAGGTAAAAGGCTAAACCACATGAGGAACATACATACATGGAATACTACTCAGCAATAAATAGAAACAAACAGCAATCTGGGTGAGTCTCCAGGGAATTACACTAAGTGAAAAGAGTAACCCTGGAAGGTTACATACTGTATGACTCAATTTCTTTAGCCTTTTTGAAATGAAACATTTTATAAATGGAGAACAGATTAGTGGTTGCCAAGGTTTAGTAATTAAGGGTCTGGGGAAAGGGAGGTGGTTGTGATTATAAAAGGGGAACACGAGAGATTCTTGTGAGAGAAATGTTCAGTATCTTCACTGCGGTGGTGGATAGACAAACCTACACACACATACACAAATGAGAACAATAAAACTGAAGGAATCTTAGAAGATTGGTGGATTGTAACAATGTCAATAAACTATTGTGATATTATATTATAGTTTGAAAAATATTACCATTAGGGAGACTGGATATAGAGTATACAAGTTCTCTCTGTATTATTTCTTCAAGGTGCATATGAATCTTCAATTATCTCAGTAAAAATTTCAATCAAAAATGTGTGTGACTGCAAATGGCACACTCATCCCAAATAATATTCTATAATCAACAACCATCCTTCATAAAAGGAACAGGTGAGAATTTGCAGATGATTAAGAGCATTTTATCTGCATCTCTGGGTGAGATGGTGGGAAGGAGGAATTCCAAAAATTAAGAATTTTAGACAAGATATCTAATCAATCATAATGCCATCATTTCTGAAGACTACTGGGACTATGTTTTGGAAATGTGGTATCAAGTTTTGGAGAACAGATATGGAAATGTGATATGAAAAAGTGAGAAAGCGCTCACTAACTACATCCTAAGTTTAAAACTATTTGGGGAGGCACTATGGCCAACTGAGACTAGCGTGGACTTTAGTTTTACAGACATAAAGTCAAACTTCATCTCTATTATCTGCTGATTATAAAAACCTCAGATTCATCTCTACCAAAGTGGGATAAAATCCTTGCAAGGTTGCTACAATTGATATCTTTATACATAAAGCTCCTAGCACATTCCCTGACACATTATAAATGAGTCTTTTAAATCAGTAGTAAAAGTAAAGGGATGCTCTTTAAAATTTAGTGTATTTTAAGTCTTCTTTACATTAGAATTCATCAGAAAACATGTGATACCCTTGAAGGCTATTGGTCTAGTATTCCCAAAACACTTCCCTAGCTTTTTCCTGGTGATCCCAATCTCCCTATGCATAGGAATGAACAAGAAAGACAGCCTAGGCCAGGAAATTCTCACCCTCAAACATAGTTAAAGTTTCGACTACTTGACTCAAGTGGTCCTTTCAATTCTCTCTCAGGACTTTAAATCACCTAGAGAGTAGAGCCATGACATCCAGCTGCTGTGGTCCCTGGAGATAAAGAGAATCGAGCCATGACATACCATGGTCCCTAGAGATGCCTAGAATTTTGTCCTTCCTGGAGTCTCATTGTTATCTCTTCCCACAAATGCTGAGTGATCCCAGTATCCTTCCAATAAGCCCTATATCTTACCTAAATTAGTGATTACATCCATGGCTTGCAACCAAAAATTATGAATAGAAAGCCTTCCAAAGTCACCTGGAAACCATTTCCCATTTGTTGTGCTTTCCAATTCCCCAGGGAAGCTGGATTCCCAGCTGCCAACTCACCCTCATAGAGTTCATCTCAAGCACAACTCCATGGATAGCAGCACCTTATAACCATTCTCTTGTGGTGCCACTCTCTAAAATCAATGTTAATTGCCAATTAAACAAGCTTGATACTGACAGAATGTGAGCTAATTAGTAAGTGCCAGAGCTCATTCCAATTATTAACCTTTATGATTGTCATTTATAAAGACAAGGGTGCAACTATGGATTTTTGCATGAATGACTGTATTTCTCATTCTGAACCAGCCATAAAGACAACAGATAACAGGGAAAGGTGCTATGCTGGGGGCAAATTCCCCAAAAGAAGGTGTCACGCACCTTTCAGAAGCAAAGATGGCCATGATGTCTCTTAGGTTGGCAGTTACATCAGAATCAAGTGGGGAGCACCTTCAAACTATAAGCAACTAGATCTTGACCCCAGAAACTGGCTCAATAGGTTTGGAATAAGGCCCAGGAAACTGGCTTTTCTTGTATTTCCCAGGTGATCCTCATGATCCACCAGAATTAAAAATCACCTAGACAAATATCCAAGAAACCCATTCCCAGTCCCCAGTGCATCACTTGGCTGTAGATCTCTTATGAAATATGAACGGTGGCTGAGCTAGAAAGGCCAGGAAAGAATGATTACTAATGTAACATCAAGAGCAGGGGGCTGCTGAGAATGGAGAGACCTAGATTTGGGTCCCAGATCTGAAATCACTGAGCACCAACCCATTCGGGACCTTAGTTCATCCATCCATAAAATGGAATGTTCAATGCACACGCCTCACATTCCTCCCAGAAATATGAGACGTGCCAGGCATGCATATGAGCAGTGACTATACATATTATACCAGTTTAAGAGATAAGTACCACTGAAAGGGGGAGCTTTTGTAAGATAAACTCTATGTATTGCATTTTAAGATTTGACTTTAGCTTTAACTTGGGCACAAAGCATTTAGAAGCAATAGCAAAATGTGAAATGCTTCCTTTGTAAGTTCAGCAATTCCTGAAAAGAAACCTCACAGAAAGGCAAGAGAAAAGAAGAGGGCTTTTTACCAGTTTATTGCTTCCCAAATAATATTTAGGGCAGTGGTCTTTGTGGAGAAGTTGCCAAAAGCCTCCTAAAGACATTTACAGCATATATCCAACAAAGTAATTGACTACCAAATGAGAGAAAGTAACTATGAAGCTTGCCTAGCTTATCTTTATAGGCATTTTATACATATATATGTATGTACATATGTGTGTATGTGTATATATATATATATATATATATATATATATATATATATATATATA